>NC_137795.1:69960893-70410893 GCF_963383645.1 Muscardinus avellanarius
CCCCAGGGCCTGGTCTAGGTCCTGAGGGGTACCTGCATGCAGACATCTGAGGACCCCAGTTTTTTGCATTGGTCTCACAGAACTATTTGTTCCAGTGGCTTCACCAATCCCTGGAGTTGTGGAATTGCTGCTGTTCCACTTTTAATAGAAGACAAAGGAAGAGTATGAAGGATTAAGTTGGAAGATTATTAAGGTTGGTAATTAGAGAACAACACCTCTGATGCAGTTGAGCCGAAGTCAGTAACTGAATCCCACCTAACCCGCATCAGACTGATAAATTTAGGCTGTTTACACAGGAGGAGAAGGTTTTGGTGACTGGTTATCTGGTTCTTACCATGCCACCTTAAGCCAAATTCTCCTTGTGGAGCATTTATACACTTTGCTCTAAATGAAGGTTTTCTACTCTGAGGACCTGATTTAGCACCATAAATGATACTCCAAGCTAGCAAAAGGTAACAAAATTATATTCTGATAAGGTTTGGATCTTTGGTTTATGGATTATTGTCTCTCATAGGATCAATTGTAATTGTCATCATCATTTCCAATTCTAAGCAATACATATTTTGATACTGGGGATTAAACCCAGAGACATTTTACTTCTTAGCTATACCCCCAGCTTTAAAAAAAACTTTTTTGAAATAGAGTCTTGCTAAGTTACCTTACCATATGCTGATTTCATATCTGTGATCCTACTGTCTCAGCTTCCCAAAATACTGGGATAACAGGTATGTGCCTGGATAGAAATACATTTGTATTATTAATTTTTTTGGCATTCTATTGCACAGGTGGTATTTAAATTTTTCTTTTCCTTTGTTCTATCTTTTTCTCTTTGTTGATTATTGACAGTGTCTTGCTATTTTGTTCAGGTTGGCTACAAGCTCACAGGCTCAAGTGATTCTACTGCCCCGGCCTCCTGGGACTACAGGTATATACCACTAAGCCTGTCTCATATTATTTTAATTAGAGGACAACAATGGATCTCTTTTACTCCTTTCTATCCTGCCTCTTAAACCTGGTAAGCAAGCTCAACATCTTGTTTTGTGACCAGTAGTTTATTCCTATATCAGACTCTTGGAGTCATGTCAGTGCAAGGTAATTTTGTAACTGTGATGGAGACAGTACTAATGCTAAGTGAGTAGTAAAAACATCACAAATATGAGAAAGATATTTTCCAAAAAGGCTAGCTCAGGTTCCTTTGCAAAAGAGTGGTGACACCTGGGAGACCATGGCTGCAGAACACTTTACACAAGGTACTTTGCTTAGCCCACCTGAGTCTTCTGATTTGAATACATCTCTCTCATCTGTTTGGTTGGGAAGCTTGTACACCTGCCCTACCCCAGGACCTCTATTTCCTTCTTATCATGACACTTTCAATTTGCCCCTGTCTTTAATATCTTTCTGCCTCACTTATCCTACAGATAACTGCCCTTGTTCTTCAAAGTACAGTTCACATCATGTCTTATCCTTGCTCAGACATTTCCAATGGTGTCTTTCCAACTCCAAATCATGGCTTTACCATTATGACTGATTTTGTTCTGTTTTTCCCCTCTTATCCTCTTATCCACCCAAATTGATACCTGTTGTGCTTCTAGAACTTATTGCATGTGTTTTGGGCCTGGACTCTTTAGTAAAGGGGGTTTCTACACCTGGATGCCTTCTCATCTCTACTCCTCAAACTCTATGCAGTTTTCCTGGCCCACATAGCAACTGATCTTTCTGCAAAGTCTGCATCATGTTTTGTTTACATAAATCTCTTTCTTGTTTGTGTTTGTGTAGCACTTTGTACCAATCATAGTTGACTTTGTGTGCCATCTTCTCACTGGGCCACAGCTCTGGGTTGTGGATGTCTCAGGAACCTTCCCATTCATCTCCTGCAATGTCCAGTACCATATCTTGTTCAATGCAGAAGCTTAGAAATAATTAATTGGAAAATTAAAAAGAGAATGTGACGTTAACTGTACAAATGCCTTTTCCCTGAATCAATCTGGAAACTAGTAACAGACTATTCTCAAAATGATTTGATAATGTACTTGAGATAAGCCATATTTTACCCAACCTAAAGATTCATTTAAATAGTCTTTTTTTTTTAAGGGGGGGCAGACAGTGTAGTTCAGTGGTAGAGAGTAGGAATTGCATATGTGAGGCCCTGGGTTCAATATCCAGAACCAAGACTAACTAAAAACAACAAAACAAAACAAAACATTTAAGTCCAATGTGTTAGTTCTTGCCTGTAAATCACAGCTATTAGGGAAACTGAGGAAAGAGGATCACTTGGACCCAGAAGTTTCAGGGTTGCCTGGGTAACATAGTGAGACTTTTCTCCTAATTGGAGGGAGGGAAAAAGAAAAAAGAAAGAAAGAGAAAGAAGGAAAAGGACAAAAGGAAAAAAGAAAAAGGAATTCATTGTCTGAAGCAATCAGGAATAAAAAAAGCCAAAAAGAAAGAAAATTTCTTTAAGGAATTAATTTTTAAATAGATTTATAGTGTCCTTGATAATCTACATTTTCTCAATAATAATACTATATGCATTAATTAAGTAAGAAGAAAGATTAGAATTATAAAATCCATTCTGATTACTAGAAAATGTATTCTGATTACTAATTTCTGAAAGGCACCTTAAATGGTCAGTCTTTCCTGTGCCTTGGACAAGGTTGCTGCAGATGTGGATACAATTCTGCATCTGGATTGGCTTCATTTCGGAGTAGCACTCCTTTGTTAGAAAGCACAAGTGTGTGTGCAGCAGGGCTGTGAGAAAGAGTTGTATGTGAGAGGGACCCTTTAGAGAGAATGCGTCTTCATCAAAATTCTGAAGGCATTGGAACTGTCATTCAAAGAGTTAACATCTGTGAAGAATAAAAAATGCAATGGAGAGGTTTCAGGCAAAGCATGGGGAGACTGATAAAATTATCAGTGAATTAAATTCAGACAGATGGCTTTGGAAAGGAATGAAGAACACAAACCTTATGTAGAGTATAATGACTCTAACGTTGACAGGGGCTGTGTCAACAGGGGAAAGCCTCTCTCTCTCTCTCTCTCTCTCTCTCTCTCTCTCTCTCTCTCTCTCTCTCCCTCCCTCCCTCCCTCCCTCCCTCTTTCTCTCTTCCTCTTTCTCTACCTCTCTCTTCTTATTCTCCCTTTGAATTTTAAAGCAGTTGAAAATCAAATTCTTCTTTTTTGAAGATGTTGTTTAGCACTTAAAGCAACAAAAATAAGCATGAATTTAGAAAGCAATCTGGCTAGTTGGAGGCTGTTCAGTGCCCGGGTTGGGTGCACAGTTTGGTGGAAAGTATATGGTGGGTGAGCATCGGCATTCATGTGCCCTCTTCTCGCTCTGCTCAGATGGGCTGCCTGTGTCAATAGGTCTTTGGCAGTTAAAATAGTTCTACAACACAGAGGCCAATCATTAGCTTTGCTTAGAGCATCAGGCTGGCAAAGGAAGCTTTCAACCACCCAAACAAAACAAAACAAAACAAAACAAAACAAAACAAACAATCTTCAAGCCCTCAAAACTCACAGAATGAAAAGACACAAGTCAACTAATTTTCAGATTTTCAATTATCATTCAAATTTAATTTTTTTGTCATTGTTGATAATATTTAAACAAATATAACTCCCCCAAAGACTAGTATATATTATCCTACATTTAGACAAAAATCTATGCAAAGATCCGATGCAATTTCTCTCTCAGGGTTTCTTTTGCCTTATGGTTTCTATTTCATCCTCTCTTATTTGGCTCCAGGGAGCCCCTCTTTCAGGTGACAGGACCTGGCATATTTACGCTTGAATGATGATGGCCAGGCTGCCTCTTAGCGATGGACTTTGCTTTTGTTCCAGACCAGATGTTCTGTTTCTCCCTGGTAACAGTTTGCATTGTGGTACCTTATTATACAGCACTCTGGAGCTGGTGCCAGAGAAGCCTCCAAATCAGCCAAGAGCAGTGCTGAATCAATGAGACAGCTGGCGGCCTCCCTGGGGAGGGAACGTTTTTTACCTTTTTGATTCATGCAGTCTCCGCTAGTTCAGATCCAGGATGCCATGAATGATTTTTCTTAGCGACAGGTGAGAACAAAAAAGCTTTGTAAACCTAATTCAATAGAAGCTGGAGACTCAGTGTGCTATTGATTAAAAGGAGAAGATGATGAAGAGGAAGCGTACACACGGTCTAGTTGCATTTTCCCCGTAATCGACTTCTGTGGTTCTGTGTCAGAGTCCTCAGCTCTGCCAGGAGGGAAAGCTTGAAATCAGGAGTATTGTGTTTATTGACCCAGGATTAGGATTTTAATCATGTCTCTGAGATTGCATGTTATCTGCAACAGCAAGATTACTCTCCCCTCCTCCTTTTTTTTCCCTGTAAATTTCAATGACTGATTGCTAACTTTTCTAAAAATTCAAGGTTACTTTAATGGGCTTATTCCCATCATCTGGAATTTAACATTTAAAATGTGATCATCAGGGCTGTGCATTTGGGTCAGAATCATCCATGTTTACACTCCAGCAAAGGATTACAACTCAGTTTGGGGTTGTCTCTCTGGGTGATACACATTTCAGCACACTTTTTGAATCAGTAAGAATATTAGTCTTCATCTCCTATTGCTCTGTGAAAGCAGGCCAGTTCTTGGGCCATTTTAATCTGGGAGTTATTAGGAAATAAGATGGCATAATACCTGGGAGCTCTAGTCCTGGTGTGGCTTAGAGGCAAAAATGTGACAATACCAGAAGTCAGGGACACTGTAAGGCAATGCCCCATCCATCATGGCAGACGTATTGGCAATGTGATGGATGATACCCAACACTGACCTTGGTGGGTTAGCCTTTGTCAAGTAAGTAACAGGATAAGTCAAGCAGTGGGTCTCCCCACCATCAAATAGGAGAGATAAGCTGTGACAGCAGCAGAAGGAAAATGAACATTAGTGGCAAATGTGGTCCATATTTCTGAGCCAAGAGGAACAGCTATTTTATCCATCAAATCCATCATTGAATGGAATTGGATATTTCAAGAAGAGGAAAAAATCAGTGTCATCAATGCATACTTGTAGCACTACAGGTTTTTCTTTCTTAACTAAGATATGAGTAATTAGTAGATCTTAGTACAAACCTCAGTTATCTGTAGAGACTCTCACAGGGTGAGAACCATTATATTTCTTTACTTTGAACTCGAGAAAAAAATTAGTCAAACCAGTGAGCAAATCTCATACAAACTGAAGTGTCAGTTCTATTTGCAATGCAATGGTTCATATATATCCCATTGATGACAGATTGCTTGGCTTGGGAATAGAAATAATTTAGTTGGGGATTCCTGGTGACTTTCCTATATGATCCTAGAACTTAAGAAATTTGCCAAAGCTTCATAGTTATTTATGACATATTCCAAAATCCTTTTCTGGAATTCTTATATATAAAATATCTCAATAAGATATTTTAATAATATACAGTTGGACATTTGGAGGCTTCAATGGCTACAGAGAATAAAGAAAATGGAAAAGATTATGATCAATTTGCTTTTTATAAAAAAGTGAGATTTGAATAGACCAAGCAACATCTACCCATTTAATTCCTAAATTATAAGGCAGTATGTTATGTATTAAGGAATTTTGTCAGCTTTATTAATCAAAAGAGTTAATAACCCTCATGGTGCACATAGGCCTGTGGAATCAGTGAAAATTATGTTATCCCTTTTGGAATGAGTATTAAAACACACACACTACACACACACATATACAGTGTATATATAGTGTATATATATACACACACAATAGCCCCAGATACCATATGCTTGTGTTTTCTTCCTGGTTAAAACATTCGACTTGGTATCCTGAGCTATTCAGTCAAGGTGAGCAATCAGGAGGTCTATCATATTTGAGGTTAGATTGGATATTTATAATCCATCCTGAAGTTCAAACATTTGTGTGTCTGTGTGTTTGCCACTGTTCCAGCCTTCAATAAAGAGGTGGTTTGAAGACAAACAAAAGACATACTATTTATCATAGCAGACATAAACTTTTCAAGCTTCAAGGTAGTGTGTGTTCCTGCTAAACATGCATATAGAACTGAGAAGAATTTATGAAATATTGTATGTGATATTTAAATGCATCTTAGCCTTACTAAGGAAAGGATATGTAGGACTAATTCAATATCCTTTCCTCTCTTGAGATTGATATCCATGAGAATGAGCATATCCTCTCAGAGATGAACTGATGACAGGAGACATTTTTGTGACCCTGCAAGATATTTCATATGTTTTCTAGTTTTTGTGATGGGAGTAGATGCGGAGAAGCCAAAGCAACTGCATGAGCTGTACTTGGCTCTGTGGGCTACTGTCTAGAAAGAGCAGATAAAGCCCGGGTATAAGCTCTGATTGTATTCTGGGTACATTTCTCTCCTTTCTGGATGAACGCATAAGATGCTGTGAGACTAAAAATGGAATTACCTCTCTTGTTAATCTTTCCCATTCCTCTTGACTTCAGTATTTATAAAACATTGCTCTCTGGGTCTAGGTATCATTTTGGGATCACATCATGATAACTCTATGTATGTGTGCCGAGAGGGCAAAGTTGCAAAGCAATTACTCAGCAATGCTGGGGAAAGAAGCAATTACCAGAACACATTTTAGCCCCGCTTGTCAGAGTGAGTTTCATTCGGGCACAAGGGAAGCATTAACTTGGGCAGTATCCCTTTCAGAGGCTTAATTTAGTTTTTTCTTTCCTTTAATAGTGTGATTCCAGTATTTTAGCTACAATCCCTGGGCTATAGAAACCTTTAAACTGTGCTTTTTTATAAAGCAGGGCATGGGGTTTTTGAAGAAGAATAAACACGGAGCTGCATAATTTGGAGGGAAATGACATGATGGATTCTTTCTTCATACAGAATATGGGGGTTGCATTGGAACCAGCCAAATATCTCTTTAATGAATAGTCAGTAATCATCAGGAGCTACAGTGAGTGCTTGAATCTGTTCTTTGATGTGATGTGCGTCCATAAATGAAGCATCTGATTCTCATTGCCCTGATGCATTCATAGGCCTATTGCTGCCCGCCCCCTCCTGCTCAGATCTGCAGCAGCTCATGCTCTGCGTAGAGCATGATGAACAGTGGAGGGCAAGTCTTTTTTAATATGCCAATTTCCATCCACTTTAAATATCATAATGGAGAAAAGAGTGTTGACAATACATCTCACTCTTTTTCTGGATCTGTATTACAGTTTGGGTTTAAAGAAAGCAGTGTTCTATTTCAGAAGGTAAGAGAAAGTATATATACCAAGAACCACTAAAGTAGTTTGCCAAAGTATTTTTAAAAAAGACTTAAAATTTTGCTGGGGGTGATGGTGCACTCTTGTAATCCCGCACTTGGGAGGCAGAGACAGGAGGATCATGTAGGTTCAAAGTCAGCCTCGCTGGCTTAAGAGACCCTGTTTCCAAATAAAAATAATATAAAAATAGGTCTGGGAGTATAGCTTGGAGGTAGAAGGGTTTCCAGGAACCCCAGTAACACCAAAAAAAAAAAAAAAAAAAAAAAAGACTTAAAATTTTCTGGGCGTGGTGGAGCACACTTGTAATCCCTGCACTTGAGAGGCTGAGACAGGAGGATCACGCAGGTTCGAAGCCAGCCTCAACTGGCTTAAGAGACACTATTTCCAAATAAAATATAAAATAGGTCTGGCAGTATAACCCGGAGGTAGAAGACCCCTGGGTTACATCCCCAGTACCACACACAAAAAAAGACTTAAAAAATTTGAAGCCACACTTTATCTCAATTGTAGACCTCTGCCTAGATTATTCCTCTAAGATTTTGCACATGCCTTTTTTCTCCCTTGAAATGTATTCCATCTAACTCCAGTTAGAATGGCAATAATCAAGAACCCAAACAATAATAAATTTTGGTGGAGATGTGTGGAGGTTTCTCAAAAGTTTGGAAATGACATCACTGTACGTCCCAGCTATACCACTAATAGACATCTTTCCAAAATAATTGAAGTCAGAATATTTTGGTGATCTGTGCATATCCATTCACAATAGCCAAATTATGGAACCAGTCTAGGTATCTACCTATCAACACATGAGTGGACAAAAAAAAAACAAAACTGGTATAAAGAAGAACAAAATTATGTTACTTGCAGGAAAATGGATGGAATTTAAGAATATTATACTGAGATTAATCAGTCTCCAAAAGCAAATAGTTGTATGTTTTCTCTTGTGGAAGATAGATAGAAATTAGAAAGCAAAAGAGGCCTCAGATACAGGAGCAGAGACTCCAGGGGAGAGATGGATGGGGTTTAGGGGAGAAAAATAGGGGACAGACATGTAAAGAAGATAAGAGCTTACCTAATGCTAAGTGCTATGTACTTACGTGAGCTTACCAATGCCAATCTCAATTACATGTATAGAGAAGGAGAGGCAGGGGATGGGATCTGGAGATAAATGTACCAATGTTGTATGTATGTATATTCCTATCACTCTATAACTCAGTATGATGTATAGTTACAAAGCACCAATAAAAGTACACACACACACACACACACACACACACACACACACACAGAATGTATCCCTCTTTTCAATCCCCCTTTTCTCAATACTTTTAATTCTAACAACATCTCTAACAAAATACCCCAGGGAAGTATTATTCTAGTCTCATTTAATTTCTAGTCTCATCTCATATTCTGCTCAATTATTCCTTAGCCTATGAAGTTAATGTGAACATATAGCATATTAAATTTTAAGTAAGATACTTTCTAAAAGTTTAAGAGTATTTTAAAAATCTGAACACATTTTTCTAGTTGAAAAGATGTTATATGTTGTAGTTATAGCTCTAGGCCTAGCCACAAAATCTATTTGACTCAAAAAGCATGGTTTAAGTACAAATATTTAAAATTAAAAAACATTGGAAAATATTGCAATATTTTAAATAAAATAAAATACTAGAGTTTTATATGTGCTAGGCATTGCTGTAAGTTCTTTAAAAATATCAATTCATTTGCCTTTAACAACATTCCTATAAGGTAAACAGTATTATTATGCTTATTTTACAGAGAAAGAAACTGAGGCCCAAGGAGGTTTAAATGATTTCTCAGATTTACATAGTTTATAAGTAGTCAGCAGAAATTCCAGCCCAAGGAGTTTACTATAAATTCTATTATTTTACCGGGCGTGGTGGCGCACGCTTGTAATCCCCGCGTTTGGGAGGCGGAGACAGGAGGATCGCGCTGGTTCGGAGCCAGCCTTGTTCGCTTAAGAGACCCTGTTTCCACATAAAAAGGTAAAAAAAAAAATAGGTCTGGGAGTGTAGCCCGTGGGAGTGTATCCCAGAGGTAGAAGGGCTTCCAGGAACCCCAGTAGCACCAAAAAAAAAAAAAAAATAATCTATTATTTTGATATCAATATTATGGTTATTTTTTATTTTGCTAATTGAAGAAAAGAAGAAAGCATAGAAGATAACTTTAGTATATGTATATTCAGAAGATAACTTTGAAACAGAGATAAGTGCTTTGCAAGTTGACAATTTAGAAGAAAAAAATGCTTCTACTGAAATCGAGACAATGGTTGCCTTTTTATCTTTTTTTTCTAAAAAAAAAAAAAAAAAACACTAGAGGAAAAAGGTGTAAAGAAAGAGGGAGAAGGCAAGTGAAAAAAAGTTCCCTATATGAATTCAATAAGAATTCACGCAGAGGGAAGCCAGATGTGGTGGGGCACGCCTGTAATTCATGTACTTGATAGGCTGAGACAGGAGAATTGCAGGTTTAAGGATAACCTCAGCAAGGAGTGAGACTCTCATCAAACGAGTGAGACTGTGTTTCAAAATAAAAAAAAATAATAAATAGGGCTGGGGGTCTAGCTCAGAGGTAGAATGCCCTTGGGTTCAATCCTCAGTACCACAACAAACAAACAAACAAACAAACAAACAGGAAAAAGAATGAAAGAAATCAAAGACAATTTATGAGAAAAAAGACTTTTTAAAAATTTAACAATGAGGTGTATTCATTTTGAGTCACCCCTCCATGCCAGTCTGGTATGAAGCTGTATTTCTATTTTCTGTATTTCTATCTTTCTAATAAACTTCTTTAAATCTTCAAAAAAAATTTAACAATGAACACTGAAATAAGAAAAGCATGGCTACATATACCCAAGCTCCCTTATAACTGACACAGAAGGTAGAAAACATGACTTGATTAGGGGGCAGTGGCACAAGCCTATAATCCCACTATTTGGGAGGATGAGACAGGAGGGCTGCAGGTTCTAGGCTTGCCTTAGCAAATTAGTGAAATCTTGTTTCAGAAGAAAAAGTAAGATAAGGCTATGGGTGGGTGTTGCTCAGAAGTAGAATTCCCTTGTGTTCTCAGTTAAAAAAAAAAAAACACCTTTATTAATGTGAGCTATGATATTCTCCTAAGGAGCCCACCACTTTCAGAGATGTCTGACATGGTCTTGTGGCTAACACTGCCCAGTGTTTGTAGAAGAAGTAAAAAGCAAATTACATATGGAGTCTTTGTTATTCAATGATCATATCATGGAGAGTACCTTATTAATGGTTTCACGGTATCATATTTTTGAGTTTATATATATTTTTAACAGAGTAAATTACAGTGTTTAGGGATAAGCAATATCGTATCTTCTATTTAGAAAAATGGTAGGGGTCATTCCTACAGAGAGCAGAAGTCCTGTCTTCCCATGGAAGGCACCTTTATGTCATCACTGAGGGAAGTTTCTTCCTGCATCTATCTGTGAGAGTGGTGCTCTAAACGCTGTGATCACTCAGTCGATATTGTTGAATATGTGGTCATGCATTTGGAACCTTGCCTTTTGTAGAAGCACAGTGATATTGTCATTTGAGCCTGAGAAGTACCTGTGCTGTTGTAGCTTCTGCTTCTTTCTTTGGTATTTTGCCTGTACTTGCTGGAGGAAGGAGTAGCGTCAGACCCAGGAAGAGATCTGAGTGGAACGTAAGCACTGTGGAGAAGTGAAGTGCTCACAGCTTTGCACTGGGTAAGCAGAATTTTAGCAAGTCAAGATCAGCAAATCTGTGCGATGTTCTGGTAAGCCACTTCCCTTTTGCAGCCTGCTCATTAATTTTCGGAAGCCTGACAGAATGGCTAAAAGGATGATCAATTTCAAGTGTCACTCCTGGCTTGTTTTTAGCCTCATGTGAAAGGAGTTCCTGACAAGTAACCCTGTTAGTTCCCTCAAAATGTCTCTTATTATTAAATATTGGGAATAAGCTGAAATAATGAAACTAAGTTTTTTTCTTTTCATTGCTTAAATAGTTAGTTTATAAGATGTCGAGGTTAGTGTCTATTTATGACCTGTAGGTGGGCTTTGGTACTCAAACCAGCAATCGTTGAGAAATGAACACATTACAGGAGAATTTTTTTTTTTTTTCAGTACTGGGGATGGAACCGAGGGCCATTCTACCTCTGAGCTACACCCCCGGCCCTAATTTTTATTCTTTATTTTGAAACAGGGTCTCACTGAGTTGCAAAGGGCCTTGCTAATAGTAGCTGAGGCTGTCCAAGAACCACGATCCTCCCATCTCAGCCTCCCAAATGCTGGGATTACTAGGGTACACCACCATGCCTGGGCACAGAACTATTTTTATGGTTCCAGGGACTGAATCCAGGGACATTCTATCTCCCCCAGCCCTGTTTAATTTTTATTTTGAAACAAGGTCTCTCTCATTTAAGTTGCTAAATGTTTTCTTAAATTGCTGAGGCTGGCCAAGAACCTGTAATCTTCCTGTCTCCGCCTTCTAAGTACTGGGGTTACAAAGCATGCACTTTGGCACCTGGCTGAGAACTTCTTTTCCTTAATAGATTTGCATGGAACATACAGCTTCCTCCTTCTTTCCTTTTTTATTCTAATGTGTTGCTTTAATCCTGGATAGGCAACAGGCTTTAAGGAGGCCCCTGAGGAGGTGGCATAGTAGGCATCTCTCTAGCAGAGCTATAGTCTTTCCTTCCTTGTTTTTGCTTTTCCTACCTTCTTCTCATCCTTTTTCTCTCTTATTTTCTGGGTGGTCTCTCTTTTCCCCCTCTTACTTTCAGTACCTTTTACAATTTCAATTCTTTTCAATACTGATACGTCTTCAGTTCAAATCACCCATTTTCTCTCTTACTTTCTGGGTGGTCTCTTCCCCTCTTCCTATTAATACCTTTTACAATTTCAGTTCCTTTTTATTTAATTTGTTGTTGTTGTTGTTGTTGTTGTTTTTGGTGGTACTGGGGTTCCTGGAAACCCTTCTACCTCCGGCTCAATTCCTTTTTAATACTGCTACTTTTGTAGTTCAAATCACAAGCACTATTTAGTCACTTTTTGGCCATTGGTACGAAAGTATTTGCTGCTGTTGTTCTCAATACCTTTTATATCCTAACATTTGGTAAAA
Source organism: Muscardinus avellanarius (assembly GCF_963383645.1). Taxonomy (NCBI): domain Eukaryota; kingdom Metazoa; phylum Chordata; class Mammalia; order Rodentia; family Gliridae; genus Muscardinus; species Muscardinus avellanarius. The sequence continues at coordinate 69,973,261 of NC_137795.1, forward strand.
TTTTGACCTCATTGCCTTTATATCTCAATACTTGGTGAACTGATTTTTTTCCCATTGTCTGCCTAGTGAGCAAGGAGGAGAAAAATATCACAGAACCAAGCTACAGAATCTTTACTGCAAAAAATTGGAAATTTCCAAAAAACATATGGCTTTTAGGTCAGGGCCTTGTACATAGATAAGTCCATGGCCTTGTACATAGATAAGGGATGCCAAAGGTGAGCATCTGCCATAGGTATGAGGCAGCTAGAGGAAGTCTAGGCCTTGTATGAATGAAGAAGAGCAGGAGAGTATGTAGCCTGTGCAGAGGTGGCAGCTACTAATCAGCTCCACTCTTTTTGTCCTTCAGCAACATGAGAGCTACATAATTGTCTTGATTTCATATTAATTAATAAAAATGTATTGCCCTGGCAGGGGTGGGGGGGGAGAGAGAGAGAGAGAGAGAGAGAGAGAGAGAGAGAGAGAGAGAGAGAGAGAGGAAGGGATGGGAAGGGAAGGGAAGGGAATGGAAGGGAAGAGAAGAGAGAGAAGAGAGAATGTACAAGAAAAAGTAGAGAAACAAAAAGCCATCTGTGGGCTTGAGGCATCTTAGGCAGTTTGTTTGTTGGTTCTGTCATAAACACTATAAAATTCTGGAGACAGAGTGCTGTACTTTCGTTACACCTGGGAATCTTAATGTCACTGCAGTGCTCTGATAGACGTCTGAGTGCAGCCACTTTTCTAGATGAATGTTCCTCCACTCAATTAAAACTCAGTAACTCATCAGAATGAGAAGTTCTGAACTAAGACTGGAAACAATAAACTGACGATTTAAACAACATCACCCGGTGCTGAACTTTTACAAAGAGTTATTAATTTATAACGCTAATTGGATTGGAATCCACCAAAACCTGAACTCCAGTTCTATTCTAATTGCTCTTTTACTTTAGAAAATATCAAGGACCACTCACTGGATGATATTTTTTTATGGTGACAGTTCTTAACAAGGCATGCGGGCCTTCAGCAGAAAGAAGCCTTTATTAAAACAGTGGTATTTGAAAGAATAAAGTGTTATAGGCCAACTTTATGAAACTGACTGTGAGTGTTGCAGAAGAAAAATAATTTGTGAAGGGCTTCTCAAAACATAATGTACATTCTATATACACGAATGTCTAATGGTCTCATCATACATTTTTCTAAATTTTGTTTTCTAGAATGTTTTTGCTTTCTGAATGAGCTGTTTTGATTCTTCAAACCAGCTAGGAGCCACTTCCACTGTCTTAATAGAGCTGTCAGGTTGTTGATGATCATCTTGGCTTTCATCTCTGCCAGGAACTGTCACACAGAGAGAAGTTTGGGCGACCTGTTTGACAGGGCACTCCCCCTGTAGATGCGGAGTGACTGACTTAGCCAAGTGGAAGAGCATATTAGACACCATGACTTGGGCTGGGGGACACATCATCATTGAGCTTGAACCTTGACTGATGTTCAGGGTTAAAGGGCTGTATACACTTCTATTCAAATCTATTTCTCAGATATTTGCCTTCAAGGAGGGCCTCAGATCTCAAGAGCACTCTCTTTTATACTCTAAGTTGGAATAACCTCAGACAGACCTATGAAACATGTCAGTGTTCCTCATAGTGTATTACCTCAAGCTTTGATTCAGTACCTTGGAAACGTACTGTTTGTTGAGCTCTCTTGGGAGTCCTCAGTGTACCTGGATTCCTCAGTATTTCACTGCCCTTTTAGGAAGCATCAGCTATTATTTGATTAAACCTTAATTTTAATAGAGAGGATTGTTGGAGTGGTGATCTGAGCAATAAAATCCTCAGGGGCAGTGCTGAGTCTGAAGCAGGATTCCCCAAATCTGCTGGTATCAGTTATGTCCTCTGGGCAGCCGTTGGCTGTCCCTGACTCTGCAGCAGCCCATGGGGCGTCAGGCTGGGCAGTAACACTCCACTTTCCCAGGCTTATGGGTATTGCTGGCCTTGAACAGAGGCCTTCTGAGTGGGCACCTTTTACCTTCTTGGGCTCTGTCAGTCATATTTGCCTGTCCGTAACCTCTCCTTTCTCTCTTTTTGCCAGGTACCCATTAACAGGAGCAAACAATGTCTCATTATCTGCTCCCTTGCTTTGCCCTTTGCCTGCTCTGTGTCAGGCTACCCTGTCAGCAACATGTCACCCACAGTTCAAAACCAACGCTCTGGCTCATTGTCTCCCACTCATATTTCTTTTCTTTCTGACATTGGATGGAACTTCTGTGGCCTTCTCAGGCACACTTGTATAGCACAAAGGAAGATGGGGTTTGGAGAAGCTACAAACTGAATCACCTGTCAAAGATTATGTCTCTATGAGGCCATTTGTAACTAGCTTTGTTGTGGTTTCTTGTCCTCCCCTACCCCCTCTTGCCCTCCTTCCCCAGTTTATCTCTTACCCACATGTCCTCAAGTCAGAGCTGTGATAAATACAAATGGGAATTTTACCTGGAACAACTTTAGGACTTGAATGTTGAAAGTCAAGGGCAACACCAATGAAATGAATAGGAAGAAAAAATGATTGTAATTAAATTACCACCAAAACACCTCTGTGGGATGATGATAAAGAAACAATGGACATGGGAGAGCTATCCATAAAGTGCCTTCAAGGCTTTGTAAAAGAGAAAAATAATCTATGTTATTTTAGATATTGTCTTATTGCTTCTGAAGCTGAATGGTCTTGTCATATGATTACTCTTCCTCCTGTTGTAATGCTTCATCTTCACTCCTTCGCTTACTAGAGGTGGACACCTACCTGTTTTGACAGTACTGAATTTAGAAAAGCTCAGTTTCTTTGACAGTAAAGAATCCATACAACCCCTATATGTGTGAGACCTATGTTAAATTTCCCTGGTCTTACTGATGAGTTTAAAGACAATATAAAAATAAATAAATAAATAAAGACAATACCAGCTACTCCATAAAATATATTTGTCATGTCTGTTCTTAAATGGGTGATATTTTATGTAAATAAAGTATCTAATTAGTTTTTACAACCTTGGAAGCCTTCTGAAATTTCTTTCATCACCACCATTGTTTATAAAGCTAGCATAATATTAAACACTTTCTAACAATTTGCATTCCTTAACTGCTAACCTATTTCCAATCTGGAGCACCTTAAAAATCTTTCCTTTGAACTCTTTCTTTTCCTCAAACTGGAAAACTCTGGAATTAGGTGGAGTGATTATATCAGTAGCATCAAAAAAGAATTTCTCAAGACTTAACCCTTTATGCTTTAGACAGAAACATACAAGGCATCTGAGAGTGTATAACCTAAGAATTTGTGTTTGGACTGCAATTTTTTCAATAATTGCTGTAATAATTTATATGTAAATACAGATTTCTAAGTTATGTCCTAGTTTCAATTTGTTAATCATTTTATCCTTCCCTGGCAGCATCTGCTTTATTTTCTGGTTGCATTTATCTCTTATCTAGAAGCTATATGAGAATTTAACTTTTACACTTCCAGAAGACTGAAAAATGAGGACCTAAAGGGGCCTTTTTTATATCTTTCCATTTTTCAGTTATGCAGAGAATTTCACCTCATTCCAGTTTTATGATTTATACAGGAAGTAAAGGCACAAGCTTATCTATCTTTAGTCAGGTAAGTGCACCAACAGTTGTTTTATACTGAGAATTCTCATTTCAGCTTGAGAAGAACTTTGGAGAATTTTCTGATGGTAGGATAAATATGTTTTAGTCTGGAAACACAAACATTCCTCTGGATTCTTCTTTTTTCAGTGCATGTTGAGCTGAAGAGAGTATCCAGGCATGCAAAAAACCATATCTGTCCTTGGCTTTGTTATGGTTAAATTGTAGAGATTTCCTGTTATGGACTGTGCACTTGGAATTGCCTTTGCAAGCATGAGGGACTCTTCCCCTTAGTTGTGGGATATGTCTTCAAAGACAAATGAATCTTTTCCACAGAGAGCTGAGAAACTTTTTCTCCTTAGATAAAAAAAGATCTAGTTATGTTATTAACAGAATTCTTTCCATATAGTGATATCACCTTTTCTTTGTTTATCTTCCTCAAGGCTACTCACATGGTCAAGTGTCATCAGGAAGTAGGCAGTGAGATGAGTAGCCCCAGACCATGTTGAGGCCAGCCCGGAGTCACAAGCTTCATAAAAATGCTTCATATTCCTGTTACTTTAATTTAGCACTTTAACATGCCTTGGCTTCCTTTTCTAGAACTAGATTCACTAACTATTCTACCACTGAGGAAAAACCTAGATAAACATTCTAGCTTTATACATTCTTTATTGACTTAAAGAAAAGACTAGTTTGGTAAGTCACATAGCTGGGCGATATGTTACTAGTTTCTCACCAACTTTGCTGTAGATAGCACCTCTGACACATGGACTATGATGATACCAGTTGCTTAGGTTACTCTTTGAGGATCTGAAGGACACTTTTGCTGAAAACACTGACTGTTCACTTGGACATGCAGATGTCTGGCCAGAATGGAATGAGTTGAACAGGCTTGACATCTCTGCCTTGATATTGTGTCTGTTTCTTTTGCAGACTTAACCTTTGTGTCAAATTCTACTCAGCTCTGCATGTAGACATGCTGCTTATATGAGAAATGTTTTGTCCAGACCTTTAATACAGAGCTAACTTGACCTAGACTTCCAATCTCTCTCTCTCGTCTGTCTGTCTGTCTCCCTCCACCCCCACCTCTGCAAGGCTAAATATACCTACTATCACCATAACCAGAAACACCGATCCATAACAAGAGTACAGAGGTAGCTCCTGAGTCCCTGGAAGATCTCCACCCATTCCTAGGAAAGCTATGAATACTACTCTTCATTATTACCCTGTCTTTCTCCCTCATTATCTCCATACCATATCTGTAATTCCTCAACACCTTCTGAAAAGGAGAAGTTGATTTATGAGCAGAGGTTTCATGTCTCCATTTTTTGGCCACCACATAAAACTTTTCATTCTTTCCATCACTAATATGTGGGACATTGATTTTTTTTCCATGGATAAACTTCCAGTCCTGGGTTCAGTAAGAATTCTATGTTGCAAGCACATTGAGTTCTTACAATTGATTAGACATTATAGATAAACATGCATAATTATTGCTGGAAAACAGCTTTATTAAAGCCCCCAGAGAAAGTCAAAACAAGAGTGAGTTAGAGGCAAAGACCTGACATATCTCTGTATCTTCCTTAGGTTAGACATCCCAGAAGCAGAACCAGGATGGGAATTTGCATGTAAGTGATTTACTAAAGAAATGCTTTCAGGACACACATCGGTAAGTAAGGGAACCAACAAGTGATTCCATGCTAAGCCTCAGGGGAGATCAGCTTTGGCCTAACTCCTCAGGGAAGCCCCTGTAAGAGAGCCAGGCTTTCTAGATACTGCACTTCATTAGGCATTGGTAAGTACCACTCGAGGGCAAAGCCAGAGGCTGCAGTGGCTTGAGCTCTGCTGTCCAAAGAAGCGATGTTTGTTAGAGGTTACAGCATGTTGTAGCCAGAAGGAGCACAAAGAAACAGCACCATGCTCACTATGGGACCCAACGCCTATGTATGCTTGTTTGGCTTTGTAGAACACGACCTTGATGTTTCTTCAAAGGTGACTTCTTTTCTCTTTTAAGTAAGCCTACTTGGATCCTGGTCCTTGAAACAGGAAGCGTGAACACTTAGTTGGAGTGATATTCCAGAGTCCACTTCAAACTACTTGTAAGAGCTGATGGTGTATGTCCTGACTCCCTGCTCAGTAAAGTGTTGGTAACTTGAAATCAGTTACAGTGAAAGCATTTTATGTTTCCATATGGAAGTCCCAGAACACTACAAGTCAGGGCCTTTTAGGGGAATGAGGGATGGATCCATTTGTTAAGCAATTTCCATAATAGGACTCTGATGCTGTCTTCTTGGTCTGCGTGTGCTGTTACAAGAGAATGCCACAGACTGGACTTCATAAACAATAGAAATTTATTTCTCATAGTCTGGCAATTAGAAGTACAAAATCAAGATGCCAGAAGAATCAGTGTCTAGTGACAGCTGCTCAAGAGGGTACCTTAAGGCTGCATCCTCCAGAGGGGACCCATGCTGTGTCTTCACATTGTGAAGGAACAGATGGGAATGAACCTCCTTTCTTTTGCATAGGGGCCTAATCCCATTCATGAGGGCTCCACCCTCATGTCTTAACTACCTCCTAAAAGCCCCCTCTCCATGTCAGCATGTTGCCAACTAAGTTTCACATAGGAATTTTGAGGTACAGAGCATAGCAAATGCCTCATAAACATGTTGATACAAAGGTATTGCTACAATTGAACTTTTATTTTGTTCAGTACATAGAATAATGTACACAGTAAATAAGGCATGCAAAACATTTGGTAATCATAAAATGCTAGGCAAATATGATTCTTGAAACAATAGCCTATTATAGTATATGAAACATAGATAAAAGTGTCCCCAACTCAACTTAATTGGCAATATATTAAAAATAGTGAAAACGGGGTCTTTCAGCTGTTCTGATATAACTGTTGTGGTTATTAGGCAAAAGTAATCCCTAAATAGAGTTCAGTTATCACTCATTTATTTTCCTCAGATCTCTAGATTATTGCACTTTGACTCACATTTTACAGTTTACTTCTCTCATAGGCAGGTATAAAATGTTTTGGAGGAGGGACTACCACATAAGTGTGGAATATTCTCCTATCTGGTAGCCACTGAATAGGCTAGTCTAATTCCAAGAAACAGCCTGCAACACTCTTCACCCCCAAGGTAAACATCAAGAATTTCTAGTCTGTCTTGAGTTTCAAGGAGTCCATTAATCTTCACACTTGAAAAAAGAAACAAATCTCTTTTATAAAAAATACCTTTATTAGTGCATTACAATAGTACATCACAGAGGTTCAATGTGATATGAATATCTATGTGAACACAGTTCTTGGTTTCTTTTCTTCTGAATCCCACCCCAATTTTCCCTTCTCACTCCTCATATATGTTAGTGCAGTTGGTAGTCATACCTTTATATATTGCTAGAGTATTATTTAAACTGTTTTCTTTCTTTTTTTCCCTCTCCTACTCCCCCTCTCTAATCCCCTTTCACTATTCTTTATGTTGCTACCTTACTTAAATTTCCTTATGTTTTCAGTTTTTTCCCTAACTTTCATATACGGAGAAAACTAATAACCCTTGATTTTTCTGAATCTGGCCAATCTTACTTAGCATGATATTCTCTCATTCTATCCATTTCCCTGCAGAGGTCATAATTTTGTCTTTAGCCAAATTATGGAATCAACAAACTTCTTTTTTTTTCAATTGTAGTCATACTTTTTGATAGGATAAAAAATACTTGAGAGATACATGCACACATCACCCAATCAGCCCTTACCCAATCCCTAACCCCTACCCTCCCCCTCCCTACTTCCCATGCTTGGTTTCCTGATTAACTTTGATATGTTTGTTTAAGTACATCATTTGCTTTAAAGAATTTCCCTCTTCCCCCCTCCCCATTCCCTTAGATAGGTCACTTTAATTGCTCCTCTATAGGATCTCTTCTTCATCTAGAGTTCCTCCTGTTACCCATTTCTCCCTAGTTTTTGCACATTAGGGAAAGCATCTGATTTCTTATTTTTTGTGACATTTCACTGCAAATACCATAATTTTGTTCTCCTTTATGGCTGGGCAAATTCCATTGTGTACACATCCCATAGTTTTGTAATCCACTCATCTGTTGAAGGACATCTTGGCTGGTTCCACAGTTTGGCAATGGTGAACTGTGCATCTATGAACATGGTTGCTCATGCATTAGTTTGGTATTTTGGTTTTCATTCTTTTTGGTGTTTAGAGTACATATTTCATGGTAGGATAGTTTTTTTTCTGAAAATAAATAAATAAGTAAATGTATAAAAATAAAAGAAAAGAAAATAAAAAAAAGAAAGTTGGAATTGAACACCAAAAAAAAAAAAAAAAAAAAAACCAAAAAACAAAAAACAATGCAATCACTTTGGAAAACAGTATGGAAGATCCTCAGAAGAAGGAAAACAAACTTACCATATGACCCAGCAATACCACCTATGGTTATCTACCAAAAAGAACGAAAACCAAAATACCAAACTTCTTTTAAAAATGCAATATCATGAAGCCCCATTTGAGGGCAGGGGCCAGCTCCTGATCAGCCCCCGATATGCCATGGCTAGGACCTTGGCTGGAAACTATGGGAGTTGTAAATGGGAGATGGGACTGCTCTAAACAGAGTAATTAACATCTCTCTACCATTCCAGACACACAAAGAGTCCTGAAATCAATAGCTGAGTTTTTGAAGCCTAAATGTGGTAGAGAGATTAATGCCCAATCCCTAAAAAAGAGATCTACATTTTAATTCCTGAAACCTATATGTTATTTCATATGGCAAAAAGGAGTTTGCAGATGTGAGCAAATTCATGATTTTGAGATGCGGAGATTATCCTGATTATCTGAATTAGCCCAGTAAAAATCACAAGGGTCCTTATAAGAGGGAGGCAAGAAGGTCAGAGTCAGAGAAGAGAGATGTCACAAAGGAAGCGGCCGTCTGAGTGATGTGAGGCCCTGGGCCAAGGAATGCAGGTGGCCTCTAGAAGCTGGAAAGGAGAGGAAACCACTGTTTGAGAGCCTCCGGAAAGAACAAAATCCCACATTTATTTTTTACCTTTTTAATGGTGCTGGAGATTGAACTCAGAGCCTGGTGCATGCTAAGCAAGCCCTCTACCACTGAACTGCACTCCCAGCTCCTGTTTTAGACTTTTGATCTCCAGGAAAATAAATTTGTATTATGTTAAGCCCAAATTTGTGTCTATTTATTATTGGTAGAAAGCTAATACCTTGGTTCTAGACTCCACGATCTCATTTGAAGGCACTCTATACTTCCTTCTTCATAATGCTGTTTAGTGATTTTCATGAGCTGAGTAGGCAGAATAATAAAGCAACTCCAGAGAGAAATGCTACATGTGATTTTTAATGAATTCAAGGAACCTTTCTGAATTGGTTCATTTATCCTAACAGATTTTTTTATTAGAAGGAATTTTAGTCTAGCTTAGCACACAAAAAACATTAACAATTCCTAATATATGAAGTCTTTTCAAATTTTATTATCTTCCTGCTAACCTGATTTTTGTAAGATAAGCATTTTCTATTATAAATGAGTTAGGTATTCATTACAGAAAAATTGCAACTAGATATGGAAGGAAAAAGAAAAAGCATGCCTTTTTCCATTATCAGAGAGAATCACTCAGTATTTTGATGTATTTTCTTCCTATGTTTTCTATGCAGTTTTTATACTTATTGCATTTATTTATGTATATAACATTTGGTATCCTGATATTTTTTATCTAATATGATATAAATATTTAGTTTTTGGTTTTAGATTTATTGTAACTGTAATTTTTGCTGTTCTCCAATTTGAGATGTAAGAGCTCAGCTCTGTCTGATGTACGCAGGAAGGCATTATATTGAAAAGGTATTCAGAAGACTTGTGAAACTGACTGGGAAATCAGAGAAGCAAGGGTAGCTGAGGCCACTCTGCATAGTATGCTTAGGATCCAGCTCGTGGGGGACCTCACTGTGGGCTGTGGCATCTTTTCTGTATTACCTCCAATATACAAACAGGCCCAATTTGCCTTGTGCCTTTCTTCATGATAGAAGGCTTGTGGTGTATCAATTTGCCTTCACTTTGGAGGTAACATTTTGATATTGGTTCTCCATCAAATCCTTTAAGTTATGTCATTTGCAGGGAAATGGATGGAACTGGAGACATTATGCAAAGTGAGATTAGTCAGTCACAAAAAATAAAAAGAAATCAGATTCTCTTCCTTATATGTAGAAGCTAGGGAGAAAAAGTATCATAGAAGGAACTCTAGAAGAAGAAGAATAAACCATAGGTGAGCAAATAAGGCAACCTAACTGGGGGTAATGGGAAGGGGGAAGAGGGAAATTTCCTAATGTACAGGATATACATTCATAAACATATTAAAGTCAATCACTAAGCCAAACATGAGAAAGAGGGAGGGGGAAAGAGTGGGGTGGGAATTGAGGAAGGGCTAAATGAGTGATGTGTGCATATATGCCTCTACTATCTTGTACCCTACTAAGCTACATGGCAACAATGCATCAATAAAAAATAAATAAATAAAAATTTTACAAAATGAAAAAATAATCCCTTGAGTGGTCTGGACCCTGTCTTTTTATGGGATTTATCTGCTACTCTGTGATACGCAGGTTTCTTTCCAAGGTTTCTAGAGTAACTTGTACAATAATTTCCATACCACATCATCATGATGTCATTCATATAGGAGACTACTGTATGTTTTCTGAAAGGGAGTGATGTTCAAAGATATTTTTTAACTAAATTGATTTATCAAGCTAGGATTTCATATGGTTCCTAGGCAAGATAGTAAGGTGTGCTATGATTCTTACATATCAACCTGCTTCTGGTCTTTCTGCTTTTATAGATATATTGAAAGAAAATCACTTTTTTATTTACATAGATTAAAAGTTACATTACTAGATGTCAAAGTCCATGTGTAGTTGCTTCAAGAACAGCACAGCTAGAGTGCCACTGATTGCTGAAGCTCATGTGATCGCTATCTTAAATTCTTTTAGGCCTACATGTCTCCTGCACAGGCTAACCTGAAGAGTTAAATGAAACCATGCATTCATTCCTTCATAATTATGCATCAAGTTCCAGCACCTATTCTAGACTCTTGAGATATGTTACTGAATAAAAAAGTTTTCTGCCATCATGTAGTCTGTATTCTAAGGAACTGTCCCTTGTGCAGTGTTCAGGTTTGGAGGAAGACATCATCTTCCAGCGTTCCTATATGGATAGAAAAGGAGCATCAGGGGCTCCTTCCCCCTGTGAGGACACTCACTCCATGCACTTGTTTTCAAAGTGGGTTTGTCCCATGCTAGGGGGTGTTTTGAAGTTTGTAGGCACATTTTTGACTGTTACAAAATGTAACAATAAAATGGGTTGACTGTTAATTTAATGGTGCTCGAGAGGCACCATTAAAGTGCCTCTCCAGCACCATTAAAAAGGATGTTATGTGCATCCTTTTTAATGCATATAACGTTTGATTGTTATCAATTGTTATGTGCATTAAAAAGGTTTTGTAACAATTGTTTATTACAAAATATAACAATCAAATGGATTGATTGTTAATTTAATGGTGCTGATAATTTAATGGTGCCTCTCCAGCACCATTAAAAAGAATGTTATGTGCAAGATAGACCTGTGTGAGAGAGAAGTAGCCTACTCCTGTGCAAATTGTAAATAAGACTCTAGATACTCAACAGCCTAAAATCTAACTCGATTTTTTTCATAATCGTAGTTAATTATTTTTGTAGAATTTGTATGCTCTCTGAATTTTCCAAGAGTGGAGCTGCCATGTAAATTGAATTAATTTTTTTCTGGAACTTTTTAAGAGTTGCATTTGAGTTGCCAACATGACACAAGAATATCATCAGTCTCTAATGGCAACTGCAAGTTTCACTGTGATCCTACGAATGGGGCATCTGACTAATCCATTATGGCTCCTAATGCAATTATGCCTAAGCACATCATTTTAATGTTATTATGAATTATTTTCCTTTAATTTCATCTTTATATTATGGAAAGGCCATTCTATTATCTTTATAATTTTACTGGTACATTAAAATTATGCATTATAGTGAGATACAAAGTGATAAATTCATACATGCACAAATTGCCTTTATTTCCCTCTATTATATTCCTTTAAAAATTTATACATGTAGATTGTTATCTATGAATTATATTTAGGGAAAGTAAAGCATTCACTACTTCATTGGCTCCACAAATGAGGTAGGAGATTTTACTAGCTGATGAGCTGATAACATATTATCTAAGAAATGGGGAAACAACCTCTAGGTATAATTGGGCTTCTACCAGGACTACTGTGATATTCTCTTGGTTCATAATTTATCAGTATTTTCCAGGGGACCTACATAGTCCCTGCTCTAACAGGTGAAGACCAGTAGTGCTCTGGGCAACCAAGGTGTCATTTTAGCTTCAGCAAGCCCCCAGTGCTATGGGTCCCTCTTGAGTCTGGAAGAAGATGTGTAGGGGATGTTTGCATTGTTGCAGAGTCAGCCTCAAGGATCCAGTGACTCTCCTTTAGTTAAGGAGCTCTTCACCGTATGAGCTAGGCTTCCTCTACTCATCTGAGAATTAGTTACAGCAATCAAGGAGTACCTTGGTGATCTACTTATTTATTTTGGTGCTTCATCTTTATGGTCAAATTTCCTATGTCAAAGAGACCATCTAAGCAAGCCATGTCAATTTTCACCATGCTTTTCCTTTTTTTTTTTTTTTTTAATAATGGTAGCTACTCTTGTTCCAGAGTTCATCAGGGCTCTTGAGTTCCTACCATCTCCTGATTCCCCAATACCCAAGAGAGTCTGAAAGTCCTTATCACAGCCTTATCTCCCCAGCACCTTTGTGTATAGACTAAGGGAGGAGTCACTCAAGTGTTTTCCAGAGATGCTAGTACTCTCTTTATCAGTGTATTTCTCAGGACCTTGGTGCAGTGTTAGACACCCTTGAAGTACATAGAGGACAAGTGACAGATAAATGGCTTATAATTAATTCATTTCAGTATCCTATCCCATGATCTCTTTGTATGTATTTTTGTTTATTATACTAGTTTTTTTCCTGGCATCTTAACTTCATCTAACAGTCTACTTTTATATCTAGGTTTTAGAAAAAACACCCAAATGCCAATTAAAACCACTTGTTGCTGCTTGAATTAGTTAAATCAAGAGCCTCTGGTGAATGTACTTGAGCAGTGTATACTTGTTTGAGCATCCTCAGAATTCATTGCCATACACATTCCCCAGATTTTTCTAATATAAAATTGTAGCACCTAGAAGTTATTTTGGTACTATTCTTTGTATAATCCATTGTAATAGTATTTCTCCCTCTCCAAAATTCCAGTATTTTGACTCTAGTTATAAGACCAGTGATAGAGAAAAGTGAAGGATAAAGAGAACTGGCCTTTCTTTGCAAAGCAACATCTTACATGAGGTTGTTGTGAGAGGGTCTTTGATTACAGTAGGTTCATCTCTATCAGATGGGCAGATGAGCCTCCAGTAGCAGTTGAAGGTTTAAGGTATCTATATACCCTCCAAGTCTTCACATATATTGTCAGTTTGGTCTTCATTGCTTTTTTAGCTTGGTCAGCCACAGGCTGAGTGGCTTGCACATTAGGAATGTATTTCTCATTGTTCAGGAGAATGGTAAGTTCAAGGTCAAAGTGCTGGCCAATTCAATTCCCCAGTGAGGGCTTTCTTCCGGGCTTTAAGATGATTCTCTTCTTTCTGTGTCCTCATACAGTAAAGAGAAAGAGCTGAAAAAAGCTCTTTGTCATTTCTTCCTATTGGGGCTTGAATCCCATTGTGAGGGTCCCTCTTCATAACCTCATCTAAAACTAATCCCTTCTTAAAGGCCCCAAGTACCTGTACATTGGGGATTAGAGCTGCAGGATAAGAAGTTTAGTGATAAACAATTAAGTACAAAGCACCATATGTCCTCAACATACAGTGACTCTCAATTACTTCCTGTTTAATGTCTTAATTTTCATATATGATACATAGTGAGTATATAAATTTAAATAGTTTTAGGACTCATTTGTTTCTGAGATAAACATCTCCAACTATTAATTTCTACCATCCGTTTGCTCTTTGTGTCAAGTCCTCAATATCAAGATTCCAAGTACAAATGTCTCATTAGTTGATCCTAGGTAGGAGCAGGCTCTGGTTGATTTCATTGTGGGAGATGAGGCTCTGATTTCTTCACCTCTTGGAATTCTTCCTAAATAACAAAATGTTCAGGTGCTGAGTAGCAAGATATGGGCTGTGTGTGGAGAGAAGTTCTACTTGTTTATTATAAATGTGTTCAGATATTTTTCTTTGATTTATTATTTGTGCTTTTATTGGTGCATTATAGTCTCATTTCATAATGTAAATCATGTTGACAATGACACACATGCACATGCTCTTGGTGTCCCCTCTTTCCATTGATGTTAATTTCTTACTATTTGAAATGACACCCTGATAGCAAAGTTTCCAGTTATTTGTTAGGGTAAGTTCTCAGTTACAAATTTTCAAGGTCAAAGTTCTATACAAATTTTTAGATGGGTGATACATCCTGTCTAATTGCTTTTTAAAAATTTTTACCAGGTTATTCTTGTTATAACATTGGTTCATCCCATTTTACTGTTTCCTTATACATACTAACTTGAATTAAAGCATTTTCTGTCAATAGTTCATTTATTTTTTGTGGTACTGGGAATGGAACCAAGGGGGCATTCTACCTCTGAGTGACACCGCTGCCCTATTTTTTATTCTTTTCATTTTGAAACAGGGTCTCACTGAGTTGCAAAGGGCCTCACATCAATTTCATCTTTCAGTGAAACAGTATTTACCTATTGCTTCTTGATTTCATTGCTTTCTTCTCGGGCCCCTTAAGAAGGGCACTGTATCACTTCTGTGGTATTCCTGTCCCAAATTCATAACCCTTGATCTGATTATGAAAGAATGTCAAACCTAACCTGTATAGTTTACAAAATAATTGATCTTTAAATGTGTCAAGGTCATAAAAGGATGACACAGAAACTGTCCCACACGAGTAGAGACAAGGCAACTAAGTACAAAGTGGGATACTTAAGTGGAATCTGGACCAGAAATGGCTATCTGTGGGAAAACTGGTGATATTTGACTAACATAGATTACTTAATAATATACTGTCATTTTTTATTACCTGGTCTCAATTGCACTATGATTATATAGTATGCTAACATCAGAAGAAGCTGGCAAAAGGCATATAATATCTTTTCATACTATTATTGTGACTTTCCTATAGGTCTAAACTTATTTCAAAATTAAGAACCTAGCCTTATTTCTTCTCTTTCCTGTCTTTACTTTCTTTACCATGTACCTACAAAGGATGGTAGCAAAATGTCATGGCAATTCTCCCATCCTACCCAAGACAGACATAGCAACTGATCTGGACTATTTCCGACTATATGGCTTGGTTGAAGTTGTTATGATAGTTACCATGCAACCACCATTTTTGTGATAGGACGTCTTAGTTTAATTCTTAATTTATTTTAAAATTTGATTTGAAGCTGTATGTTTACATTTTAAAGTACATGCTTTATTTTCTCAAGTCAGCCTGCCTGCCTGACTGCCTGTCTTCATTCCTTCCTGCCTTCCTTTCTTCCTTCCTTTTTTTCATTTTTTTCCAAGGTTTTGCACATGCTAGGCAAGCACTCAACCACTGAGCTAAATCTTGGGCCCCTGCATTTGATTTATAACTATGCACTACAAACTGTTTTAGATAACATTGTTTCAGTTACTTCAAGGACCAAAATAATAGAAATACAACCCATGTTTATAGCAACATAATTCATAGTAGCCTAGTTTTGGAATCCACCTAAGTGTCAGTCAACAGATGAATGGATAAAGAAAACATGGTATATGTACAGATGGTATATATACACAGCTATAAAGACGGACACATTTATGTGATTTGCAGAAAAAGGGGCAGAACTGGAGAACATTATGCCAAGCAAGATTAGCCACACTCAGAAAATCAAGGGATTCTTGTTTTTCTCATATGTGGATCTAGCGAAAATGGGAAAGAAAAGGGAGGGGCCTCATGAAAATGAGAAAAATAAGTAGAGCAGTGGAACGAGATCAGGGGAGAAAGAAGAGAAGGGAGAGGAGAGGTATGGGGAAGGAAACAGATGAAATGATGTTATATGTGCACACATCACTGTGAATTCTCTTATCACTGCATTGTCATGAACATATCACTATGAATCTCAATATCATGTACAATTATAGTGAGATAATAAAAACTAAAAAAAAAAATAAAAATTTTACCAAAGAAATACATGTCTAATTGCAAGGTTAGGAATGCTAGAATATGATGTGTAAAATGTTGCTAAAATGGGCACATTTTCATCCTTTAACTCATAAGCAGATTTATCTTAGCCAATCAAATTACTTTTTAAAATATGGATGCATGACACCACCCTTCAAAAAGTAGAGTTCAAGTGAATTAACTCATAAGCAGATTTATCTTAGCCAATCAAATTACTTTTAAAAATATGGATGCATGACACCACCCTTCAAAAAATAGAGTCCAAGTGAAAAGATGAAATATAAACACAAGAAAACATTAGGTAATGAGTAAAAACCACATAATTAAGCTGATATAAAACAGAATGATTAAATTCTTTGAGCATTACAAACATACCAGTGATGTGGGGGTCCAGGTTAGTTTGGGAAGATATGGAGAAGTCAAATTTCCTGTATTTGTATAATGTAAGGTTCCCCAGGCCTCACTAATATATGCATATAAATGTAGATCATACTAATAATGACAACACAAAGTAGAGCTTTTTATTTTGAAATTTTTTTCATTTGGTACTGGGGATTCAACCCGGGGTGTTCTACTTCTACCTATTATTTATTTATTTATTTATTTATTTATTTATTTATTTATTTATTTATTTATTTATTTGAAACAGTGTATTGCTAGACTGCTGAAAGTCCCCCTAAGTTGCTAAGGCTACCCTAGAACTTGTAATTCTCTTGTTTTCATTTCCCAAGTACAGAGATTACAGCTATGCACAACCATGCTTGCCTATACACACACACACACACACACACACACACACACACACACACACACACACATTGGTTGTATTGGGGTTCCTGGAAACCCTTCCACCTCCAGGCTACACTCCCAGACCTATTTTATATTTTTATTTGGAAACAGGAGGGTCTCTTAAGCCAGCGAGGCTGGCTTAGATAGAACCTGCGTGATCTTCCTGTCTCTGCCTTCCAAGCGCGGGGATTACAAGCGTACACTACCACGCCTGGCTCCAGATATTTTTTATAATCCCATTTTACTCAAAATCATAGTTCTTCTTTGTACTGTAGTCATTTTCCTTACATGTGAGTCTAAGGTTTACTTAAACTGTCAAGGGCCTTTCTAAAATCCATCAGTGAGACTCTTCAACTTAAGAGCATTTTCTCCTTTCTGGAGAAGCCCTTTCTTTGCTTTGTTTTTTCTTCTTCTTTCTTCTTTTATGCATCTCCACCCCACACTCTTAGGACTAACTCTTCAGTGTTTCTAAGAAAATCAATATAAGTTCCTTATACCTAGTAATTTTTTTCTTAAACAGTTAGACATACTTTCCACGGTGGAGCACTTGCCTGCACCGTGTCTTTGACCTACCACATCCACTGTTTTGGTGACATATGAGGGTTGTTCCTAATCTCCTCTTCTCCTCTCAGACACAAACACGCAAAGTTGTGAAAGCATGATTGTGCTTACTGGTTCTCACACTTCTTAGGAGAGCCCACTCAGCAAATGAAAGAATAAATATTCTATATATTTGCATGCACCTGGACATAATGATCACTATCAGACAGTTGGTCGGGATAGGGTTTTCTACCTGCAAATAAATAAATGTATGGCAGCTTCTCTACTAAGTGTGGTGTATGGATCACTTGTATTAGAAGTAGTAGGAGAGTTCATAAAAATATACTTCATGTAGCTCCTATTACAACTATCACCAAGTCAGAATCACTGGTTTCATGAAGAATTATTTGTATGTTTTTACCATCTGCATTTTATAATTATTAATTATAATTGTTTTCAAATATGTAATTGAAAACAAAAAATAATGTTTTCTTAGAATTTGAAGGAAATGTTTGATGAGAACTATCTGGGAGAGCTGTTATTTGTCTATACTTGGAGCCAGAAGTGGAGGATAAACAAAAAGTTTGAGCCGGGTGTGGTGGCGCACGCTTGTAATCCCCGCCTTGGGAGGCTGAGACAGGAGGATCAAAGTCTGCCTCAGCTACTTAGTGAGGCTCTCAGCAACGTATTGAGACCCTGTTTCCAAATAAAATATAAAATAGGTCTGGGAGTATAGTCCGGAGGTAGAAAGCCTCTGGGTTCAACCCCAAGTACCACCAAAAAAAAAAAAAAAAAAAAAGTTTGTAGCAAACTCTTGGTGTGATAGTAAAGAATCTGTATTTATAATAAAAATTTTATAGATTTACTTTTGTATTAATTTTTACACCTCTATTTCATGGAAAGAATAGTGATTCATTCTTTTAGCCTTCTCTGTCTTAGCTCCAACCAACATCAAGCACTCCTAGTCTTTCTAATTTCTGCCTTGTCTGGAAGAGTGAAGTTTGAATCCTTACCACATCTTCAGGAGGACTTTAAGGGTTTTGTTTATAATGTATCTATTATACTCTGTAATCTTTGGATCAAGTGTCTTGGAGGGGTTAAGGTGATGGTAATTTTAGTTTACTTGTGGGTTACTTCCTGCCTTCTAGTGAATATTCTTATCTCAATGACAAACTCTATTTTGATTGAGCCTCCTTATTTTTTGTTTCTTGTTTAGAATCAATAGTTGTCTAATTTCCGTTGCACCAGGCTTCAAGGTAAGACAAAGGCAAAATTTTAAAACATTAATTATCTGGACAAAATTGAGCTGTAAAAAGATTTAAAATGTGGTCAGAAGGGGGGGACTTAAGACTGCTGTATAAGATGCCTTTTGCGCACCACTCTACGTCCTCTTAACTGTGTGTCAGTGTCTAGTTCCACGAACCCTGCAAGCAGCTTTTCACAGACATAGTCCGTTAGTACTTCATCTCAGGCTGCTGCATACATCTTGGCTCTTCTAGTGCCCAAGAGTTTATGGATTTATCCTTGATCACTAGACAGAGAAACTAAGAGATGACATGTCTATTTCCTTTCTGTCCCCTACGTGGACAGTTCTGACATTCCCTAAGGCTACTGAGAATATCCTAACAAGATTAAGAAGACTCAGATGGTGACATCATAAGCCTTTGGGCAGATGTGCTTAATAATGCCATATTTCTTTCTTTCTTTACTCTAGAAATTTTAGGACCATGACTAAAGCACCAGGAACAGATTATTCTGTTTTTATATTGCTTCTTCCCTTTCATCAATTTCTTTCTTTGCATGTTCTTTTGTTCAACAAATATTCATCAAGCATGCATATGTGCTAGGAAGTAGTCTAATAATTTGGAATATATTGGTCAATAAAACAGACAAAGATTTCTGTCCTTCTAAAGCATTTATTTTAGTGGAGGGGAAACAGACAATAAACAACAAATCACTAAACGATAAAGACTGAAAGAAAGCTATAGAAGCTATGAGAAGAATAAAAATCAAGAATGGTATGGGACAATCAGGAATTTCAGGGATTGAAGGTGAGTTGAAAACTTAAACAAGATGGTCAAGGATGGCTTATTGAGGAGATGGTATTTGATCTTGAGGGAAAGGAGAAAGTTGCTTACAAAGAAAGAGCTTCCCACTAGAGGCACTAATGATGCAAAAGCTCTCAGGCTAAAATAGGTGTACCATATTTTAAAAATGCCAACAGTAAACTAACATCCAGCCATCCAGGCAGCCATCCATCCAGCCAACCATCCTTTCTTCTTTCCTTAACCCCCATCACTTTCTTTCTTTCCTTATTTTCTGGCACAAGATGCTCTAGGCTCATCTTGTATTTTCTCTGCCCCAATCTTAAATCCAGCCAGTTCTTCAAGGAGCCATAGTTTTATTTATTGGAAAATGACATTTAGAAATCTAGATCTGGTTGCTAGTTAAGCAAACTAGTTTTAAGAAAGATTATATGTAAGCCAGGCATGGTAGTGCACACCTGGAATGCCAGTACTTGGGAGGCTGAGACAGAAGAATTGTATAGGTTTGAGGCCAGCCTCAGCAACTTAGCAATATCCTGTTTCAAAATTAAAAAAAAATAAAATAGAATAGGACTGGGTGTTAGCTTGGAGGTAGAATGCCTCTGGGTTCAATATCTAGTACCAAAAAAAAAAAAATACAGTAAAAATTGAGGAGCTAGAAATAGGTTCCCCTAAAGCTATTTTTGTCCATGTATTCTCTGGAAATTATGAATAGAACATTAGGTATCAAAAGGCATAAAGAAAAATATGTATAGTATAATCTACACACTTGAGAAATAAGTTCTATAAAATGCCAACAGTAACTATGTCTTTACTGCCTATGGTCTATGTAATAGCTGCCATATTTTTTTAGAATTAAGTGCAATGGAAGATTGGAGTTGGTGAGGACAAATGGTGCCTACTAACTAACTGCTGTGAATTAGCCCCATTTCCTTTCTTCATGAGCTTTCTTAGAACTAATCAAGCTCAAATCTGTAGTTAATTAAGTGACATTTCATTTCTAGAGTGTGTGTTATGTCCCCTTTAGTTGCTGTTGCAATGGCTCTCGGTAGATATTACATTTCCTGCATCTTTGCTTGGTGTCCTTACGTTTCCTCTCTTCTTCCATATATGTTGCATTAGCAATTTCCTGCTTCACTGCTCCTCCCTATAAAACAAGCTGTGAGCCGTCATCGTCTTACAGCAGAACTGAGTAAGAACACTTTCATTTCACTTTAGAAAACTCAGCCTTCTATTTTGTGCCTGGCATCTGCCTTAGTGCTTTCACTAGGGCTTTGAGGATATTTAAATGTAGCAAAGGAATCCAAGAAAACCACTCTGTCAGCTCAGCTTCCTTATAATTCCTTATGACCCTGGGCTGCTCTACATGCCCCTGCTCTACATTGTGGGGAAAGTCTGATATCAATGCCAGAGGATGCACACACATATATAGTAACCTTGGATTCATTCAAATTCATACTGTGGACTAGAAACATTTTTACTCTGAAGGTGGGTACTATTGTAAATTTATTTTAGGCTTTTGCAGAATCCCTCCTTGAAAGAAGGGACTCTTTGAACATCTTGGAAAGGGAATATGGTCATTTATGTCCAGTGTTGGACACAAGTGAAAGAAGAGCTATGGATGGCATTTGTGTTTAATGTGTTCAGCAAGTGCATGCTTTGCCTAGTGCTACTAAATTTGCATGTGTGCTCTGAAACTTGTTTAAGTAGCTTATAACCATTCTAAACCCAATGAAAACTTTATAAGATTCCCTAATCTCTAAAATCCTCATAATAGCATTGTATTTTCAGAATCTTCTGGGAAATCATTTGATGATAAAAACCATATGAATTCAGCAATATTTTGGAATAAATTTGTACTTCTAAAACAATATATTAATATGCTAGAAAACAGTGTTCTATTTTCATGGGATGCAAATTATCTACTCAATATATAAATAACTCTTGTTTAATATGTAGATTCTAGGGACTTTTCATAATAAGCTTAGGGTCATGCTCAGAGCATGATAGTCAAACAACTGTGGATATAAACAGTGGTTGATTTATTTAGCTGGTCTTATCAGAAACTCTTAATTAAGGGGTGGTAAATAAATCAAGATTAAGCCTTAGGGGCTGAAACATATTCCCCCAAAAGATTTATTAATAAGAGCAACACTTTATAATATCAGCATACCTATAAACTTTAAAATTTTTGAATTAAAGAAGCTTACATTGTTTTTGAGTCACTTGTTTATTCTAAAGTAGGCGTTTAAGTTATAGTTGGTCATGATAAAAACAAGGCTCAATTATAATGACCATTTGCAGAGTAGAGATTGCTTTTAAACAATAATCTTAAACCATAGCTGTGAAATAACAACTCTAGGTATATTGGAGAATTAAATGGTACAGCTTCCTGTGATAGAAATTTGGCAGTATGTATTGAAAACTTTAAATAGTTTACCCCAGTAAACTTATTTAATGAAGATATGAAAGGAATTTCAGCAATTTTTATATTGGTAAAAAACTGTGAAATTATCTACATTTTGAATAATGGAAGTACGTTTAAATAAAATATAGTCTATTGATTGGATGGCACATTGAATTATCATTGAAATTACATTTACAAATAATTCACTAGATATAGAAAAGCGTGAATATTATTTCAGAAAAAAATCTACTAAATTGGTTATACTATACAATAGGATTTTATAAATACATTTTTTTTCAGCCAGGTGTGGTGGAGTATGGTTGTAATCCTCGTACTTGGGAGGCAGAGACAGGAAGATCAAAGGTTTGTGCATGGTATCTTAAATGGCTAGGCAATAAGAAAGTGAAAAAATAAGTTGGAACAGAGGCTCATATTACATGCAAAGTTGAGGTAAGCTCTCCCCTTCACTCTATGTTGGAGAGCTTGTCCTATGTTTTCTTTTAGTATTTGCAAAGTTTCTGGTCTAATTTCTAGGTCTTTGATCCATTTGAGTTGACACTTGTACAAAGTGAGACAAGGTCTAATGTCATTCTTCTACATATGGATATCCAGTTTTGGTTCTTTCCTTTTGTGAACAGTGGGTTCCATAGCTTTAATCAGATGCTCAAGATGTTCCTCTTGTGACCCCTGAGCCCCACGAAAGCCAAAAATCACTGCCCACTGGACTCACTTACTTGATTTTATTCATAATAAAACCTTCATAATCTTATTATGAATTTTCTTATTGGAGCTGTCTAAATTCCAGCTTTACAAGAAAAGTTTAATGACACATATTCTAGAGGTTTGTGGGTAGGTAGGGGTTTTGTTGATTAAAAAATAAAGGAAGATGGATAAAAGAAAACCCAATAAGTTACACATGTCAGATGATAATGGATGCAATGGCAAGAACAGAAAGTGACAAACAAAGGTGAAGGAGGTGCAGTGTGCAGCAGCAGGGTATGAGGGGAGTATAGGCAACTTAGGATCAGGAGAGACTTATCTAGAATGGCAACCTGGGAGTCGTGACCACGAGGAATCGATGGAAAAATCCTTCAGGGTATTTCAGAGATGGGCATTTCAGTCAGAGGGAGTTGCAAAGACCCTAAAGCTCCATCAGAGTGTTCCTGGGCCATTTTATTCCTTTGCATTCGCTCTAGCTAGAATATCAGGGCAGAAGGGTAGAGTGTTGGGCTGTGCAGGATTGTCTGTCTGCTGCTCTGAGAACAGGAGCCAGGGCAGTAGCAGTAAGAGCAGCCTGGGCTATTGCAGGGATTTGGGCTTCACATGACAGTGGCTCGGGCCACAGTCTCACATGTGGTATGAGTAGCAAAGTAGGACTGCAGCCCCAGATGGGTCTCATGAAGACTTTCCCTGATGCAGATTCTAGTCACAGAACCTGATACAGAACCTGATACAGAACCTGATCCAGGCTGGGTGATGAGGGTAGGCAGCACTCGCCTTCAAAGGATCTTACCTCCTCCAAAAGACCCTGAGTCTTTTCAGGGCACTTTGGACAGCTCCAATAAGTTTTCAAGGTGTTTATAGTTTTTGCTTCTAGGATTTAACATTAAGAATCCATGCCTTTGCCTAAATTAGAGCATTGACTTTAAAGTTGAGAATTTGATATTCAGCAAGTAGGAAAGATGACACTTAACTGAGTGAGAGGGAAGATAGTCACAATCAGCAAGTCATCTATTATACCAAAATGCCAACTGACCTTTGCAAATGGGTTAGTGAGAATGAATGTTTGTAACAGAATTCTTACTCTTTAACTTGTTGGATAATATTATATTGTGTAGTAGTCTGTGATGAAGTTACTGATTTTTTTTTTTTTGTCCTGGGGATTGAACACAGAAACATTTTGCCTCCAAACCACACCTCCAGCCTGATTTTATTTCTTATTTGGAAACAGGTTTCACTAGGTTACTGAGACCCTCGCTAAGTAGCTGAGGCTGGCCTTGAGCCTGTGATTCTCCTGTCTCAGCCTCCCAAGTACTGGGATTACAAGCGTGTACCACTACTGGTTTTTTTTTTTAAGCACTAAAGGAAAGAACTATCTTAGGATAAATGTGTCTCCTACTAAAACAAAACGATACATTTAGTAATGCATTTTAAAATTTTAATATTGTAATATATTATTGTTTCTTTGGTACAAAAATGAAATAGCCAAATATTGTATTTGAAATGTTTGTTTTCAAGTTGAGCATTTATATTTCTAAATGAAGTTGGAACAGTTTTACAGGGGACCCTGATTCTTCCACATTCATTGACTTGGCTTGAAATGGAAAAATGAAAAGGCCATTCGGGCCTAAATGATGAGCTTCCCCCACCGTCCTTTGTTACCCAACTGAGCTAGTTTAATTCTCTGGCTAGTATTTCCATTTGTAAGGTCCAGACTGTAATTCTGTTGCCTTACACTGTGGTTCTTTATCTGACCCAAATCCCAGCATGTCTTATCTAGAGGAAAAGCTGTTTGTCTGGTTGTTGGATTTCTTTGATAAAAAGATTTAAGAGAGAGTAAGCTGCAACAAGAATAATAGAATATTTCATTGAGGCAAATCTCATTCTGTTGTGTGCTCAAGAACAGATGGGTGTATTTAAGGTGTTGTTAGGCTGTGACATACCTGTCGTATTTGACAGTGGAGTAAGGGTCATTTTGTTAACAATATGTTTCCTCCATACGTCAACATTATATTTAATAATTATCATAAAGTAAAAGTAGAGGTCTA
This sequence comes from Muscardinus avellanarius, assembly GCF_963383645.1. Classification (NCBI taxonomy): domain Eukaryota; kingdom Metazoa; phylum Chordata; class Mammalia; order Rodentia; family Gliridae; genus Muscardinus; species Muscardinus avellanarius. The sequence goes on from NC_137795.1 coordinate 69,997,718, forward strand.
CTATTAGTAATTATCATAGTAATTATCATGAACGAAAATTAGACAAGGTATTGCCTAAATCCACATGCCAAAGTTGTCTCGTGTCCTCTTGGTTTAGGATAATTTCTGGTGGCCAGATGCTGATCATACCAGAGCAACATTCTGCCTCGGAATCTGTCACATCTGCCTCTAGAGAATAGTTACTTGAGCACTAACGAGAATAGAACTGAAGTTTTGGAAAGCTTGTAGAATAGAGTGTATGAACTGTTTTGCATTTTTATGAAATATTTATTTAATTAATTTCTATACAGGTGAAATTATTTGGTCACAGATATACCTTCTTTACAATATGGTCATGAGAGATTGTGGGTGAGTGGCTTTCATCCACCTTTATCTTTTTTTTGTAATCACTCTTTCTAACAAGAATCTAAGAATTTACTAAATCAATTTTGTCAATTCATAAAAATTGGATGCTTGGTGGTCACCCATTTTTCCTTGTCCATTTCTGTAAACTTAGCACTTATTTGTGCTAGGACCTCCTACTCTGACATGTCCAGATTAAACAGTTAAGAAGTGACTTGTCTTTTGTTAAAAAGGGGCTCAAGCCGGGCAGGTGGCACATGCTTGGAATCTTAGTACGTGGGAGGCTGAGAAAGTAGAATCATATATTCACAGCCAGCCTCAGCTACTTATTGAGGCCCTCTGCAACTAAGAAAGATCTTGTTTTAAAATAAAAAATAAAAAATAGGGCTGAGGATATAGCTTGGAGGTAAAATGCCCTTTGGTTCCATACCAAGTACCACAACAAACAAACAAATAAACAAACAAAGACAAAAATAAAAAAGGCGTTCAACTTTATAAATGCATCCAGTTTGTCAGGACACAATGACAAGTGCTTACTGATGGAAATAAAACTAAGTATGGTCTTTTGTTCAACAATCACAGGATCCCTTTGGCAGTGTAAAGTTTTTAAAATAAGAGAATGAAACTACATTGACAATAAGAAAAGTAAAAAATTTAGATCTTCTTATTTTCTTTTGTTTAGGATATAGGTCTATCTTTTTAAGAAATTGCTAATTTGTTTTAATAGGTGAACTGGGCTACTGCAGAATATAAAAACGCTAGGTGGCGCTAGAGGACCGTAATAATTGACCACAATTAGAGCCCTTGACAAATCACATCATTGTCAGAATCAAGAAGGGTGTGAAATTTTACATTAAAAATGATGCATGTGATCAGATTTCTTTTTCTCCTGACTATGGCTTACCTCACTAAAAATACTAGTGCAGTTTTGTCATGAGTGAAATAGAGTTTATGCTGTGCTCGGTAGGCAATAACTTTTCAAAACAAATTACGCTTTGAGAAATATCTCTTTGTTTGGACTCTCCCATTTTTAGATTTTGTTGATCTTGAAAGTCATGGTCATAGTTTGGTTAACAGTCATCAGCTCATTGTAAACTATCCACAGGAAAATAAACTTGATAGTCGCTTCTCCTGCGACTGACAGTTCCTTTTGTGCAGTCTTTTTTAAGGGTCACTGTAAATCCTGGAGCACAGCGGAGTCTCTGATGGAAGGTGAAGGCTGTTCCTTCATCCTCCATTTGCTCACGTTGTAAGAAAGAAAGAATGAAAAATGTTGCTGCAGAAGCCGATCTTCATGCCTTATCTTACTCTTCAACAGTAAAATTTATCTAATAATCATTTCACTGAGACTGTTCCTGGCTATTTTCATTGAAAGGTGTCTACCTCCTGGAACCTAATTAAGGTTTGGCAAAAGAGAAGATAATGTGCAGGGTTAATTATTATTACACTTCAATATTTAAAAAAAATAAAGGAAAGCATGCATCGATTTTTTCAATCATCTAGTTAGATTCTTATGTAGAATATGGGGAGGTTCTGTCTCATTCATTAATTCTGAAGAATAAGACACAAGAAAGAAATAGTAAGCCTGATATTTAAAATATGAAAATACAAAGTCTATAGATACATCTGTATTTTAAATATTAGGGAGCCATTCTCCAAAAATTAACATGAGTTTAATATATTTTGTTTTATTTTTAAGTATAGAAGGCAAAATCCAGACCCCATATATTGCAGACACACAATTCACTGGAAAAATAATTTAAAAAGCATTTAGTGTCATAAAATAATACAAGTAACTATTAATATGCAATTACATTAAAATTAAGTTATGATTTTACATTCTTTTATCAAATCTAATTTTTAAATTAAAATATAATTTAGCCAGGCGTGGTGGCGCATGCTTGTAATCCCGGCGCTTGGGAGGCGGAGACAGGAGGATCGCGCAGGTGAAGCCAGCCACGCTGGCTTAAGAGACCCTGTTTCAAAAAAAAAAAAAAAAAGTATAAAATAGGTCTGGGAGTGTAGCCGGGAGAAAAAAAAATTAAAATATAATTTAGATTTTATACACAATTCCTCTAAAGAACTCCATGTAACTTGAAACTTTTCAACATAATCTATAAGGGAGGTCAACTTCGCTGGACACTTGGGATGAGTGAAATCCTTGCTTGTCTATCTTACCTAGTTGGTCCTTCTTAGTGGAGGATATATTTTCTTTATGAAATAATATGTTGCATACAATTTCTTTCTCTTCTTTCTTCTTTTCTTCTTTCTTTCCTTAGAATTAAATGCCAAAAACAAAGCAAATAAAATTATCAGATTTATGCTGTTAACTTTGAAGGATTCAATCATGTTAAGATACTTGTTGATTATTCACTCACTTTCCTGATGGTGCCCCAAAGGCCTAGGAAGATTAAGAAAGCTTTCAAATTTCACAGGAGTTCCAATACTGAGGAAGTAAATAGAGCATTAAAAATATACTTGAGGTGTAGAGTTCAAATGGGCTCAAGAGCCGGGCGAGGTGGTGCACGCTTGTAATCCCCGCGCTTGGGAGGCGGAGACAGGAGGATTGCGCAGGTTTGAAGCCAGACGCGCTGGCTTAAGAGACCCTGTTTTTTAAAAAAAAAGGTCTGGTAGTGTAGCCCGGAGATAGAAGGGCTTCCAGGAACCCCAGTACCACAAATGGGCTCAAGAAAGCACTTGCTTGATAACCCATCCTTTGCTTTGTTCTCTTAAGATCAGAACTCTGAGAAAAAGAGCAGGTGGCCAAAAGAAGTGCACTCCAAAAAGAAAATGTATTCCTAGAGAACATGTCTAATCTGTAAGCTGTTACTGTCTGAGTCAGTGGTAGTTTGATAAGGCTTTCCAGATGTAAAGAATCAAAAGGAAAGAGAATTTGTTTAAAACAAATTTGCACTTAATTGTGTTGATATTTTGTTAAGTAAAATGATCAAACAAACTGTGAGGCTAGAAGGTAATTTGCTATTAAAGAGGAGGAGAATAAAATTGTAGAATTACAATTTCACTGAGAACAAATACAGCATAATTCCATCAATTTTGAATGAAAATGGTTTGGAAAACAGCATTGGATAGGCAATTTTTAGTTATATTTCTACACAGGAAGCAACGATGGTGTAAAGAGAAAGTAACTGAATTCTAGAGTCAGAAGGTAGGTTCGATTGTCCTGGGATAAATTTGGGCATGTTGAGCCCTTTAGGACTATTTCATCACCTGGAAAATGTAATCTACCTATATCCTGTGCTTCTCCTATGAATTACATGGGGGCTAATGTAAGATGTGTAAGATAACTAGACAACACAGAACTCTTTTCATTTGCCACCCATTCATTCATCATTCATTATTCACTCTATCATATATTATTAAGTGTTTCTATGAGTGGTAATATTTTGTTTCTCATTTGATTTTTCACTGATTTAAAAAATGCTATGTGGCAGAATAAACAGAAATTCAAAAATGCTATTCTTGGTCTAAGATTTTTTTTAAAAGTGAGAAGTATATGAATGTCAAATTATTGAATGCAATAGATAGTACAATATCTCATGACACTGACATACAGATGATTAGACCTAAAATTTGGGGCAACTATATTTTAAAGTTCCCAAACAATTAGATGGTTAGTTTTATTTATTTATATATTTTGTGGTACTGGAGGTGGAACCCAGAGGCTTTCTACCTCCAGGCTATACTCCCAGCCCTATTTTAAATTTTATTTGGAAACAGAGTCTCACTAAGTTGCTGAGATCCTCACTAAGTAGCTGAGGCTGGCTTTGAAACCGTGATCCTCCTGTCTCAGTCTCCCAAGCAAGGGGATTACAAGCGTGCGCCACCATGCCTGGCTTAGATGGTTAGTTTTAGAGAAGAAGAAAGTCTTTGAATTGGATAGGGAATTCCTAGGCAAGGGTAAATGATGCTTACATGTGATAATTTACCTATCTAAATTATGTGTAAAAATAAAATCTTTTAGGAAATGATCAATAAACTCGGCTGACTAGAGCAGAGGAATATATAATAAAATTCGAAAAGAAAAAAATTGATCTGTGTTATTTCATGAAGATTTTTTTTGTGGTACTGGGGTTCCTGGAAGCCCTTTTTCCTCCGGGATACACCCCCAGATCTATTTTATACTTTCTTATTTGGAAACAGGGTCTCTTAAGCCATCGCGACTGGCTTCAAACCTGCATAATCCTCCTGTCTCCACCTCCCAAGCGCAGGGATTACAACTGTGTGCCACCACGCTGGGTTCCTGAAGACTTTTTTTTTAAGTTCAAATTGAAGATCAGAGATTGAATATACCCGTTTAAAAAAAAAACAGGAAAAATAGTTAGGAAAAGTCATTAGGGAAATGTTTACTTTCTTCATCATATAGTTTTGAATACTCATTCACTAAGAGCTTCTAAATAAATTGGAACAAGATATAAACATAATGAAGAGTTAAGTATCATTGAGGTAAGATTAATAAAATGTCTAATTGAGCAGAGTGATTCTAGATGATACAGAGACTCAGAAGAAAATTAAGAGAGATAAGAGTAGAACCTTGAAAGAGTGGTCCATGTTCACTGTCTACACACTCTGTCTCATTTTATTTTCCCCTTGAACACCCTCCATTCAAGCTTTTTTCTCATTTACTCACTGAAGCTGCTCTTGTCAAGGTCACCAGAAACTTCTTTTCTAAATTAGTTTCCTTCCTTCCTTCCTTCCTTTCTTCCTTCCTTCCTTCCTCCCTCCCTCCCTCCCTCCCTCCCTCCCTCCCTCCCTCCCTCCCTCCCTCCCTCCCTCTGTCTCTCTCTTCCTTTCTTCTTTCTTTTTTTTCTTTCTTTCTTTCTTTCTTTCTTTCTTTCTTTCTTTCTTTCTTTCTTTCTTTCTTTCTACTTCTTTCTTTCTTTTCTTCCTTTCTCACTTTCTTCTTTTTCTTTCTTGGCTTGAATCCAGGAGCATTCCATCAGTAACTATGCCCTCTCTCCCTTCAAAATATATCCAGAGTCAATTTTCTTTTCGCCACCTCTACCACAATATTTTTCAGCAAGTTACCATCATCTGTGTTCACATTATTGAACTACAGCCCTAGCTCTTTTCTTTAACTTTTTATTTTGAAACAGGGTCTTGCTAAGTTTATGAGGCTGGCCTTCAACCTGTAGTCCTCTTCTTTCAACCTCTCCCAAGTACTGGGATTACAAGTGTGTGCCATCACACCTGGTTTCATTGGTTGGTTCCAGTATAACCAGTCTTATCAAAGTTGGAGAGGAGTATGTGGCAGGAAATACACCAAGCAATGTGTACTTGTATGTTTGTATCATTTTGCATTCCACTATGATGTATACTTATATTGCATCAATAAAAGTATATATACTAAATATATGTAAATATATACTAAATATATAAATACATATATTTAATTCAGTTACTTCCTCCTGCATCACTAAGCACTCTTTGTATCCATTGTTCACTCACTCTCACTGTCCTAGACCTTTCAACATTGATATGCTCCAAGGCTGTTTTCTTTCTTATTTATATTGACTCCCTTGATGATCTCATGTCTTTAGATACCAACCATATACTGATACTATACAAATTTATATTACTATTCTAGATATTTTCCCTGAATTTCTGACTCATAATATTCATTACCTTTTCATGGATGCCTAATGTCCATCTCAGACCTAATGTGTCCCCAACTGAGCTGGTGACTTCTCTTTTTCCTCTGACCACCTTCTTCTTCCATGTCTTCTTCATGTTAATGATGACTACATCTTTTCAGTACTCAGGGCAAAAATTCCTTTGACAATGGTGTTTCTGTTATTCTACCTTCAATCCATCAGTAACTCTGCCATCTCCTCCTTCAAAATATACCCTGAGTCAATTTGGTTTTCATCATCTCTACCACAATATTTGTCAACAAGTCACCATCATCTATATTTAGATTACTGCAATAATCATTTTATTGCGGGTCTGGGGATGGAACCCAGGGGCATTCGACCTCTGAGCTACACCCCCTGCCCTCTTTTTTATTCTTTATTTTGAAACAGGGTCTCACTAAGTTGCTGAGGGCCTCACTAAATAGCTGAGGCTGTCCACCAACTGCCATCCTCTGGTCTCAGCCTTCCGAATGCTTGGATTACAATCATGTGCCACCACGTCCGGCTTGTAATAATCTTTTTAAAAATGCTTTTGTTGGTATGTTGTAATTATATACCATAGTAAGATCCAAAGTGATGCAGACATACATGCGCACGGTCAATGTCAATATGTTGTACGTAAGAAGACTAATAATTTGATATGTTATAGTATCTGTATGGTAAGAAATTTAATGTGATTGGTGATTTGAAAAAAATTGACTTTTCTTCTTTCTACTACTCTTGCTCTTCTTCAGGCTGTTCCTGAAACAAAAGCTATGATAATTTTGCTAAAATTTGAGTCAGGATATAGCACTTCTTAGCCCAACTCAAGTCCTGTAAAGGTGTATTAAAACAAGTTCTTTCATGCCTTTCAGATGATTTTTCAATCAGTTACCCCCATCTTCATCTTTGTCACCTCTTCCTGTCTCATTCTTTCCCAGACAAACTGACGGTCTTGCTGTTCCTGTAATACATGCACTGTACTATTTCTGCACCCCTTTCCACTTGTTCTCCCCTCTACCTAGAGAGAAGAACATTTTACTCAAAACATCTATGGAGCTTACTCCCTCATTCCTTCCATCTTTACCCAATTCTCGCCTTTGCAGTGAAGGAACCATCACATTTGAAATTGCTCCTGTATTTTCACTCCTACAATTCTCTTTGTCTCTTCCCTTCTTTCTTTTCTCCATAGAACATATCACCATGTAATGTACGGTTTATTGTCAGTATCTCTGTACTAGAAATAAACTCCTCAAAGACAAAAATTTTGTTTACTGCTGTGTTTATAGTACCTAGAACCATGCCTCTTCAATGGATTTGTGTTGAATGGCTGGGAGGATGAATGGAGGATCTAGATGATAAAAAAAATGGTTGAATTTGGAAAAGCCTAAGGAAAGAGGAGGTGGATGAAGAAGGGTATTCCCTTTAGGGGGAGCAGTGCAAAAATAGCTTAATGTTTGATTTGAGCCCAAGATTATTGAAAGACAGTACAGAAATGGGATAAAGAGCAAATGTTCTTGATAGTATAATGCTATTAAATATTTTTAAGAATTATTTTAGGGCTTGAACTGTAGCCTAGTGGTAGATGCTTACCTAGCATGTATGAAGCACTGGGTTCAATTTCCAGTACCACAATTAAAAAAATTAATATAGATTTAGTTATTATATTACAATGTGATGTCATGATATCTATATACATTGTGCAATGATTAAAACAAGCTAATTAGCATGTCTGATATTCAGTCTTGACCCTTGGATAAATGCCAAATTTTGATAGACCTTGATTGCTGTCACAAGGGGTTTGGATGTTATCGTTTGAGATAGGGTTTTAAATTCCAATCTTCCCTTTTCTAGGAAAGAGTCTCTCCAAGTCTATTTTTATAGCCCTCATCAAAATCACCTGAATACTTGTTAAAATGTATAATTTTACAGATCCGAGCCCAGGTCAATAAATACTAACCCAAAGTGGGTCCTGGTAGTGTGTATTTTAACAAACCCTTCATATTGAAATTAAGAGAACTAAGGTTTAGGAGCTATTTTATTAAGGTATGTTATTTTATTTTATTTTATTTTATTTTATTTTATTTTGTGTGTGGTACTGGGATGAAACCCAGGGGCATCTTACCAACCTACAATCTCAACCCTATTTTTTATTCTTCATTTTGAAAGAAGATCTCACTAATTTGCAGAGGGCCTCCCTAAGTAGCTGAGGCTGGCCACAAACTGTGGTCCTCCTGTCTCTGCTTCTCAAATGCTGGGATTGCTAGTGTGTGCCACCACGCCTGGCTTATTAAGGTATTTTAAATAGTTAATAGCTCTAAGATTGCTTGGGGATGGAAGAGAGGCAAGAAGTTTGTGGAAAAGACTATACATATGAATCTACACATTCTACCCAAGATTCATCCAGATAAGTTTCTGAGGTTCACTGTTTTTCTACCATTCTTCTGAATAAGTTATCTTGAAGAAATGGTTAGAAAAAATTGTTAAATACCTGAATATAATCCTGCTCAAGATATGAAAAGATAAAGTCTTTGCACAGATGTTAGAACTAAATGGGGAAATGTGTTTTTAAAGAAATGATCTGAGAATAGAATAAAGGCAAACATTTACTGAGCATAAGCTATATGCTAATATATGTCTAAGTGATAGAGTGAAAAAATGAATAAGATTTAGTCCCTATCACTACAGTGCTCACAGTAGTGAGCTTAATGGGAAATGGAAAATGAGCTAGGAGTTGGGATACCAGTTAGAAGAAAATCTCCAGATGAGGTGAGAAGGATCTCATTTCTCTCATCTACACAGGAAGGAAGAAAGACCTGACAGGACAATGGGCTTGACTGGCCTATGAGACACACACAAAAAATAGCGGGAGCTAATTCTGAGGTATAGGGGCTGTGTGCGTAGAAATTTGGGTGCCACTAACGAAGTTTATGCAGGCCAACCTATTGAACAAAAGCAGACCACTGATTGAAGATGTCCTCTGTGGGAGCTATTGGACTACAGCTTAGGTCAAAGAGGAGGGCTGAAAAGAAGAAAAGTGTTAGCCTGGGAGTGGTTAGAAAAACCCAGCACAGAAGACAAAAAGGAACTATTTAGAGAGGTAGGAAAGAAAGCTGAAAAAGACAGTATTGTGGAGGTAGTTGTCGATACCATAGTTGTTGATATCATATAGAGTAAACCAGGAGAAAGGCCATTGACTTCCATTCAATGTACTTTAGAGTCCTGCCAATGGTATGATGATAATATGATTCAAGTTAGGGTTAAGGAGAACATGAAAATTTAAGAAGCAGGAGTCATTGATATCTATCATGTCACGAGTTTAACTACAATAGGAAAGAAAGGTCCATTGTGACAAAAAAACTTCACATTTTTTCTTTCCATCAAAAAAGTTCATTCCATAGCCCAGGGTTCTAAATTCTCATGTCCAGTTTCTCAGTGGTTATGTTTAATCCCATTCTCTGGGTTCAGTTAGTAGCACTCATGGTAATGTTGTACTCGGTGCTTGCTCTAACTCTCCTTCCTCTCTCTCCCTTCCCTCTTTCACCTGAAGGTAGAGGGGATGAGGTAGTATCTGATTGTAATAAACCTTTGGGTAAGATAGTAAAAGTGCAAAAGTACAAAAATATAAGATAATATTTAAAGCACCCCTGTGCAGACTGAAGCCAGGATTTAGAAACATCAGGGATTTTTTGGTTTCAGTGGCTACTTGGCATGGGGGAAGGTGTGACTAGATCAGACACTGAATAACCAATTCTTGCCAAATTTCTTATTTGGCTTTTGGTTTAGAAAAGTATCTCAAAGAGTGCTTGAGTTGAAGAAGCCTCTGCCTTTGGCCTAACCTCCCCCGACACTAATATTGTTCCTTTAAACTTATTTCACTGGGCTGAGGTTTGACTGAGAACTTTCTCCAAATATGCACTATTTGAACATTTCACACCTGGGGACCTGCTGTTTCAGAATCTTTGATATACTCTCTTGTAAGAGCTGTACCAGGCTATTTTTCTGGACACTGAGCTTTTTAAGCATGGCTGAACTTGTAGCTCAATCCAGTTCAAGGAAAGGCTGGGGTGTAAAACTGAATGTCATGTCTAGTGGGAAAAAACAATTGATTTAATAATATATTTCAGAGCACAAATCTCTGAGAAAAGAGGAGAGAATAGGTGATGATCTCTAAGCACAGGTTGGTAGGAAGTTTGGAGTTCACATACAGATTGGGTTGGGAAGAGTCAGAGCAAAGGAAAGAAGGTACTGAAGGCCCAAGCTGAGATGAATTGTTGTGTATTGTAAGCTCTTAAGGATCTTGTAGATGATAAACGTGAACTGTATAGTTGAGGAAGAGCCACGTGGCAAGAGATGGATATGACACTGAATATCTATCTCATTCCTGTCCAATTTTTTATTCAACTTTTGGTTTTGAGAAGATTCTCTGAGTTAATTCCAGGTGAAAGAGCCTGTGGCCAAAAATGAGGGGCCAGATCATAAAGGGTCTTGTGAGTTGAACTAGGGAGTTAGACTTGATTATGTAAGCAATGGGGGCTTCATGAAGAAACTTAAACAAATGTGCGGTAGGGCAATTTTAGTTTTAGCAGGTGTTGGCAAGGAGAGCTCTGTATGGTGATGGGATCTGAGAATGGGAAAACCAGTGAGAGGCTATTGTCATGGATCAGATGACTGAAGATAGGAATCCAAAGAAATACAGTATTGGAAACAGAGAAAATACAAGAGAGACAACTAGGCCTAAACACGAGGGGTAAAGAGAGAGAACAGGGAATCAAGTACTTATGCTTTCCAGAAAAGGAGAAGGGAGTATCACTATTTATTGGAATTTGGTTATAATAATGCTGGGAAACGAACAGTCTCCAAATCTTGAGAGTTAAATAATAACCATTTACTTCTCAATTTTGGATCGGTGGGACTGTAGGTCAGTGTGGTGGCTGGGCTACAGATGGTGGGTCAAGTTCTGGCCTCTTTCATGTATTTTCTCATTTCAGATCCCATGTTGAAGGATCCTGCGCTCCCCTGATGTGTGCTAGTCTCCTTGGGGAGAAGGAAGCAGGTGGTTATCATGCCTCTTAAAGGCTCTGATTTGGACTGATAGGAATAAATAAGTAGAAAAGAAAGGAGAAGGGGGGAAATATGTATTTGAGGAGGTGCATGTCCTCATTTTACCATGACACATCTTGGCAAAGTGCATTGGCTTAGTCCTATAACAAGCAGACAATGCCAGAGTCTATCATACCAATAAGGAGGATACACAAGCAGTAGAATGACATAATGTGTTCAGTTTTACAGATATTAATTTTAAATATCTCTAGGACATCTATGTGAAGTATAGGCAATTGGATGTTTGGGTCAAGGCCAATGTCAGAACTGGACTCTAAGCCCAGTGAATATGATTATCTCTGGATACTAATAATCAATGAAACCATGAAATTGCCTCATCAGAGTGAACAGAGAGCAACAGTGTAACTGATGGAGCCCTGAGGATCACCAGTGTCTAAAATATGTAGAGGAGTGCTGGATGGTCAGAAAGAATGGTTAGAGGTTAGTTGAAAAATGTGGAGAGAGACAGTAGGATCAACACTAAAAGAGGGGAGACAATTACAAGGGGGGAGCATAGTAATGGTTCAGTAATTCTCAGATTTGCTTCAAGCCAACCTCATTGAGAAGTGGAGATGAATATCTTCTTGTCTTGCCTGACAGTTTTACTTTAAAAATTAAGCTGCTGGCTGATGCCTATGGCCTCATCGGGGGTAAAGTGGAATAATAAAATAAATAAAACTCAAGTGTGGTTCTTGGCATGTGTATGGTACCAGATGAATGGTAGGTAGCTGTTACTGTGTTGGAAACTGGAGCTTTAGGACATTATGATCCATTTAATATAAAACTTTAAGTAGCTCGGAGGTCAAAAGCCCCTGGGTTCCATCCCCAGACCCACACACACACACACACACAAAAAAAAAAAAAACAAAACCAAAAAAAACCCTTTAAGTTAGACCATTAGATCATTTTGCTGTGAACCCCATCAAAATAATTTTGTAATAGCCGGGCGTGGTGGCGCCCGCTTGTAATCCCTGCGCTTGGGAGGCTGAGACAGGAGGATTATGCAGGTTCGAAGCCAGCCTCAGCTACTTAGTGAGGCTTTCAGCAACTTAGTGAGACCCTGTTTCAAAATAAAAAATATATAAAATAGGGCTAGGAGTATAGCCTGGAGGTAGAAAGCCTCTGGGTTCCACCCCCAGTATCACAAAAATAAAAAAATAATTTTGTAAAGCATAATATGTATTTTTTATGGCATAACTCCTGAAGTTAATTATGTTAAAATTCTAGTACAGTTATTTTTGTTAATTTGATATTAAACAGGAAAATTTGGAGAGTTGGCACATTCTGGTGATATGTCTTGTTTAAAAGGTGTTTAGCTGAGATGAGAATCTTTTTTGGGGGTACTGGAGATGGAACCCAGGAGCATTCTACTTCCAAGCCACAGCACCAGCCCTATTTTTCATTCTTTATTTTGAAATAGGGTCTCACTGAGTTTCAGAAGGACTCACTAATAGCTGAGGCTGTCCATGAAGCACAATCCTCTTACCTCAGCCTCCCAAATGCTGAGATTACAAGTGTGTACCACCACACCACTTTGGAAAACAGTTTTCCAAACAAAGAAAAAATTCCAAAATTTTTCTGAGAAAAAAAATTCTCAGAAGAATGGGAACAAATTTAGCATATGATCCAGCAATACCACTTCTGGGTATCTACCCCCAGAATGAAAACCAAACTACCAAACAAATGCATACGTATCTATGTTCATAGCTGCACAGTTCACCATTGCTAAACTATGGAGCCAGCCAAGATGTCCATCAATAGATGAATGGATTACAAAAGTGTGGGATATGTACACAATGGAATTTTACTCAACCATAAAGAATAACACAATTACATCATTTATAGGGAAATGGATAGAACTGGAGAACATTACACAAAGTGAGATTAGGGAGTCACACAAAAAAATAAGAAAATAGATGCTGTTCCTAATATGTAGAAGCTAGGGAGAAAAATGGGTCATAGGAGGAACTCTAGACAAAGGAGATATTATAGATGAGCAAATAAGGAAACCTAAATGAGGGGATAGGAGTGGGGAAGAGGAAAATTCTCGAATGCACACGTAGTACTTTAACAATCATATCAATATCAATCACTAAGCTAAACATGAGAAGAAGGGAGGGGGAGGGAATGGGGTGGGAATTGGGTAAGGGCTAATTGGGTGATGTGTGCATGTATGCCTCCACCATCTTGCTGCCCATTAAGATGTATGACTACAATGCATCAATTTAAAATAAATTAAAATAAAAGGTGTTTAGCCAGGCTCAGGGTGTATGTCTGTAATCCCAGTACTTGGGAGGCTCAGATAGGTGGATCACAGACAGCCTCAGCAATGTAGCAAGACCCTCAGCAACTTATTGAGATACTGTTTCAAAAAAAAATTAAAAAGCTGTGAGTGTAGTGTAAGTAGCTCAGAGGTAGAGAGCTCCTGGGTTCAAAATCTAGTACCAAAAAAGAAAGGGGGTGTGTTTATCCAAAACATTCTGTATTTGAGTTGATGTAGCTCTTTGTTCCCTAGCTGTATAAAACATCTTATTTAAAACTATGTCTTTATATTGCAAAATCAAGATAAAAGCTGGAAAAATATGTGTTCCAAAATATCCAGGTATTTTAGATGATGAAGATGAAATATAATTTTTCAAGTTTTAAAGGCCACAGAGCTGATAGTTTCTGCCTTCATAATTTCTTCTTTTTCCTTGTGGTTGAGAGTCTCAGTGTTCTTTCTGGCTGAAAGCAAATACTGTATTTTGCTTTGTTCACAGAACATTGATTATCAAGTTCTTTGTCTTTAATGATTCTGCTTTAGGGAACTGTCAATTAATCTCTAGAGGGACTACCATGAAGAATTTCTGTAATTAGATTATAATGCAAAGGTTTGCTTAGTCACAATATTAAAAAATTTAATTATGATTTTTGGGCTATGACCCTGCTCTTCCCATCTTTCACGTTCTACTGCCTTTTTAATGCTGGCTTTCTTTAATTTCTCTTATTGTGTTCATTCTCCTTTTAAAGTTCGTAAGTATAATTAAAACTACCCTACCTTTGAGAACCCTCTGTCCTTACCTAGCAGAATAAATGAAATAAGGACACAAAGACTGAGCATATAAATTACTTCTAAAAAAGAAAATGCTTTTTACATAAAGGTTTTTGATTCACTTTAATTTTTTTTTATTCCAGAGCTTGATGGCTATTTTTTCTCTCTAGTCCAGTGATCTTGTTATTAAAGCATTCTGGTAACAGTAATTGAGCACACATGCCTCATAGTTATTAACCAAGTTCTACTACATCTAAATACCAAATACCCTAGGCTGGTAAAACACTTTGCAAATGATCCTTCCTTCCACTAGTAAAATATCTTGGAGGTGTGGAGGGGACAGAGTTTTCTTAGTTGTCCTGCATGACATTTAAGAATTCAGAAAGGGAAGGAGTAGAAATAGTATTAAATTCTTTAGATTAGATTTCTGCAAAAGGAGTAGAAATAGCTTTGGCTGTTCTGTAACAAATATTTATGAGTATAATAATTTCATAGAGTAGCATCACACTCAATGATATTAAAACATGTGCAGAAAAATTTATATGAAAGAGTGATATAATTAATAGAGTCAACTCTTGGCATAGAAAAAAGATTATGAGGAGAGGGCAGGTAAGAAGTACACACAAAAACTTTAGTTTAATCCCACAAACGCACTTAAAATCTTTGAAGTGCATTGAGTAAAATATCCTCTTATTTGCTAGTGTCTCAGAAAATCATAATGTAGTATAGAACTGTTTTTCACAAAGTTTTTATGTTTTTAAAATAATGTTGACTTCACATTTTAATCATATGCAATAGAATAACAGAATTTTGTTAATCTTCTAGCCTTACTTAATTTTCATATAAAAAGGGCACTGAGACCAGAGGAATCTTCCAGTACTTACCCAAGGTCATATAACATGCAAATACCAGATTATACTTAAGTCAGGAAAGAAATATCATATAAACTTTACAATTTTGACACTATTAGGAAAAAATAGCTACAATGCAGAGCTATTTACAAAGCAATATAATTTGGCCAGAAGCTCAAGCAAGACCACAGCTGGATGCTTCATAACAACTGTTTTCTGTTTTTAGCTTGGATTTTGGGTAAAATATGTTGATATTCATGTGTTTAGGATAGAAATATCTTGTGTGTGAGTGGCAATGGGGATTGAATCCAGAGGTATTCTACCTCTGAGCTAAACCCCCGGCCCGATTTTATTTCTTATTTGGAAACAGGGTCTAACTAAGTTGTGATGGCCTCACTAAGCTGTTGAGGCTGGTTTTGAATCTGTGATCCTCTTGTCTCCGCCTCCCAAGTACTGGGATTACAAGCCTGCTCCATCATGCCCAGTGAGGATAGAATCTTTTTTGAAAAAAGGTTTATTGCATTCAAATATAATCTTTCTCTTCTTCCTAGCCCCAAGACAATTCAAAACTTCAATTTCTGCCTTCCCACTTCCTCCCTCCCAAAAAAGAAAATCATGCAAATAAACCAAAGCAGAACAACTAAAACAGCTAGGTAATAACATTTAACAGATTCACCCATATATCTAAATAAAGTCTAATATTAATTCATTCTCTTTTTAGTCTCATTTTTAAAACCTTTTAGTTGGTGCATTGTAGTTCATTTAGCAATAAGTAAAGCTGTTCAATGACACCAAAGTTTTTGAGAACCATCCCATTAGATTCTTCTGAAGTACATATGTTGGAAGAAAAATATATTTTATACTGTCCATCTTAGGTTGGGGCAGGTAACTTGGGGGAAAGCAGATGGCAGAGTTATGTTTTACAATGATTATAATTTGTTAAATATTTATGCGTATTAAGTTTCATTGTATGTAAAATTTAGAAAGAGTGGACTGAGTTCCATGGTAAAGCTTTTGTTTAGCATAAGTAAAATTCTGAGTACAGAAAAAAATTATAAAGGATTTTAATATGAGTAAGTCTGAGGAACTTTGCACAAATAAAAAAGTCTGAGGAACTTTTGCACTTCATTTCCAGTGAAGATGATAGTTGATACTGTATTCTTAGAGTAAGTAGTATATAACTTTGAATAGACGAATGCATGAAAATCACGTGCATATTACTTTTGTTTGTATAGCAAGCAATATGAAAGAAGGAGGTTGAATGAATCAGCCTTGTCTCCTTCCCCAACAATATTATGTCATTAAAATTGAAGAGGTTTAACAGAAACAATAATAAGTTCTTCAATGTCACTTGGTGGCTCAGTGCCCTTTTCTGATTGAGTAAAGGAAGACTCCTGCACAGATATAAAAACTGACAATCTACTGCTGTTTTATATCCCAGGACAAGTGTCTTGTAGGATCCAGTAAGAGTTGAATGTCTGGGCAGAAGGTCTCAGGTCATTAACATGAAAAGCTCTTTGGCACCCTGTGTCATAGAACAATGTATCTGACCAGTTCCCATTACTGGGTTCCTGTGGTGCTTTTCTTAAATAATCAGTCCCATTCAGACAGATTTTAAAGTCCTTCATCGTCTTTCTATTTCACAAGCAGTAATTTTTTTATGGCTAAATTGCTCTGAAGGCAGAATATTTTTGAAGTAAGGTTTAGAAAAGAAACTGGTATATCCCAAAGCTGGTCTATTTCTTTCTCATTTCCCAAAGATCAGACAGAAGTTCCATTTTCACAGCATTGTCCTTGGGCATTCAGGCAATGTTCACTCTAGCTCTATTCTCCTGACTGGAAGGGCCTTGGAACCCATGGTCCAGTGAAGATCAGTTTTAGTATGGTTTCATGAATCCTAGAGGTAGAATATAGCTTTCCTTGTCCTACTTTAGCCCCCAGATGTCAGTGCCTAAGACTTTAATCTATCTTCTTTAAACCTTTTAAGAATATGGAAAATCTAGTAGGTGAAAATAGCCTAATCAAAATTGTGACTCTGCTATACATACATATGTTTTCTTTCTTTCTTTCTTTCTTTCTTTCTTTCTTTCTTTCTTTCTTTCTTTCTTTCTTTCTTTCTTTCTTTCTTTCTTTTTCTGAGGGTTTGGGGATGGAACCCAGAGGCATTTGACCTCGAGCTACAACCCCTGCCCATTTTTTTTTATTCTTTATTTTGAAACAGGGTCTCACTGAGTTGCGGAGGGCCTCACTAAGTAGCTGAGGCTGTCTGCGAACCGTGATCCTCCGGTCTCAGCCTCCCAAATGCTGGGATTACAGGCGTGCACCACCACGCCCGGCTCATATGTATTATTTCGAAAGCTGCTTTTTGGAGTACCAGCTAGAAGGTGTGCATATGTCCTACTGGATTTCAAAAGGGATCAGTGGCAGCATGCAACTTTTGAAATCAGGAGTGGTTGCTCTTTAAATATATTTTTTTAGTGGCTGGGTGGGTGGTAGGCTAAGCCCCAAGGGCGCAGGCAGGTATATCCTGCAGTGGGATCTAATTTGGAGAATTTGGAGATCTGATTCTCAGCGGGGCTCATCTTCTGTCTGCTTCAGGAGAAGGTACTTCTGGTGATTTTCACTGCTGTTTTATTCTTGTGGGGGAAGGTGTCTGTGTCCTCTGGGAGGATTCAGCCTGTAGTCACCCTGGGACCTCTTGTTAGATGGTACACACTATGTGTGGGCTCAGATTGACTAGAACAAAAGCAGGAGGGCCTGAGGGATCTAACAGACACACTCAAGGAAGACACCTGAAGACTCATTAAAAGCCATGATTCTATTTCAATGCTACCTACTTGGGCTCCTGAGATAAATTTTAACCCAATTTTTACAGATCAATGTGAAAATGTTATTCTGCTGTGTGTATCACTCCACACAGGCTATGACAAGAGGCAGGCTTGGAGAAGGAGGGTGTAGGCTGGCCAGTGGGGTGATAAATGCCTTCAGTCGCAGTTAGATTGAGTCTGTTGGAGAGGTGCTGGCAGCTGTGTCTGTAGCTGAAGAGCCTGGTCTCCAATCTCACTGTGTACCGGGGAAGCTGATCTGATGGTTGTGTGCTGGCGAAGGCCAAGGTGAGAAGAACAGGATTTTAGGGGAGATGATGGAGGATGGTTAGAGACAGAGATGCAGTGACTGAAAGAAATCCCGAGAGACACACACAGAGAGGCAGAGAAAGGCCAATAGATGATGCGCAGCCAGCATGGTGGTGCATGCCTGTGATCCCGGTACTTGGGAGGCTGAGACAGGATAATCTCAGGTTTGACGACAGCCTCAACAACTTTGTAAGATAAATAAATAAATAAGTAAATAAATAAACAAATACCGCTGGCGTGTATCTTGGAGGTAAGAGTGTCCCTGGATTCAAACCCCACTAGCACAAGAAATATACAAAATAAAACGATAAAAAGACATGAATGATGAGAATAACATAGAAAGGACAAACGATAGATAGATGATAGATAGATAGATAGATAGAAAAAAAATACTCCAAGACAGCGTCAATAGGTGATTGAGAAAGAGCAGAGAGACAACCAGTCAGAGCACAGAGGACTAGTAAAAGAGACTAGAAGACAGATGCTGGGTGAAGTGGGAGGTGTCCGCATCTAGGGAAGTGGCTTCGGCTCACAGCCCCCAGCCCCGCCCTTCACGTTCGGCCCAGCTAGCAGAGTGGAGTCCAGAGAGCCCAAGGTCGCCCAGTCCTTTGGCTGTCGCGCTGGATGGCCAGCGGTCTGCAGCACCCCCGCCTGCGGCCACTCAGCCACAGGTCCGCCGCCGCATCAGCGCCCAGTCCGGAGCCGGCAGGGGCGCCCTGCGCTCTCCCGCGCAGGTCCCTGCCCCACACACCTCCCGGCTGAGCTCCCCGCCACCCTGCTGGCCTCGGTCCTGGTCCTCTGTACGCCCCCCTAGGAGGGGGCGCTGCAGCTACCAGAGACGCTGCAGTAGCCGCTTCTTCCTGCGGGCTCAGCCCTCCGAGAGCCTGCGAGAGGAGTCTGTTTACAGGGGGTACTGGTGAGGCTTTGAGGAACCGTCCACCCACGTGCCAATGTAATTGCTCGTGTCAGGAAGGCAGGCAAGCCAGGTCGGGACTCAGAGGAGAAACCACCGTCACCGCGGCTCGAGGAAGCCCAGCGGGCTCCAGAGCGTCCCCCGGCGGCCGGGCAGCACCGCGGACAGCGCCCAGCGCAGCTCCAATCTCCAGCGGCTCCAACGCGTCCCAGCGTAGTGGGCAGAGCCTCGGCTGCTTTGTGCGCCCGCAGCCTCCAAATTCTCGCCACCCCACCCCTCCTTCAGAAACTAGGACTGCCCGCGCAGGCTGTGTGGCTTTATTTTTTCTCTTCTGAAAGGCCAGTGTCTTATCTCCCAAGTTCAAGTTCCCAGGACTTGCTCTGTCTCCTCCCCTTAAGTAATTTCTAGCATCCTCTGGAAAACGTGGAAAGCCGGGGGTCCTGGGCTGCCCATCCTCGCAGTGGCCCGGCGCATTCGCCGCTCTCCCTCCCTCCCTCTCTTTCTCCCTCCCTTTCATTCTTCCCCTATTTCCTACTCTACTTTCCCCTCCCTGTCTTGCCTCTTAAGTTTTCTGCACCCTGAATGCAACTGTGCCAAGCCTAGGCTTCCGCGAACCAATCCTGAGAGCTACCCGGGCCCTGGGACACCGACTCAGCGGAGGCTGGAGGAGGCGGCTGGACCGGTCTGCGCCCGAGCATGGAGACGGAGCTCCGGGGAGGGCACGTCCGGGGCGCTGGAGACGCCAGGCCAGTGTAGCTCCTCCATGGAGCCAGCCAAGAGTGGTCCCTGCTCGCCGGATTCACCTCCAGTCCTGTGCGGTACGTCCCCGCGGGAAGGGACACCTTGGGGCAGGGCGGGCCGCACCAGGAAGGGGCTGCGGGGAGGGCACTGACTGGGAGCCGAGCTTGCCGGGCAGGTGACCCTCAGCCCCAGGCAGGCATTTATTCCAGAAGTTAGCAACTGGCTGTACCCCTTCACTCGAATAAAAGTAGTGTTGGAGATGTGGTTGTGTATATATGTGTGTGTCTATGTGTGTAGGGGGATCGATGGGTAAATTGACCCCTGCTTTCCTGTATGCAAATTGCATCCCCTCTCCCCACCCCCTCTTCACCAAATGTGCTCAGATACCCAGCACCTAATCCCGCTCGCTCGGTTTTCCCTACCTTTCATTTCCCCGCGCCCCCCTCGCCCAATCTCTCTCTCTCTCTCCCTCTTTCTTTCTCTCTGCTGGTGTGTACGTGTGTGAGCTTTGCCAGGGCTGGCGAAGAACCAGCCGCCGCCTTTAGTCCGAGCCTCCCGACTATCAAACACTAGGGCAGGTCTTGCTGCCAGAAACATTTGGGCGCTGAACCAGCCAGCACGCGCCTCCCGGCGCCCATCAGCCTCGGCCTCCGCCGCTGAGAACTCGCAGCCGAGAAGCGCCGGGCGGGCGCGGGGCGCCCCTCGCCCTCCTCCCTCCCGCCCGCCTGCCTGGGGACCGCGCGCTCGCTCCTTCCAGGCGCTGGATTTATTCGCTTTTCAATTTTTCATACCCTTCCTCAGTTTTTTTTTTTTTTTGGTTCACCCCTCCCCGCCGCGACCCCCTTTCCCCGCTTGATCGCCAAGTCTAACCTTGCCCGCGTGGTCATGGGATGTCTAATTTCATTTGTATCTAGGCTGCTGAGAGCGCTCTTTGCTCTGTAAAGTGGATGTCAGGTGGATCTATGTTTTTGAAGGAACAAAGACTCAGCGAAGGCACCGCCAAGGAAGTTTGAGACGCGGGAGGATGCAGGCTGCGTGTTGGTACGTGCTTCTCCTCCTGCAGCCCACCGTCTACTTGGTAAGTCGCCGCGGGTCGGGCGCCTCTGGAATTCCCCCCCGCCCCCGCCAGGAGGCCAGACAACTGGGGAGTGAGGGCGAGGTCGCTAGTTCAGCGAGAATAATATTCCTACTGATGGTGCTGGCACAACTTGGGAGGCTGGTCTCCGGATTCCTGCGGGTTATTCGTGGGTTCCCACCCCTATTGCCTGCTCGGTTCTCCCTTTCTTAGGTGTGATTCAGAGCGTCCAGGGTACCCTGGATGTCTAGAACCCAAAGAAGTAGTGGGACCAGATGGTTTTCGAAGGAGGACAAAGAGCAGGGGTAGAAGGATGACATTTTTAGTAGTTCACCCACTGAGTTCAAACTCAAGGACACTAAGGAGGGGTTTACAGCACTAACTTGCTGTGACTTTGAAAGTGAATCTGCCCACCCACTCGCTCAGCCTGGAGGTGTGGTACTTAAAGAAGTGCAAACAACTTTCCTGGACTTGGGAGGATTCAGACGGGATAAGTTTAACTATCAGGAACACTGTTAATCTGTTAGGTCCATATCCCCTTCTTCACCTTTCAACTTCTAACAAGCAAGGGCACCCCAGTTCCAGTGCCAACCCCCCTTCTTAGGAGAGGACAGGCATTGACACCTGAAAGGGAATCCTAAACAAAGCCACAGTCTGGGTCCTCCATGAGCCGAGAGCTTTCTGGGTTTAGCACTTTGCACAGTGTTGGAACATGCTCCAGGGCTCAGGGCTTTGTGCTTTGTCCTGGTTAATTGGGAACTAAACGCATCACCTTGAGCAAAGTGCGATTTCTCAGGCCTGGCTTCTGGGTGGTCAGGGACTCCCGCGTGCTGCCAGAGAAGTTGGGCTTAGTTCCCTGAACCCCACAGTCTATCTTGGGCCCCAGGAGAGCACAGAGGACTCAGTGTGTTCTCTCTGAGGGTGACGAGCCTTGGAGCAGCCAGAGCCTACTAGGGATGCTGGATAAAAGGGATTGGGGGAGGGTCCGGTGTGCCTTAACTCCAAGAGCTTTAGAAGCTTGGGGAGTCAGTAATCGAGCTGTCATTCTAAGATCAACAGTGTTTGTTTGCCTTTGCTCCAGTGCACGTGACTGTACAGTTGCGAGTCGTGTGGATACTGTGTATATGAGTGTGTGTGTGTGTGCGTGTGTGCGTGTGTGAACATGTGTATTTAACCCGTTTCAGCTGCAATCCCAGAACCCTTAATATTGCCTGCCTTTTCACCTTTATCGGCTGGCCGTAGCAGCCGCGGACGCCAGAGGGCGCTGCGCATCAGTGTCCTCGCCCACAGGACACCTTGGGGTAAACAGGTGAAAGCCCTGGCAGCCAATCCAAAAGAACAGCCTCTCAGACTGTGTCGCGGAAGTCTGTGTCTTCCCCGGCTAGAATGCAGCCCGAATGCAAAAAGAGTCCTTCCCATTTCCCATCTTCTGTCATTTTCGCCCCACCTGTGTCCAGTAAGCTCACTGACATTGAAAGCCCAGAGTTGGAGGGTAGAAAGTTTGCCCAGAGGAAATACAGATTTTCTTTTTAAAAATTAAGAGATGGGGGAGAGAGTGTAAAGTGAAAGCAGCAGAAGAGGAATATTAAGGATCCCCTTCACCGTCATCGTCGTTACCCGCCCGCCCCTCTTCTCTACACACCTTTATGCCCGACCTGAACCTCAGAACTGTCCCTGCGTCCTTGGGCTGAGCTCACACACACACTGCAAGGGCTCTGGGCTATGGTGCAGTTTATTGCTTTAAGCAAGTATTCCGATAGTCTGGAAAATAATCTATCAAAAGCAGAAGTGAAATCAATACGTTGTGTTAAATTTTAAATGTGTTTGTTGGCAGTTAAACCGTTTTCCACTCATTACAACAACAGTGCTGGATTTATTCTAATGCGCTGCGTTCTCAACAACAAGAGCATTAATTCTCCTTTAATTGTAAACTGGGAGCATTTGAAAACCATTCAGTGTGCAAATTATGCTGATTCAATTACCGTTTAGTTACAGACTTCATTACCTGAATGCCTTTTGGCAATACAGAGAAAGGAGACAATTTTTCCAATTTCACTCAAAACAATACGATACGTGAACAATAAAATAGAGAAGGCGATTTAGAAGTCCATTCTTTTCTCTCCAATCTAAAGTTGTTTTGTGTGTCAGGGATTAGAAACCACACACACCACAAAAACAAAAGGCTGGTGGCAGTGACCCAAGGAAGTATTTCCAGGGATTGTGATCCCAGAGTTATTTGCCAGCAGAATTCTGAGTTATTTTCCTGGAGAAGGAGGAATCTTTCACCATGGGAATGAATTTAAATGGTAAATTGGGAAGTCACATAAGGATGGTTTTAGGCAAATAAAGAGACAAATGCCTTGATTAAAACTCTAGGGCAATGAGCAGATAAGAAGTGGTCAAGGCTTTTTATTTGTCCATATGCTTCACTAACCATCAAATACAGTAATTAAATCAATCATTTATATGTATCTGTACCCCAGAACACTTTAGCCCTTTGCAAAAACCTGCAATAGATGCATACATGTTGTCAGTAGCTGCTTCAAATTATACTTCAAGAAGGTAAAGATGGTAAAACTATTGTTTTATTTTTCCTTGAACTGACATGAAACAGGGAGAAGTTTAATGAGTAATTTTCTGTCTTTATGAGCTTGCACCACTACTTAAATGACTGAAGCACTTTATTTGTGCCTTGCCTCCTAGCTAACACCTCCAGTGCACCTTCCCTTTATGCCCATGGAATCCCACTTATGTTTTCTAAAGAATAATTGCAACATTATGTTTATGAAGCAAGGCTTGTATAGATATCTTCTCTACAGAAACATATAAATTTTTGCCTATACAAAAACAACTTAAATTGAGAATTTTTTGGGGGGTGAATTTCTTATGATAAGGACCTGTCTAGCCAATAGATCAATGCCACAGTTTCCTGACTGTATCTGGGTGAATGTCCTTAAAGTATTTTTCTTGGCCCAGGGTTCTTTGAATATTCTAGGGTGAGAAGTTTGAATTTCTTTTGTGTTTGATATTCAGAGCTAGGTCTGTCCTAGTTCATACCAGAAGCTTATTTTAGTATTGAAATGGAAAGTGAATTAGAAATGTACTTGTAAATATATGTTCTGAAGTATATTAGTTGGAATACTCCAATGTCACCACAGGGTAGGCTCTGGCCATAAATATACATGGATAGAAAACCATCTTTTAAAAATAAAGGTAAGAGAAATTTCAGTTTATCAAATGTTGTATATTGCAAATTTAAAGTCTGAATTCAATAGGAGAGGAGTTTATGTTCTAATTTTCTAAATTTTTAAGTCGTTTTCTTGTCAGTTCTGGACTAAGTACAGGATACTTTCAGTATAATATCATGGGCTAACAGAAACATAGCACTTTCACTTAATTGAAACACACACTGGGAAAGTAGGAAAATGTGGTTTCTTGCTCTAAAGAATGGGAGGGGCAATTCTAAATTGAGTTATTTTCAATGGATCAAGCCGAGGACAGGCCAGGAACAGAGAGAACATCTTGCTGTAGGAAACATGGCATTCTGTTTGGGGGGTTAACTGTGGTAATTCTCAGATAGAGAACTGAGTCTAAAGAGTACTCTTTTCTCATGCCAATATAAAAGTTACTCTAAAAATTGAGTCCAGAGAATGACAAGGGGCAGAATGATGATATTGTGATCAGCAGACATCCACAGCACTCTAAAGAGAAGAGGTCCCACCACGTCCGCTAGGAATTAAAATAGCTAATAATCTAGTGACCTTTAAGAAGAAAATGGACAGGAATTGAAATCCTTTCTAAACCCGTGTCAAAACATTTTGAGTCATCTACTCCCTTGAATGGGGGGGGGGTCTTTACAATGTAAATTCTATACCAATTGTTTAATTGAAACAAAAATGTGATTAACATATCAAGAGGACCACTACCTCTGTATTGTTAAAAGGTACACCATTTGGGTGGGGTGAATTCACTCATTATGAAAGTGGCTGTTAAGGAATATGGGGGCTGGGGGAAAAGCACAGAGAAAGAATTCTTTGAACTAGACATGTCTCTTTCCTGTTCTTTGAAAACTAAGCCAGCTGCTCACTAGAAGCTCTAGTCAATCTGAGCTTATTGCTGAGAATAATAAAAGTAAAATGAATTAGCCACCTATCAGTGATTATGAAGTGGGTTTTTTTTTTCCTATTAAGGCTAGTTTTTGGAGGCAGTCTTAAAATTTCCTTATATTATCACATTTCCTGATTCATCTACCCCATACCAGCCTTCCAGACAGAGGATTCAACCTGAATTTTTGAAGGGGCCTATGCTCTAGCAGTCTGAAGCCACACAAGTCTCAAGAGTACCCCAGAGGTTTGTGAGATAGGGAAGAAGAAGTTGCTTCTAGTCCAGGGGCTTCCTGAAATGTCCAAATCGCCATTGACCAGAAAAGTAGCTTTCAAAGATGTGTAGGAAGAAGCACTTGGGTGGCTAGCCATTTGTCCAATTTCCTCTAGTATTATCTTGGTCTGGGCCTTCTAGTGATAACTTCAGGGGAACTGTCTTTAGTATTAGAGGGAGAGGACCAGAATTACTCCAACTCTGTTAGTGGCATTTTCCCAGAAAGCTATTAAATTCGTGGCTCCTTTTTGTGCGAAGTTGATTTCTATTTGGCTTTGAATTGTTGACGGCTACTTCCCCCTTAATGAAAGTGTTGTCTGGGTGAAAAATATATCCGGTGGCAGGGAAATTGGTTGATTTTTTTTGAGATAGGTGCCCAATGTCCTACTTTTCTATCCGAGGGAAGGTTTTTCTGCAGACTACAGAAATTGATGGCATTGTCTGGGTAATAACCATCGTCGACAATATTTTCAAAAGGGCATTTGAGTGATGAAAGCATTTGGATATTGCTTTTTCAAATAAGCCATTTTCTGTCCTGGGCTCCTTTGATTTTATATTGTGGGTGGGGAGTGGAGTGGGGGTCGGCTCCAGGAGAAGGGGTCACCCATTGGCAAAGTGATACCTTCCCGTTCTCCCAGTCCTGGAAGGTGTTTAGCCTGGAGTTCCCGGGTCTAAAGAGCCCTTCATAAATTAGGCTGCCCAGGCAATACAGAATGGGGGATAGCAAATCTTGCTCTCCTCTACCTATAACGGGAGCTAACCGAAGGTTTGCAAGTTAGCCTGCTCTCAAGTGGCAAGTTAGAAAGTGTGCATTTTATTTTTTTTTCTTTTAAACGAAGGTGTCTAGATTTGATTCGGTTCAGGAGAGTCCCTTTAGGCAGCAAGGTCCTTTAGGGGTTCCAGATCTCATTTAAGACCTTAACAGCTCTCACCATTTTAATTAAAGGAGGGCGGGCGAGTCCACAGGCAGGTACCGCGCCTTCGGGTTGCAGCTTCTGGGCTCGGCCACGTCCCTAGGAGCTCTGCGCTCTCTCCTCTGCCTGCGTTCTGGTCGTCTCCATCAGGTCCCGCCATGAGTTTGCTGGAAGTTGCGGTCTTGATTTATCCGCTAGTCAAGTTTCCAACCAGCTTTTTCTCGGCGTCAGCACGTCCCCCTCCCGGAGTTTGGTAAACACAGCGCGCACATTTTTCTGCTGCCAATTGGCGTGTTGACGACTCTGCTTGAAGAAATGTGACAATAAAGTGGGAAACCAAAGCTTGGCAAGCACTTAATCAAGGATAAAAAGGTTCCGTTGTAAGGATGTCACTCAATTTATTGTGAAAGTCGAATGAATTACGTTTAATGAAAGTGCTCCCCAGTTGAATATTACCAGCAATTTCCTGAGTTGACTCTGTCAGCTCGAGATGAGGAAATGCCAGCCCAGATCAGAGAAGAGCGCCCGTCTCAATTACTATTCAGGCTTTCCAAGAGCGGCTTTTTATTGAGGTGATATATGTTGGCGGCTTCTTCCTGCCCCTCCGCGCGCCGAGAGCACGTTTGCTCATTTCCCAAGTTTTCCTCTGCCCTTCCCGGTTGCTGGGTGTCGCTTAAACTTCAGAAGAGCGCGCTGCGTCTCTGCTGCGGGCTGGAAACCTAATCACCTACTCGGCAAACAGCTTTTCATATATATTTTATTGACTACACGGAGGGGGTGTTCGGGGTGGGGCGGAGAGAATTCCTGGGCTAGGGTGCCCCTTAGTATAGAAAGTTCTTAGGCATCTAAACTGGGGCTTCAGATGGCGCAAAGCGAGGTGGCTCTGGGAGGGGGCGTCGGGATGGTGGTCTCAGTGGGTCCCGGGAGCAGCCCGAGAGCACTGCGTGCCTCTGTGGCCGAGCTGGGGAAGAGCTTTCCCAGATCCGTCTTCCTTTTAAAGTAGAGTGAGTATTTTACTGGTTCAAACCGGAAATACGATGCGGAGGGGGTTGCGCAGGCCGCAGCCAGAGCGCATCGCCTCATCTGCATGAGAATGGAGAACCGGGAGGCTGTTCTTGTACTGTTTCTTTCGCCGACAATATGACAAATTGCTGCCTAGAGGAACCAAGTGTTTCCTTAGAAACTGGCTCTCGGGGGCTCTGCGCGTTCCCCGCTGAACCTGCGTCTGTCTGGGTCTCTCCCATCACCCCCGCCGCCCTAACGGATCCCGGCGGGAAGATTCGGGGTCGCCGCGCCGAGGGCGCAGAGACACCCAGCGCCCCAGCCTCAACGGAGGCGGGGGTGTCTTTCTCACACCTCCTGGCCTCGGCCTCGGCCTCAGGCCCCCTCCCCACCAACTGATTTTAAAGGCCATTTCAAGTCATCTTTCACCAAGAGAAACGAGAAACTTTCTTCGACATAGGCTTCGTACCCTCTGCACGGAAATTCAGTCCTCAGCTCCAAGCGGCAGTTTTTGGCCCGGGGAAGTTTTCCAGGGGAGTCGCTGACGTCTCCGATTAGCACCGAATTGTCTACTTGTAGCCTCAAATGATCTTGAGCAATCCCGACGGGTTTATAAAAACACAGAGCAGCACTCTCCGGACCTCAACACAAGCCCTCGCGTCAAAACATCGCTTTTGGGAAACTTTTTGTGGATGCTGCAGAGCTAGGGTGTTACCAGGGCAGCGGGCTGGACAGCGGCAGCTCTCCGAAGATAGGCGGCCGGTACCCGGCTCCTTGCGGCGGGTACCCGGCTCCAAGGGGTCGCCGATCTTAGGCTCCGCAAACCCAGGCCTGGAGAGCGATTTTTCAGAACCACGGCCAGCGCTGCAGGCTCTGCCCCGCCCAGTGTCCGCCTCTGCTCTGACTGAGTGGTTCTTAAGGTCGTGTTAGCACTCTCGATTTTAGCAGACAACTCCCCATAGCCCAGACGCGACTGTAACGACCTTCCTACCTCTCCGGCCATTCATTTGGGAACACCAAACTCCAGTCGCTAGGCCCCAACGTGTCCTGAGGTTGGAGCCTCTGATTTGCACCCTTCCCTTCCT
Organism: Muscardinus avellanarius; assembly: GCF_963383645.1. NCBI lineage: Eukaryota > Metazoa > Chordata > Mammalia > Rodentia > Gliridae > Muscardinus > Muscardinus avellanarius. Next base: position 70,025,916 of record NC_137795.1, read on the forward strand.
CCCCCTCTGTGGTCGCATCGTCACGTGATCGCCTCAGAGTTTACGCACTGCGGGGGGTGGGGAGCAGAACCTACCCCCCCCCCCCGCTCCTCACTACCCCTCCCACTCTCTCCCACAGTTCATTAAATGACTTCCCCCAGAGACGTGCATCCTGTGGTGTAGGGCTAGCTGCGTCTTTAGTAATGTAAAAGCCTCATTTGACAGACGAGGAAACTGAGGCACGAAGAGGGAAACCAACTTTCCCTCAAGAGTAAAAGCACGTGGAGGAGAAAGCATTCCTGTCCCATTACCCACCTGCAAGGAGCCAGGCTAGAGTTATCCAGACAGCTTCAGGATCAGGCGTCTTTAAAAAGTGGCGCGCTGGGGGAGGGGTGGGAAGAATCCTAATTATTATGAATTTCTAAAGGAACAGTAATTATTCACGGGGAGTAGGACAAACCGTGGCCCGGGCAAGGGAATCGATATATTTGCTATCGAAAGTGCCTTGCTAGCCTTTAATGCAGACGGATGGGGATGCAGCCTCATTATTTTCGTGGTTAGGCTCGCCGGCGTGGGCCCCGATGCGGCGTGGAATCGATCATCATTAGACCCGAGATGGGGCGGGCGAATTCCTCTTTATTCACTTACCACCATCAACAAACCGACCAACCAACCAAACACCACCCTGACCCCCCAACATTCACCCTCACGCGACCCTTCCCCCTCCCTCCCTATTGCTCTGACCACTGTCGCGTGCAAGCCCCCCCCCCCCCCCGGACACCCCCCCCTCCCCCGCCGCCGCGCCCGCTTGGGGATGCAGCTGGCTCGGAGCAGCTCGTCCTAGTAGCAGTCACACCGCTGATTTGATGCAGAAATAAGCAGGCTAGTACCCATCACTGGCGCTAGGGGTTGTCTATGTCAAAGGCGAAGGTTTGCTGGCAAGTTCTGTGCATTTCTCTCTTCTTGAGTCAGTCTTTTGATGACATTCGATTCTGCAAATCCCCGCAGCATTAAAGAAGCAGAGACCTGACAAGGAGTGTTCATACAGCCAGTAGGAAAAGTCAGCTCAGACCAAGGCAAGCCCTCGAGAAGAGAATAAACCTGGACAGGAAAAGTAGTAGGAAATTAAGTAGAAAGGGAGAGAAAGGTTTAGAAGCAACGCCTGCTGGGTATTCCCCAGGCCCCAGTGAGATTCCTTTTCTTTCTTCTCCCTGGAAAATTCTAGCCTTGGGGCCAAGGACCAGCCCTCAGCTGTGTAGTAGAACCGGGGGTGGGCCTCACTTCCACTTCCTAAGCCACTGAACTGTCCAGGGTCGTGGCCACCGCATTGGAAGGCTTTCCCATTTTCCTTTGCTCTTTGCAGCTTGTACTCCCTAGGGCAGCCCCTCGGTTAAGCAGCTACCGGGATGGAACTAGTACGCCTGTCTAGGTGTCTCTACAATTCCCTGCGATGCCTTAGTTCTTATGGTCAACTAAGGTCAACTAAGGTGGTTGTGCACATTTGTGAGTGCCTGGCTTTTATTGCTCAAGTCCCTCCCTTATTACAGCCCATTAATCCTGCAGAGAAGATAGAACATGGAATTTTACAAAAACCGAACTCCTCCTTCATAGCAGTAAAATGATCATAATTATAATAACATTAATGGGAATAAAATGAAAAACAGTGGGCTTCCGGGCATTAAAGGAATAATAATATCTGCCCACCCCACTGGGTTTTCTTTTCTTCAGAGTCTAACCTTTCATAGTGTATTGTGATTACCTGAGCACCATTGTTTCCTTGCTGTCAGAGCCAGCCAGCCAACACAATACCAAGGACCCTGTGATCTACTGGCACCATTGCCTCCTGCCATCTTCATTTTCAGAGGTTTTGTAATTAAACTCTGTGAGATATATGCAACACACATCCAGTGGAGAGCCTTTTTATTTATATTTATGTAGCATGCTGAGAAAGGAAAATTAAGGAAGTGCTGGTATTGAAGTAATAAGCCAGCTCTGATATTAACAGAAATGTCCTTTTAATTTACTTTTCTCAAGTCTAAAGGGATATCTCTGTGAGTCCAGACCTCACAGGCATGCCTCTTTAAAGATAGACTCTAATAAAGTGAAAAAGACATTTACTAGCTTGTACTGACTTAGATGAACAAAAGGCCAGGGTAACCACTTACTGGAAATGTACACTGTGGTAAAATGCAGGATGATGCAGGATGCTGAACAGAAAGAGCTAGCTGCAAACAGATGCAGGGCACTACATTTTTCTGTCTCTCTATTTCCTAACCTACTACGATGCACACACTTATTCCGTGTGTTTCAGGGCCTTTCAGAGACAACACAAAGACACTGCAATGCAAATTGCCAGGAATTTCAATAAAATAGAAAATAACAGACTAAAAAGAGGCACTGATTTCCTTCTCTAAGCGGTTATTGCCAGAAAAAAAAAAAAAAAAAGAACTGATAGAAAGGTCTGGAGAAAATGTCTTAGCTTATATGCAGCGTAGACCAAAGTTGAACATGAATCCGTGTTTTTGAAGGATCCCGTTGAAAATTATTGTGGAGGATTCTTTTGTTTTTATAAGTTGTTGTCTTTGGATGTCCACCTTTGGCTCTACAGCACTAGTTCCTTAATATCCGATATTGTATTGTCCTGTTTATAGCAGCATTTTCAGCTATAGCATGAAAACAATTCTGGTTAAGAACCACTGGCAGGATAACTGGAGTTTTAGTAATGCATATATACTCCAACTGAACTTTAGAAAATAATTTCTCTCTTTGTAACCTTGTAGCCGAGTGTTATTAGAGGCCCACAGGTATATAAAACAGCTTATATAAAATTAATGGACTGCTTTACATTCACAATCTCCTGCTTGTGAAGCACTTGTAAAATATCGCATCTATTTAAAATAGGAAGAATATAAAGTCAGGCTTGGTGTGCAATCAATGGTTGTAAATGTTCAGTGAAATATTTGATTATTTTGAGTGAGTTAGACAATGCAATGGAAATTTATTGTCCGTTTTTGTATGCTGGTGTGGTAATCATAAGGCAGCTCCTTTTTTATGTGCTTGACTCATTTTGAAACTGATTGCTAAGACTCTAAGGCAACACCTAAATCCATTATCAAAATTTTAGGAAAGATGTATTTATTGTCTTGCCATATTACAAATATGTCACTGAAAGGTCACATGAGAGAAAAAATATTCCCATTGTTTTCTTATTTTGATTAAGATGAACAACGATATATTTACTGGAGTTGTATACTGCTGATATTTTATATAAATTTTTAAAATGAGTACATAGAAGTTTTAATTTTAGCGTCAATGCTAATAAAAATGGCTTTCTGGGTGCAGTTAAATTATTAAAAAACAATCTCTTCTTGTTTTCCACAGGTGAAATTTGGAAAATTTTGAGGCCTTATTTTTTTCTCTAAATATAAATAAAAACCATATTTTTATTTATTCTGTTTATTGATTTATAGATATCTAATAAATGTCATAAATCTCACTATGAATTTCTCTTTTTCTTTACTGTGCATTTTTATGTAAGAATGAAGCATTTTCTTCTTTTGCCTCATTGGACTGAGAATTATACGTGGTCAAACACCATGGTGACTTTTTCAAGCCTGTTCCCCTCCCCATTTTACTTCAAGGTTAACTAGAATAGTCATGTTCTATTTTTTTTTCCTTAGAGAAATATTCATTGCAACATCTTCTCTAAATTAGAAACAATGTCACAACTTAACCAACTGGTTACATACATTGCTGATGCTGCCCAAAACTTGATGATGGAAAATTCTTAGAAGTGTGGGCTGAATTGCTTGAGACCCATTATATTTTCTGTCTGAGAAATTTTTAGTGAAAATGCCATAATTAATCCCAAGTTCCATCCTAAAACCTATTTGCAGAAAGATGTGCTGTGATGTGTTGTTGGGGGCAGCTGTGGGCTTGGTATCAGAGCTGCCTGCATGATCTCTGCAACTGAAGATATAAACTACCTTTACACATATATTTTTCCCATAATTTGTGAATAGTTTCTTGCAGCAGGGCACCATCATTATTATTTTATAGAATTAAATGCAGTAAAAGATGCAAACCACTGCACATGAAAGGAAGTTATTCATGCGTGGTCAGTGTACTATTTCTCTGGTCTTGATGTGAAACTTAATTGCTATTGATGTGCAGATTTTTGCAGAACATGGCAGAGTTTTTGCCTCCTTCAACAAGAAATATGTAATTGAATGATGAGTGCCTTGCGTTAGATTTCAACCTTATTTCTTTTGGTTTAACAAGGCAGAATTATGAACAGCTGCACCAAAGAGGCAACCACGGTCTCTAGCCGTTATCAAACGATTGCAGATCTGGCACCAGTTTATATGGGCTGAGCCATCACTTTTGGATTTGTGCCTCTTGGATAAATGTTCTGCAGTGTGAAAGCATGGGGAGTGAATGATTTGGCCTGATATGTGTAATCCTTCCTTGCATTCTTGACTCAAACTCTTTACAATTAGACTGGCTCCAATTACTGTGTGGCCAGGTTCATTTGCACAGATTGAGAATTTTTTCCACTTGGTGTTCCGTTCTGAACAAATGGTGAAAAGAGTGGGAGGATTTAGAGATGAATTCACATCCCTACAATGGCTGGGTACCCTACCAAAGAACATCACCCAACTTCTGGTCATGTGGATAATGTCATAGCACCTGACCAGGTGTCAACACTGAATTCATGGTGGGAGGGCAATGAGGATAGTGTGAATATCTCCTTGCTTCCAGTGAAGTCTTTGCCAAAGAGGGAAAAAATCGGCTCCCTTTTCGTTGCCCCGAGATCTTCTTCTCATTTTCCTTACTGCAATTATTAGTGGAAGCAACTTTGAAAAATACCTTTTAGGAGGAAAGAGAAGAAGATAATGGTAAAACATTTTTTTTTTCAGATCTGGGGATGGAACCCAGGAGCATTCAACTTCTGAGCTACACCCCCTGCCCTATATTTTATTCTTTATTTTGAAACAGGGTCTCACTAAGTTGTGGAGAACCTCGTTAAGTAGCTGAGGCTGTCCATAACCCAGGATCCTTTGGTCTCAGCCTCCCGAATGCTGGGATTACAAGTGTATGCTACCACGCCCGGCTCATTTTCGTTTTTTTAAATAAGTTTTTATAGCCGGGTGTGGTGGCGCACGCTTGTAATCCCGCGCTTGGGAGGAGGAGACAGGAGGATTGCGCTGGTTTGGAGCCATCTTAGCTGGCTTAAGAGACCCTGTTTCCACATAAAAAAGTTAAAAAATAGGTCCGGGAGTGTAGTGTAGCCTGTGAGAGTGTAGCCCGGAGATAGAAGGGCTTCCAGGAACCCCAGTACCACCAAATACACACACACACACACACACACACACACACACACACACATATACATATATAATGTTTTTATTAGTGAATAAAATAGTCTCACATCATAATGTAAATCACGTTGATGGAGACATACATGCACATTGCACTTGGTGCCCCCACTGCTCCTCTCTCTCTCCTTCCCCATCGAGGGTACTAAGAATTATAATGTTATTTTCACATATGTACACATAATCAAAGGTAGTAATTCCTTAGTAAACTTCACTCTTCCTCCGCTCCTTTCCTTACACCACCTTGCTGGATCCACTGAGGTTTTTCCTCCAATATCTCCAATACTTCCTAGCTTTGACATATTAGAGAAAACATATCACCCTTCACTTTTTGTGACTCTTAACATAATGTTCTCCAGGTCCTTCCATTTCCTTGAAAATGACATAATTTTGTTCTTTATTGCTGAGAAGAAATTCATTTTGTGAATATCCATAGTTTTGGAATCCATTCATCTGCTGATACACACTTAGATTGGTTCCATAATTTGGCTATTGTGAATTGTGCTGCTATGAATATGGGTGTGCATATGTTATTGTAGTTCTCTGGTTTTAACTTCTTTGGAAAGGTACCCAGGAGTGATATAGTTGAATCATACAGTGGATCCATTCTCAGTTGTCTAAGGAAATGTCACACTGATCTCCATAATGACCAAACTAATTTTCAGTCCCACCAAGAGTATAGAAGAGTTCCAATTTCCCCATGGTTTTGCCAACATTTGTTATTTTTTGACTTCTTGATAATTGCCATTCTGACTGGCAATCTCATTGGAGATTAGATGGTTAGATGGAATCTCATTGTAGTTTTTATTTGTATTTCCATGATTGCTAATGATGTTTAACACTTTTTATGTATTTATTGGCCATTTGTATTTCTTCTTTTGTGAAGTGTCTATTCAATTTTCTTAATTTTGTAACCTTGGGAAAACTCAGCTCTTCAATTTCCTTACCTATAAAGTGGAACTAACAATCTCTCCTACCCTATAGAGTTGTTATTGAGGATTCGTTGAACTAATGTGTTATAAAGAACTTAGAAAAGTATCTGTAAAACAGCAATGGTGAACTAATAAAGGAAAGATGTCTTGTTACTCTTTAGAGAGAAAAGTTTCCTAATTAGTTTTCCCAGTACAGATCTTATAGTGATGACACACAAGGACCCATTATACCCTAGAATCATCCTATCATCCTGTGGTTTACTTTCATCTGGTTGATTGTGATACATTACCTAATGCTTCCAGATCCATGTGTGTTTAATGTAGATAGTAACCATTGTGATTATAGCCAGAAGAAAATGGCTATTTCTATAACCACTAGCCAAGAGACAAATCACCGCCAGACTCGACGAATCGAGAGTCTAATTGACTTGGGAATTCTTGTGATGTTTTTATTTTTAGGTGGCAAATACTAAGGACATTTATTAGGATCTTTTAAATATTGATTAATGTGTGAAAATACTTGATTTTAATTAGTTGTACATGCATGATAATCAAAACTTACAGCCTACTGGATTTACAAATCCAAGGGAATTTATTCTAGCTGAATACCTGCATATAGCAGCACATTAACTTCCCAGCGGCACTAGATGAAATGGTTTGGAAGGAAAAAAGCAGTCATATATTTTTCAAAGTATCTTCTATAGGCCACCATATGCTTCTTTCCAAGACATGGCAGAAGGTACTCAAGAAGAGTTCTTTTGCAGAAACACATTATATTGATGTATGAATTTAACAAGAGAGTGGGGAAGGTGTAGGGATGACTACAAAGGATAAAATGTCCTGCCTTCTTTTTTAAAATCCTGAGCTAAGCACTGGGCCAGGATATTATCATGAAGCTTTTTCATTTTGTTCTCTTATTTATTTTTTTGGAGTTGTGCTTAAACCCAGGGCTTGATGCATGATAGGAAGTGCTCACCACTGTGCTATGGCCCTGGCTCTGATTTAGTTATTTTAACAACCTATGCATTGATAAGTAATATTAATATTAGTAAGATTACATTAGTATCATTAAATGTTATCCAGATGTGGTGGCACATGCCTCTAATCCCAATATTTGGGAGGCTGAGACAGGAAGATCACAGATTCAAGGCCAGCCTCACCAACTCAGGAAGGCCATCAGAAACTTAGTGAGAGTCTGTTTCACAATAAAAATAAATAAATAAATTAGGGCTGGGAATATGGCTCAGAGGTAGAAATACTTTACTCTGGGTTCAATTCCTAGTACTACAACAAAAATAGTTAATATTGATATATTGATATGGTTGCCCAAGTGATATTAATAATAATCCATTTTATAAACAAGGAAATAATTGAGGAATTGAGTGTGCAATTCTCTAGTGAAAGGCATTAAAATTCTATTTCCGACAGTCTTATTCTTGAACCAGGGATTTCAATCCCTGTTTTCATGTACTAGGGTGAATGCATGCATACACATAAGCAAGGCAGGAAAACGGATCTCATTAAAACATTTTTTAAAAGTAATTATATTGCTTTCCATTTTAATGAAGGGTTCTCCGTTCATCTTCCTCTGGGAAGACCTTGCTTGGGTATCTGGGGTGAGCAGAAAACTGCTGTTGAAACTACTGTAGTTTCATAGTTTTATTAGATACAGTTTCTATTCTTCAGGGGTTTCTCATCAAATAAAGCTATAAAGTCAACAAAGGTAGGTTTGATACTGATGATTGTGACTCTAGCTTCTGCTGATGTCATATAGAACTTAAGCTTTTAAGGAAACCTGCATCTATTGACCTGAGCAATATGAAAAATTATCCTTGGGTCTCAAGTTAAGGTAAGAAGAGAGAGTAGGGCACAAAATACAGCTCTCACAGTCATCTCTGGTAGAGTCTAAAATGACACATAACATCTGTATCTTTCTTAACAAATCACCCACATGTGTTTCTGAATTACTTGCCTTGTCTGGGCAGTTGGAGGTGAGAGAGAATACAGTTTATCTTTAAGCGGATAATCATATGTATGAGATATAAACTCTAGTTTTCCTGGGGCATTTATCCTCATGAGTTTTGTCTTGCTGGCAGCTTATCCTCTAAAGGGAGATGCAAATTCACATTCTTTTAAGAATAAAATCTTTGCACAATAATATAAACTAAGGAACTTTAACAAATCTGCTTATCTTAGTACCTGATAGCCAAAAGAGTCCCAAACATTCAAATAGCTTAGTATAGGTTTTTCCACTGTATTCTAGATATGTGGTTTAAAAATAAAGTAGAAAAATGCCCACAGAATATTTTATATAATTACTCAGTCTATGTGGCATCTAGAAACTTTCCTATTTCTAAAGAATAAAAGTAGATCCATGATACTCCTGCCCAAAGCAGAAGTCCTTTGGCAGGCGAGGAGGGGAGAGAATCTGGCTTTATTTCAGTCTTGTACTACATTTGACCTTGGGAGAGCTTATTTATGCCTTGGGGCAAAAAATTAAATGTTCCATTTTGCGGCAGTATCATCTTTCACCTTTATGTGGATTTAAAAATGTAAATAAAATTGCTTTCTGTAAATGGTATACATGAAGGTCATATCCATATTCTCCGCAAGAACTCAAAATGCCATTTGACCCATCATTGGCTCAATAGATAATAATGTGTTCTATTAGTTTCTAGTAATCTACTTTTTAAGCATTTTATGACCCTATATTTTTATGCCTAGTTCTTAGTTTGTGAAATAAGAAATCAGAAATAAACCTTTTAGCACTTCATTGGAGACTTATTTATAGAATGTGTGCTTTCAACTCTGAACTTTTAAAAATGCCAGATCTTCCCAGAGTGTGTTTCCTGAGTTATTCAAGTGGTCTGGATGGAAATTTGCAATGAAAGAAGAATATGCTTTCTAAAGATTTTGAGGACTCTTTCTCTTTCCAATTATCATCTGTGTTTCTTTTGCTTATTTTCCTTGTAGATCACTCAGGAAACAGAGTTTGGGGATCCTACCAGCAGCCAATAGACTTAGAAAGTAAAATGACTGCTGCTGTCTTTGAGAGCAAGAGTATGTTTGAATTCTTTTCTTTGCAATTTGGATAATAAGATCCTGATAGATCCTTGTATTTAATTGTCATGATTTTGATCGTTAATGACTTTTGATTGTTTCTTTTGGAGGCACCTGCCAGCCATTTCTGAAGCACAGATGGCTTTATCAGCAGAAGTAAGAGTTTCTTTTTCTTACTAACCTTGAGCTGAAGAAATTACTTTGGGAAGATGAACACACAAATGTCCTCCCAAATTTTTATGGTTTTGTGGAGATTAATTTGTTTGCTGAATAATGAACTGAGAGTATTCTTTTACAAAAACTTCTAGATTGTTATTTTTAAATTATAAAAATTAAAGTTTTTATAATTTTTGTAAAATTTTAATTTTTTCCTGTATTCTCTAGGTAGAAATGTAATGGCTATACAGTGATCAAGGCCATATGAATAAAGTGAGAGTTTATCTTGTTTACTTAGGACAGTTCTAGTTTATGCTTCTTGCCTTTGTTAAAAATGCCTTTTCTTTTTTTTTTGCTGGTCTGGGGGAGGAACCCAGAAGCATTCAACCTACAAGCTACATCCCCAGCCCCAATTTTTATTCTTTATTTTGAAACAGGGTTTCACTGAGTTGTGGAGGACCTCACTAAGTAGCTGGAGCTATTTGCAAACTACGATCCTCCGGTCTCAGCCTCAAATGCTGGGATTACAACTGTGCACCACCACACCCAGCTTATTCTTTATTTTGAAACAGGGTCTCACTAATTTGCGGAGGGCCTCACTAAGTTTCTGAGGCTGTCTAGAAACCACAATCCTCCAGTCTCAGCCTCCAGAATGCTGGGATTACAAGCGTGGGTCACCACGCCCAGCCTTCTCTTATTTTCAAACGTGTCTTGGTTTGGATGATAAATTATATGATTGTTTTAAATATTACTTAATATTCAAGTAACTGATTGAGAAAAATTGATTATGAGTCTTTAGGAAAGGCCTATAATAGCTGGGCATCCTGGCACATGCTATAATTTCTGTACTTGGGAGGCTGAGACAGGAGAATCTTAGATTTGAGATCAGCCTCAGCAACTTACTTAGTGAGATCCTATTTAAAAAAAAAAAAACTTTCAAAAAGGGTGAGAGAGTATACCCTGGGGGTAGAATGCCTCCGAATTCAGTTCCCAGTACCAAAAAAAAAAAAAAAAAAGACTTGTCATAATGAAATTGTGCTGTACAGGCAAGTAGGGTGTTCCCATATTTCTCTCATCCCTTTCCCACCAGACATTCAGGGCCCTATGAACATGGGTGTTCAGGATATACCACCATGGTATGCCTTGTAGGCATATCCCACACTCCTTTTTAAAAACATCTGATAAAGTATTTTTTCCCTGAAAATCAGGCAGTATACAGTCATAGTAAAAGGTGTTAGGAGAAGATCAACTGGTTCTGTAGGGTTGCTCTAGCTTGGAGATATGACTTTGATCTAGGGCCCAGAAAATGACTTTGTTGGTGCTTCTAGAGTTAGGAGATGCTCAGAAAGAGGCATGCCCTAACCAGACTACCATTTTGATAATACTCTTTTCCCAAGAAGAACACCCAAAACGCTATTCAGAACATCTTATTTTTCAGTATGATGGCTCTGGAGAACTGTGCTTGGTGTGTGTATGTGTATATTAACATGGAAAGAAGAAAAAGCATTGAGATTATTTAATAAAAGACCATGGCAGGATCCAATGTAGACCTGAAGGTTCTCTTTTTCTGGATTGTTGTTCTTGTCCTTGAGAATGGTGAGAACATATCACAGTGGCTGCTTCTCTGAATCCCAGTTTTCTAGTCTGAGAATCCCAACCAGTCTTTTAATTTTTTTTCCTGGGGTGTGTGTGTGTGTGTGTGTGTGTGTGTGTGAGTGTGACTGAGGATTGAACCAGAGAAATTCTGCCTTCTACCTCTGAGATACACTGCCAGTCCCATTTTGTTATTTTTAATTTTCAATCAAGGTCTTGTTAAGATGCCGAGGTTGGTGGTAAACCTGCAATCCTCCTGTCTCAGCCTCCCAAGTACTGGGATTACAGGCATGCAACACTATGCCTGGCTCAAACCAACCAGTATTTTTTTTTTTACTTTTTTATTGGTGTATTATATTCATACATCATATTGGGGTAAAAAAATTGTGTGTACATACAAGTAAACATTGCCGATTTAACCCTACCCAATTTTCTCCCAATTCCCTCCCCATCCCTCCTTCCCTTGCTTGGCTTAGTGGTTGACTTTGATATGTTTAAGTACATTGTGTGTTTTAGAGAATTTCCTTCTTCCCCCTCCCATCCCCTCATTTAGGTTGTCTTGTTTGCTCCTCTATAGGATTTCTTAACATGAATGGATTACAAAACTGTGGGATAAGTACACAATTTTACACAGCCATTAAAAAAACTCAATTACATCATTTTCAGGGAAATGGATGGAACTGGAGGACATTATGCTAAGTGAGATTAGTCAGTCACAAAAAATAAGAAATCAGATGCTTTCCCCAACCAGTCTTTTTTGATACACTCTTTCTCTAAAACATCACTAAAGAATCTTCTTGCTGGGGAAACTTTAGTCAAATAATTGCACCCAGACATCTATTGAATATCTCTCTGTTCCTGTTTTTTGATGATTTTTATTAGAACCCTGGAATGCATTTTTTTCTCTTTTAATAGTTCGGTTCTTTGTTCTTAATAGACTAGACACTCAATGACACCCTTGAGTCTCTACAATGTTTTACATACAGTTTTAAAATTTCTTTTGTGGTACTGGGGATGGAACCCAGGGGCATTCTACCTCCGAGAGACACCCCAGCTCTATTTTTTATTATTTTGCAACAGGGTCTCACTGAGTTGCAAAGGGCCTCACTAGGGCCTCACTAAGTAACTGAGGCTGGCTTCGAACCTGAGCAATCCTCCTGTCTTAGCCTCCTAAATGCTGAGATTACAAGCGTGTGCCACCATGCCTGGCTTACATAAACCTTTTTGGGGGGCTCTTTAAGGCTTTGAGACTAGGAATGTAAATGTGTGAGTTGATTGAATAGGTTACTCTTTCATACCTCCATTTAGAGGTGTTTCATTGTGAGTGATCGAACTCCTCGGCAGAGCCATTTAAGTACTTTGTGGGAAAAGAGAAGTAAGCATTTTCCAGGCTTCTGTTAAATTGCTTGACCAAATGTTTTTAGTAGGCATCCTCTAGACATGTCTTGATTCCTCCAAATTTTTTGGAATTATAGCAGTTTGCACCTGTTAAAGCATGGGAATTGTTGATCAAATCACTTCATAAATTCTCTGTTTTGCAAATAGCCTGGCAAAAATTAACTGGATCTTTCTTGGTAGAATGCAGCAACACAGATCCCTACTTCTGATAATTCAGGGGATGAATGTGCTTCCTGGTTTGCTTTTCTGGGAAAATCTTCTCAGAAATTGGACCTCAGGAATCTAGTTTGTGCAGGCTTCTGGAAAGGACACAGTTAGTATGATAACACACCGGGAATTTCATTATGGCCTAGAAATAAAATGGACTAAAATAGCCGGGCGTGGTGGCGCACGATTGTAATCCCAGCATTCGGGAGGCTGAGACTGGAGGATCATGGTTTGCAGACAGCCTCAGCTAATTAGTGAGGCGCTCTGCAACTCAGTGAGACCTGGTTTCAAACTAAAGAATAAAAAACAGGGCAGGGGGTATAGCTCAGAGGTTGAATGCCCCTGGGTTCCATCCCCAAACCCGCAAAAAAAGGGGGGGCTAAAATACAGAAAGTATCAGTTTTCTCCCCTAAAAGGTACTTTATTATAGGATAGAAGGAACAAGGCAGAGAGAATAAGGAAGAGAAAAAGAAGGAATAAGAGAGAAAGGGAGAAAGATATTCAGTATTTGCCTTCCATCTCTTCTGCATTTAGAAGCTATCATAAGAATATTATGCTCTCCAGTGAGCTGAGCACTTGACGTGAACGCCTGCCTTCTCAGTTACTCAACATCTGAAGATTATTCTAAAATTTTAATCAGCAGAAAAGAGACAAAAATCGTGCACAGCTAGCAAACATTTTATTGAAATATATCGCTGCATTGGTTTCCAAGTTGGTTGTATATTCTAACCATCATTTTTGGTAAGGTTGTTTTTCTAGGTATTGGATATGACAAAGATAGTCTTAATTAGAAGCTGTAGGAACTATTTGCTTTAAGAAAATTCAATTTTTATTTATTAAACTGCTTTAGACAAGGCATATATGATCATTTACTTAATCATTATCATTATTTTTTGTACAAGGGATTGAATCCAGGAGCATTCTAACTCTGAGCTATACTCTCAGGAGCTTTAAAAAATATTGAAACAGGGTCTTGCTCAGTTGACTAAAGTCTCACTAAATTGCTGAGGCTGATCTTAAACCTACGATCTCCCTATCTCAGCCTCCCAATTACTGAGATTACAAGTGTGTGCCACCATGCCCAGTTTTACCTGAGGAATATGTGAATTGTATAGGTTGTAATTGCTCTATTATTATGATATCGGTACTATCAAATTCTAAAAGCAACAACTCTTCTAACATATCACTTACACAGTATAGTTTTAATAACTTTGCTGAGTTAAATTTTAAAAGAGAAAGTGTGGTGCCTTTGGTACTTGGCGCATTGCCAGTAAATTCTGGACTATGACTGAAATAATAGGTGATTTTCTATGTCTCAGGTGTTTATCGTCTAAGAGAGTGGATCAGTTTTAACCACTACAGGGTCTAGGACAAAGCATCTTTCTTCTCTATTGTGTACCATACTACAGAATCTTCTGGCTTTTCCAAACTCTTAGATCATTTCTGGATTTTGCTTGTAGTGACTAGGGAAGTGGCAGAAGTAAGGCCACTGAGAGAAGGATGGAGAAGATCCTCTGATGATCTGTATTTTGTCCACTAGCCCCTATTTCTGTGTCTCAGCATACATCTCCTTCATCAATGATACTCAAAACTGTGAATGAATGCAAAATGGCTCCTTAAAAAGAGAAAGGTGGCTCTATAGGATAATTACTGGCTCACTGTAAAAGTAGAAAGTATGAGTCACTTTTTTTTAGCAATCAATGTTCAAAGGAATTTCCAGTATTGAAACCTGAGTTCATGTCCCCAGTGAACAAGATTGACACTTGTTATAAATTTTTATATTTTTTTTGTGGTACTGGAGTTCCTGGAAACCCTTCTGCCTCCAGGCTACACTCCCAGACCTATTTTATATTTTTATTTGGAAACAGGGTCTCTTAAGCCAGCGAGGCTGGCTTTGAACCAGCGCTCTCCTGTCTCTTGATCCTCCTGTCTCTGCCTCCCAAGTGCGGGGATTACAAGCATGCACCACCACGCCCAGCTAAATTTTTACATTTTTTATTTTCAGGTAACACTAAAACCAGACAGACATTTTTCTTAAGAGCCACTGTGTTTTATTTATGTGCTCCTGGTGGAGATAAGAAAATATTGTATAGAATTGTATTTTTTTAAATGCAAAGTATAAGGATATTAAAAATAGAGTCTAGGAGTATAACTTAGGTTACTAATTTCATCATCATCAGCTATGCATTGTGGGCCAAAAGGGTTGGGCATTTGTGTCTCAGATTATCAGAGGAAATCCTTCAATAGAATATCATGTGTTATTTTCCATAAAATCCCATATGAATCAATGAATTATTTTATAAACTATAGCAATAGCTTCTCCATAGCTAAATCTAATAAAAAGTATTAAAGCAGTGTTGGCAGAAATGTGGAATAGAACTAGAAATAAAGTAAATTGGCTCAAATTAAAGATCAACTTGTGGCCACTTAAAAGAGTAATCCAAAGACTTTAATCAGTTGGCGTAATATTCTGTGCATGAAGAAAATTGATATACTGTATTTTGTGTTTTTGTGAGTTGTCTCTGGCTCTTTTGTCCTTTGTGGTGGCATTGAAAAAGAAAGTGAGTGGATCGTTTAGTGGAAATCAGGGCTGTTAGAGCTTTAGCAGAAGGTGAAAGGTAAAGCTTTATTCCCAGGCCAGGGCATTTCATCTCACAATGGGAACAGACTCCCCTCTTTCTGTACACCATCTGCCCAGCTTTGCAGTCTGGGTTGCATTACTGTCCAGAAATCATGTTACTTTCCAGAAAGGATAAGAATTTGAGCAATGTTCCAGCATGGAATTTTAACACTCGCAAGCAGTTTGTGAGCACAAGTTGGGAGGAAATTGCCTCCTGCTTATCAGCATCCACATTCTGTCACTTCTTCCAAAAGGGTTTGGGCCAATATTCAATATCAGATGCAGTTGGAAGCTACTAGCCTATGAAATATTAAGTGGCTTGTTACAATGCACAATGGTGTGCTTGTCATTTGCTCAAACCAACTATGAGATGGCAGAACTTTCTTTCCATGTGTCCCAAGAGCTATTTTTCCCCCTAATCATTTATTTGCCACTTATTACAAAAATAATAATTATTTGAGATGGTGCACATCAGACAATTTTTCTAGATGTAACCTAGACCACATAGGTTAGGTGTGGGTAAATAATTTTATAAATGGAGATGAGGCACAGGGTAGTTACTTATTTGATGGCACACATTAGAGTTAGAACTGAACTCAGCTGACTTCCATCTTGCTGATAAGAGGAATTAAGAGCCAGAGGATTTCACACTTTTATCACACGCCTGTCTTCACAGGTATATAAGGTTAATATATTGGGGACTCTTACCCAAATCACAAGATTTTAAGGGCAGTAAGGATTACAGTTATTTCTGATAGTAGCTGATTAGCTCTTTGATTTTCGATTTGGGAATAATAGGAATGAGTGAATATTGTAATATTTCTGAATGCTAGTGTTGCTGCAGTTTGAGCAATTTCATGAAATAATCTTCCCATCTCTTCAGAATTCAAAGAGGCTATGGGACCTTGAATCTGGTCCAAGTGGCTATGTGTGCTCAGCATGTGACAAAAATGATGAATGAAGCTGTGGGTTCAAGGCAACAGAGGTCTTATTGGAATGACATCTGCTTCTCTTCCAGGCCAGACATGACATACCAGGGATCACTGGTTCAGGGTGGAAGAGGAATTCGAAATTCTTGAAAACAGAACTTTTTTTTCCCTTGTGCATTTGATTTTGAACAGAAAAACTAAACTCAAACAGAGGTGGTTATTTTTCTATTACATATAGCCTTGCACATGCAAATCCATGGAGCTTAGTAAATTAGCTGCAAGATGAAATAAATTTTTGACTTTACCAGACATAAAATTTAAGCCTTGTTTCCCTCTTATATCTATTCACCTGGTGAGGTCCAGCTTGGCGAGAGCAGTATTTTGCTTTCTATATGTATTTACAATTTATTTACTTGCCATTAGTTTCTAACTCTCCATTTGCACTACCTTCCCCACCACGAACTAGATAAGCTTTCCAACTCTCTAACCATATTAGATTGTCAAAATGTCTATGCATTATTATAGTATCAAATATGGTCTCTCCTACCAAATCAAATTTTTTATTTCCACCAAGCTCAATTGAATATTTGTGCAAACCAAGTAGGTTCAAAAAACATTGTGTAGTCAGTGTGGACTCTTCACATTAAAATTTTTTTTGCAAAACATTCTAAATAGTTTTAATAAAATATTTTCTTTTACTTTTGTTGATGTACTATAGTTACACATCCATAATGAGATTCAAAGTGATACACGCATGCATGCATGTATGGGTCTTTCAAACTCTGTGATTATGAAAAAGACATCACTACTTCTTGGCTTTTCAACTCAATTTATGGTAGTAGTAAAGAAATTCTCTTTGCTGTGCAACTATTTTACCGCAGTAGGCACCTGAAAAATGGAAATAAATCTCTACTTCACTGGTGTCAGTAATTTAATTTTCTCAGGCAGTTTCAGATCTTCTTCATAAATGGGAGAAAGAATTTACCCACAGTTGTGGTCTGTGGCTGATATTTGCTATATCAGAGCTGGTGTACGGATAAGCAAAATCCTTTGCTATTTTAAACAGCAAAAATCATGGTGTCTGTGACAGTTTGGCCTCTAGGCCCATATTCTTAACAAAGTTGAAAAATTGAGGGCTAGTCACACACCATTTTTTTCCTTTGGTAGGATGCTTTTCATTGCCCTGAGTCTTGCCAGTTTTTTTTTTTTCTTCCCCCAAGAAGACTTGAAAGCATCCTCAGAAGGCAGCTAAGCCATTCATTGGTCAGTTTGGTCTCATAGCTTCTGGCATTCTTTCCATTGTTCATACTATATTTCCTCTACATTCTCCCTGGAGAAAGCTCTTAGTAAGAGTCCATTTGCATATCCATCACTTGCTCCTCAGCTTTCTGGCAAAGACTAGATACATGCTATTTTTCTTTACCCTCTCTATGTTTTTCTTTCGGACAAAGGCAGGCATTTCTATCATTTTTGTTGCTATTGATGACAGTAATTGAAAACACTTTCTAGGTTTATAAAAAATAAAAAAAAAACTATTCAGACTGAATCTTTCAATATAGGAACCCAGAGTGGTTCATTTACTCGCTTAAGGTCAGACAGTCAAATGCCAAACCCAGGTTCCCACAACAATTCTCAATGATGTTGTAAGTGTTCTGACTTAATTATTCTGGAATTGTTTTATTTAGAAACCTTCTATTTTTAAAATGGAAAAAAGTGCTGGCTCACAAAAGTAAAAGAGCGGTGCTCATGCAGCTGAGGTCTAGTGAGATGGCACATGTCTCTTCTTTTCCTAAAGAGCCTGTGGGCCTCTACTTATGTAAGAAGAGTAGGGGTGCTGCAAGGAGACTTGGAAAATCCTTTACTTTGGGGTTCATTGGCTTGAGCAGTGGAGAAAGGGCAGATGAAGAACTGAGGACCGGTATCCTGATTCAGGTTCAGTCTTGAGCAACACTGTGCGTTTAAAATTGAAAAACACCTAAGAGTTAACTTACACTTGTACCCCATCTTATTCAAAGGAAAATGAATGGAAGAATGGTGACATGACTGGCTTAAGATCACATAACTAATAACAGGAGGAATTGGCAATAGAATTTCAAACTTTTGACTTTAGATTATTTAGGATTTCTACTATAATAAACTACTCTCAAATTCATTCAGCTTCTCCAAGTGGCAGAGTTCTCATCTTTAAAGTGATGATTGTGGAATTTGCTTAACTATTTAATGCAGTTTTTGGAAAGAATAACTTGTAATCATTGGAGGTGGGGAGAGAAAGTATGGATAGATTACAATAATTTGGTGGAGTAGGAGTTATGAGTGAAAAATGCAAATTTAGCAGGTCAAAATTGTCTTGGTAGAGAGAACAACTTTATACAACTATTTGAAAAGATTATCTCTGTCAATGAAATGGAATTTTGAGGCCAAGTAAGAGAGGAACAAATGATATATTTTTTATTTTAGAAATTGAATTTATAAACTGATTTTTGTCTTGGGGCTATTGTTATCTACAAACTTATAATTGTGTAAAATACATTTTTTGCTTCTATTCTGCTATTCTGCTTCTATTCTGTTCATGAGTTTTTTTTTTAAGTGGAAGGAGTAAACTTAATGAACATCTTGGGTTGACTCTGTGGTCTAATAATTTAATGCTTATCTAAGACTTTTAGTATTTTGCAGGCAAAGTGGTTAATGAGGACATAAAGTTATTCATTTTTTACCTGAATTCTAGATGAAAAGA
Organism: Muscardinus avellanarius; assembly: GCF_963383645.1. Taxonomy (NCBI): domain Eukaryota; kingdom Metazoa; phylum Chordata; class Mammalia; order Rodentia; family Gliridae; genus Muscardinus; species Muscardinus avellanarius. The sequence goes on from NC_137795.1 coordinate 70,044,902, forward strand.
TATGAGAGATGGATGATTAATTTTTATCATGTGGAGTCTTTACTTGATTTTACAAGTTAAAGCCAAATACCCTTTGCAAAATTTCTTGGAGATATGACAAACCGATTTATATTTCATTAATTTAACTCTATTTAGGCAGAATCACGGACTTCTGTAATAAAACACAAAGTTAATTAAATTGCCCAATAGTATAATTATAGTTTCATCAACAGAGAAAACAACATTGAGTGCCAGAGTTTTGAAACATTAAACTGCATTTTCAGTTCAATTTGGGAAAATGTGTAATTGTACTCTGCCCTGTCATTGTCTTCCTTCTAGAAATATTGATGCAAATATATGTACTGCTTTCCCCTGCTAATGATTTCAGTTTTGCTTCCAGTCTATTAAACTTGTCCATTATGGGCCTTTAGGACTGGAGGAAAGTTAATTTTGGGGGCAATAGTTTCAAAATGAAACAGAAAGGGAAAACACCAAAATAAAATGAAGGGAATTTAAGGGGAAAATAATAAGGATGAGTGGTAGGTATAACATTTTTTATGAAGTCTGTGTGAGAAAGAAGCAATATAGAGCTAGATTTTCAATAAATATCTATTGCATGAATGAATTCATGAATGAGATTGCTGAAGATCCTTTGAAAATGAAAGCAGCCATGAGGTATATAAAACACGGATGCTTAGCCAAACTGAGCTATGCCCTGACAACACACAAAGTTTATTAGAATATGGAACTTTTCTTAGGATTATACTTCTTTTCATATTAGGTCCTGTTAGTTTTGTTCAGATGAGTAAATCAAAAGCTGCTTTGTATAAAAAAGCAATTCAATAAATATTTAACTCACATACGCAAGGCTATTTTACTCATCTATCATTTCTCCCAGATGAAAAATTTAAAGTCAAATCTTTTATTAATTGTATCTGAAATGTTTCATTTACCAGTTCATTCTCCCTATTGGCCCCAGTCTTTCTTTCCAAAGGTATGTAAAGGTGAAGAGGAGTTCTGACAAATTTTCGTATTCACCTACTTGTTGTTTAGAATTAGGTTTCACTAAGAATTCATGAAAAAATAATTAAGCAGAAGTTTACAAATTTAGGAGCTAAGCCTTTATGAAAAATTGATTTACCTTTGAATGATACTTTCCTTAGAATTTTCTTGAACTAGGTTCATTGAGTTAGTCACAGGATATGAACCATGGGAAGGTTTGGATACAATGGGAAGGTCTATTTTCCAACCCTGCATTGACCACTGGACTCATTTGAAGAAAAGTGAGTTGGGAAGAGAAGTCAACACTATTTCAAATGGCTTTTTTTTGTACTTTAGGTTTTTGTCTCCTGGCATGATGGGAAATATAAAGTAAAACTATACAAACCTTAAAATAGCCATAACTGAGTTTGGGTCTCAGCACTCACAACTATTGCCTGCCTGTCATTGGCAAAGTTAATTAACAGCAGTCATGCCTCTGTCCCTTATTTGTCAACAGGGAGACTAGAGTAACCATTTCACAAGATCTTGGGAAGAAAAAATAATAACTGAATTATCATCTGGCACACAGTATAATCTCTCTCCACCCCATATCTTCCACTTCTCTTACTTTTAGCTCTAGAGTCTGGAACTTTTCCATATTAGGTATTGAAAATGGCTGGCTTACATTGATGGGGGAGTAATGGATTTACTAAAAACGTGGTAGCCATTGTCTAGTTAGAATGCTAAGAAAGTACACAAAGGTCTGAGGACTGCTTGGAGGAGATCTCAGCCTCGGATTGCAGGGGAGGAGAACATTGAGAAAGTGGAGGCTTTCCCTAGCACTTGCGCTAGTTTTCAGGTCTTCATTTTTTCTTTGATGTGGCATGATTACGAAGAGATTCCTGTTGGCACACATCCCTCTTTCATTCTTTGGCATTTCTCTCTCTCTTTTTTTTGTTTGTAACACCCACTGGCAAAAGAATACCTTCAACTACTGCAGGGTCTAAAAAACAGGGGGGGTATGGAAAAAGAAAAAAGGTAAATTAGAAGAATTAAGGAGGCTAAAAGATAAGAGAAGGCTTTGTAGAGACTCTGAAGATGCTATTAATGTGAACTAGACAGCATCCTACAGGGACTTTACTTCCTTGGGACTATCCTTCTCCCAAATTTAAATAGCTTATTTGTCTATTAAAGAATAACACACACAGCTGGGTTTGATGGTGCATACCTATAATTCAAGTACCTGGGAGGCTAAGATTGGAGGATTGCAGATTCCAGGCCAGCTTATAGTAGGGTAACAATGAGATCCTATTTTAAAATAAAAAAATATTAAGGGTTAGAGTCTAGCTGTGAGGTAGAATCTCCTGGGATCAATTTCTAGTATCCAAAACAAACAAACAAACAAACAAACAAACAAACAGAAAAACACATAAGTGTGTACATTCCCCCACCACACACACTTAAGCACCATTTTTTCTTTCTTTTTTTTTTTTGTAGTATTGGGAAACAGGGTCCTACTGAGTTGCAAAGGGCCTCACTAAGTAGTGGTTGAGGCTGTTCTTGAACCACATTCTTTCTGTCTCAGTCTCCCATTAAGCATCATTTAACACACAAGTTTTGTCCCAAAGCATATTTTCTTTAATAATGTATGAAAGGGCTGTTTCTCACATCCTCCCCCAATATTTTATCATTAGCATTTTCTCTGATGAAATATAATAACTTATTTTTATTACTTGTATTTACTTAATTTTGAATGATTTTAATTTTAATTGACTGCTTGTCAAAAATTTAGTGGGGTGAGGGGCACATGGTAGATATAAGATGTAATCTGCTTCCTTTTCTAATCCTTGAAGGGTGTCCTCGACAGTGGTAGCTAATCCGAAAGTCTTTTGGACTTAGCAGTATTCATATAGCAAATGTACCACTCTTGGGCTGGCACCATTTATAGCCAAGGGTTCATAGACATGTGCTCTGGATGGCCATAATAATAACCTAAGCAGTTTAGAGTTTGGACTTTTGATGTTTTTTCAATAAGGGAGCAAAATGATTAAAGCATCCTATCAGAAATTAACCTGCTTGCATGATATAGACCATGCAGGAAAGATTGAGACATGGAGATTAAGAGGCAGGTGCAGATACTAGTACTGGAGGTGAGAAGAAGGAACTCTATGAATGACACAATAGAAAAGACAACAGGAAAAGATACAGCATAGGAAGTCTGCCCAGCATCAGAAAGGAAAGCTTTCGATTGTACCAGAATGTCTTGGTTTGATGAAAAGCTTAAGTTAAATTTAATCAAAACACCTGGAGAATCATTGTACCATCTTTACAGAAATACTTACTTTTTCTTTTTGATATTTTTGATATAGCCTCTTTTCAGCATGGCATTCAGAAAGAGTTTTGAGTAGTGGAATTTCTTCCTAGCTCCTTTATGTGACATTGGGGACTGTGCCTCCTGGAGGATTAATTACCATAAAAGGCCTCTCACCTCTGAAAGGCTTCCTTTTAGGTCATGGTCCTGCTCAGTCAGGGTCGAGCTGGGATGGCTTGTACAGGGGATGCCTGCAGCGTCCCTGACAAGTAGATAGATGAGCTCTCATTTCCCACGTTGTGCTATTAGACTCCAGAGCTAGTAGTAGTGCCAGACACCAGGAAAGGATTGCAAACCGGGGTGGGGGTGGGGAGCATTGTCATGGTCTCTTTCCAGTTGTTGACTGTTAGCAACAACATCCATTCTGCTGCTGACACCCTTGCTCTCCCTGGCGGCATGTATGCTTAGGAATTATTTAAACCACTTAAAGACACTAGAATATTTAAAAGTCAAAATGCCTGCTTTCTAATTATTCCCCAGACCTTACTTAGCAATAGCTGGCTTCATGTCACACAACGTGACTCCCTTGGGGATCACAGTATGCACCCCCACCCCAGCAGAAGTGACTGCCTTGGCATGCAATTAACAAAACTGAAGGCTGCTCCGCACACAGCCTTGAAGTGGCGGGAGAGAATCTCTTCTCTTGCCTGCAATCACTCCCATCTCTAACCTCGTACAGACAGGGCAATTTCAATAGGTTGTTCTTGTGTGTTTAGGGGGAACTTTCAGGTTCTTCCTTGACGTACTTCAATCTACTTGGGTCATTCCTAGTGAAATGATTTGTGGAAAATTGTGAACTGATGAAACGGGGATTTGGTGCTCCTGGCCTCTCTTGACCATCCCAGATTTCTGTGAGCATCTTGAAAGGTGGTGAAAGAAATCCCAAAGTTTTAATGAGTTTAAAGGAAATCAAGACCGGGACCGTGGTATTGTCAGGAACTTTGTTGAATGGGCTTTTGAATTTGCTTTGTTAAATCTTGAAAATGGCATTGAGCAGCTAGTGGAGTTGATATATTAAATACAACCCTCGTCTGTACACAAAATGGACACTGGTTAATCAGTGACTCGGTACATCAATTGATATGAGAGAGATGAGTTCTTTTTATTAGGTCAGCTGAGCCAGTGATGTATGGAGGCATTAAAATGAGGCAACAGATTAGGCTGCTCTTTGCAATTTTAATTATGAATTTTTATGAAGAGAAAAATAAAACGTAGACGTCTTTGATGAAAGGAATAAAGGTGTCCTCAACATTTGCTGTCCTGATCTATTCATATTCCATTTTCCTTAGCCTCACATGTAGATAAAGATTTGAAGGGACATTATGAATTCACATATTCTTAGTTTTTAATATATTATTGAGGAAGATGAGGTGGGAAAATCCTTTCATCTGATTTCCTGTGATATTACTCATATTGTCCATAAGAAGTCAAAGGAGCAGAATTTCAGTCATAGAAGTAACTTAGGAGGTGACAAGTCCTAGTTTTTTGTGGATTCACCCTTGTTCGGTGTCCCCACCCTACCCACCCAGCCCCTAGTTATGTGTGTCAGAGATGCAACAGAACAGTAGCACTGGGCACAGGGTCTGGAGCTGTGAGAGCTCATGGTGGACACTGTTAGCTATGCTAACTATGTGACCTGGTCCTTTTAATCTTTGAAAACCATAGTGGTTTCTGAGTCTGTAACATGAAGATAATATAGCCCCAACCCCTGGGGCTGTTTTTTTGAGGATGAGAAATAAAAGTGAGAGAAATACAAAGCACTTAGCATACTGCTTGACACTTCATGTTGAGTGAAATTTCTTCTGAATTTTTAAAATTATTTGATATGAATCCTGCAAAATCCTCCTATTGTAGAGCAGATTTCTCCATGTGGAAGTCTTACTACATTGAGTCCTTTGGATTTCCCTGATTATGGTACTTAGAGTATACCCAGGTTTAACTAAAATCTGGTTTAAAAGGTCAATGTATTTTATAGGTCTATGAAAGGCTATTAGTGGCTAAATACTGCACAGTGAGGAACCACAGAAGCATCAGGTGATGAGGGCTCTTTGGAATTCTCTCTAAGCTCATTTCATGCACATTTGCATATAGTTGGCATATAATTTACAGAAGCCTCCTGCCTGTTCTGAGATATTTTCAACTTAGGCTTTTAGGATGGCTCCCCTTAGGACACTAATTTCTTGAGTTTCCTTAAGCTTCTTGCAGACTTTTTTTTTGTACATCTCAATCTTATACTCTTTATGTTGTTCATTTCCTAAAAAATGAGCCTGTGACAGTAGATACATACTTAAGTGGGGGCCTGGCATAAACCTTTGCTAGGGCATTTTAGCTCACGTATGAAAATGTTAAATTGTCAGCCTAGCATCTTTAGATCTTGCTAGAGCATTTTGGAAGTTCAGGGGAACTGGGTCACAACTAGAACCAGTTGGTTAATATAGATGATAGGCAACAAGATAGCAAGGACTCTACTTTAGAACATTTTGATTTAAAGTGAATATTCACGAACATTTTCGCGAAAGAAAGGAATTGCTGGGTATTTTGCTTATTTTCTTCTACAAAATTTATTACCATACACTGCTATTTATTTTGAGGCCAATTCCAAGTTTTTTGGGCATCTCACACTATCAGTATTATTGATTGCTCTCTGTTGGGATGCCTGTAATTTGAATGAAGTTAATTAATAAAGTTTATTGAGCATTTAGTTGGGAAACAAATTACACAGAAATAAAAAAGAGCAAAGGAATTGTAAGACATTCATGCTCCACTTAAATGAAGCTGAATAAAGTGAGGAAGATGTTTTGCTTTCATCAAAATACCTTAAAAACATATGAGTTCATAATAAAATAATAAACATAAATCTCAGAAAATAATATATAGGGTGCTATCTGAAATAAAATGTAGAAGCTGGCTAGAGGATCAAAAAGAAAGTCAGACAAATACCAAACAAATAGCCAAGTAAAAATAATTTTACCTTGGAGTATCTCCTATGCTGGGTATGTAGCTTCAGGTATGCAGCTGCAGGTTAGAGAAGCTGGAGAAATTCTGCAGTTCTGTTCTGGGTTCTGCGTGCTGCCAGAGCCCATGCTCTTCTCAAGCTACCATTTGTCCTCTGATTGTATCTTAGCATTGAATATATTAAACAGCATGGCTTGTATGTTTTGTCTATACAAATGAAGAGCATGTGTTATTGGAACCTAGCTCATGCATGGTCAGACTGATAGTATGTTTGGACTGAGTTTGTCTTAAGCCTGTAAGGCTGGCCATGGCTCCCTGTACAAGGACTACAAAGAAAAGTCAATTTGCCATTTGTGCTGTACTCCTCTTGTCAGATGAATCATATGGAAACCTAGACTGCCCATGAAAATGGCTGAAATATGGATTTCAATCACTGACGCACATGTAAGTGATATCAATACACATCGACTAAGTAGGACAGGGATTTAGTTAGTTGAAGCTTTTGTTAGATGGACAAAAGTAACAGATTAATAGTCTCGAGGAATCCTGAATTAGGAAATACTTTTCCTACAAAGGAAAACATTTTGAATCCTTCAAGTGTAGCATTATTTCATAATTCTCAGAGAATTTGTATTTTGCTTGAAGATGAAAAACTTTTGAACATTACACCATTTAGGTTCAACTTTAGTTTTTTTTTTTTTTTTTTTTTTTTTAGGGAAAATGTAGAATAGGGACAGAGACAGAAGTTAGGAAGGAAGAAGTGGGGCCTGTTTGGGTCTTGAGACCAGCGCTGGAGGCTGATGAGAGAGCAGTGAGCGTAGAACAAGCACCCACCCGTCCTCAGACCCTTGCTCATATGCTCATATATTTCACAGCCTTGTTTTCACATAGGTTTTTATATTGGCTCTTTGTCAAGTTCTTTCAAATGCCCTGTCAACCAATTATCATAAAAATCCTGCTGCAAAGGTGCTATTTTTGCAGAATGCTTTTAGGGCTGGCAACTGTGAACTCTGCTCCTCCTCTCCGCCAGCTATGCCTCTGGGATGATGAAACTGACCTTTAAAAAATTCTTTTTAATGAAAAAAGAAGGAAATTGCAGGATGGATGGCTTGGCGATGGGGATGTGGTTTTACAAGTTCTCTGGTTCAAAGTTTTACAAAATTCTCTGGAGGTTAGGACAAGGATAGGAAAGGGAGAAGCTACTCCAAACTTCTTGAATTTCTTTTTTTGGGTGATTGGGTAGTGGGAAGATAAAAAGTTGGGGCTTCCAGTGGGGATTTTTTAATCTGAAAATCAGAGCAGGCCTGGTTTTACCCAAATTGGATCTGAATGATTTATGTGGAACTGACAATTGAGAATCCCAGAATTAAAGAAAATAAGCAGCAGAAAATGGTCAACTTTGAATTTCACTTTTTAAAGTAGAGATCAGGCCAATGAGGCAGCACTTCACAAAAATAAAAAGTGTGCCCAGCGTGGTGGCGCACGCTTGTAATCCCCGCGCTTGGGAGGCAGAGACAGGAGGATCGCGCTGGTTCGAAGCCAGCCGCGCACGCTGGCTTAGGAGACCCGTTTCCAAATAAAAATGTAAAAATAGGTCTGGGAGTGTATCCCGGAGGTAGAAGGGCTTCCAGGAACCCCAGTACCACAAACACACACACAAAAAAAACCCCCCAAAAGTGTGCATATAAGAGAATTTATAAATAGAACGAGCCTTAGAACGAGCCTTCATTCTGAGGAGAAGGATTCGGGATGAATATAAAGTTCTCCTGGTCATAATAATATAACTGACAAAAAGATGTATCTCCATAAGGCTGGCCGTTAGTTCAGAAGAGGGATGGAAGGACAGGATGCGAATGATAAATATGAAGGCATTATGATATCTCGATTTTGCTGTTCAGGATAGGAACTGCTAATCGATAATTGCTTTGGGGGTGGATTATGAATAAGAGAGAAGACAGATTCTCTTAGGAACTTCCCCTGTTGCTTACTACTGAGCAGATTTTGATTAGGCATGAAATAGTACAAGGAAGGACTTGTCCATGGCCCTCAGCTAAATGGAGAAGCCACTTTTTAACTTTTTAAAATTCTTGAACTGTCACGATTTATTCTTTATTCCCCTGGAGAATAGGTCAAGACCTTTATGGAAGTTTTCCTTTTCTCATGAAACCAAATATCTTATTACTCTTTCACATTTCTTTTTTTTTTTTTTTTGGTGGTACTTGGGATGGAACCCAGGGGCATTTTAACTCTGCACTACACCCCCAGCCCTATTTTTTATTCTTTATTTTGAAACAGAGTCTCATTGAGTTGCAAAGGGCTTCACTAAGTAGCTGAGGCTGTCCACAAACCCGGATCCTCAGGTTTCAGCCTCCAAAATGCTGGGATTACAAGCGTGCGCCACCACACCCAGCTTCTTTCACATTTCTTATTCTTACTGTGCTTCACAGATGTTATTTTGTTAGAACATATGAAATAGTATTTTTAATTATTTTCACTCAAAATAGCAGGTTACAAAGCAGTACATAGTATATAGTCTCATGGTAAATAATGTTTGTCACAATATTAACACTGATGTTTTTCCTGAGGTAACTTTTATCTATTTTTAAATTATTTTTTGTAGATTATGATTGTACATGAAAGTGAGACTCATAGTAATACATTCATATATGCACATACTATTATTTGGTCTGTTTCCTTCCCATTTATTTATGTTTTGATCTCCTACAGGGCAGCTATAAAACTGAACGGCCAAAGCATATTATTTTATTGTATTTATAGTATAATAGCAATAAATCACTTATGTATTCCAAACTTGGTGGTCTTTGAATCTTTTCATTATTTCTATAATCTTTTTGTCACAAGATGAAAAGAAATGAGTTATTAATATTTTTGTACTCTCATTGGAGCTGTATTAATTTGTGATAATCGTGCTTTAACTTGTATAGCCACTCTGTTTCTCTTTGACTTTGTTCAAGTCATTTAAGCACTTGGGGACTGTTTCCTCATCTGTATAGTAAGGGGCTGTGCTAAATGATCCCTAAGGTCCTTCTAAAATTCTGTGATTTTTATGAGTGAACATTTTTCAAAGTACTTTCATATTCATGATTTCATTTGATTCCCTGACCGCCTAATGTGAGAGAGAAGATCGTTGCCATTTTACAAATGAGGGGCTGAGCCTCAGAAGGGTTGGATGGTTTGTCCAAAGTCACCGCGAATTGGTCTCAGAGCCTGTGTGAGGCCGTGACTGTGTTTCAGTGAGTCTACCCTCTTGTCCCTGGGCTGTCTGCCTGGCTGTCCTCTGTGCTCAGGCTTCAACACCTGGATGCCATACATCCTGCCTGGGCCCTACTGCCTTGTGGAGAAAAACTCTGGGTAGGATATTGCATTCCAAGAGTATCCTGGTGGCAGCAGAGAAGACAGAATAAAAGCAATCCCAGACCAAATCAGGGATGCTGTTAGTTATAAATGATCCTTCTCAGCCTCACAAAAAAGTGGAACTGAAAGAACTGACTCATTAGTCACAATAGATTCCCACTTGCCTAGTGGAGGAAGGAGGCTCCAACCAAAGGATCTAGACTAAAAAGAAGGAAACTAGTTAACACTGATGTTTTTCCTTAGGTAACTTTTATCTATTTTTAAATTATTTTTTATAGATTATGATTGTACATGAAAGTGAGACTAGGTTTTAACACCTAGTCCAGGGTTTCCCATAGGATCCTAGAAGTTTGGAAAAGCCATTACTGATCTGATGTTCTAGTTTCCTATAGTTCAACATCAAAGCCAACCTTCTTCCTCAGTGAAACATCTCTCCTCTCTCTCTCTCTCTCTCTCTCTCTCTCTCTCTCTCTCTGTATATATATATATATATATATATATATATATATATATATATATATAATCCTATATATATATATTGGATTCCTATCGGTGTTATGAGCTGCTCTCCAATTCTAGAAGTGGAGAAAGACTTGTAGGGAAGAGTGGCTTTTCTAGTTATAGTGTTCAGGCATAGCATAACTGATGGTCCTTCCGTCTCTTTCCCACAATTACCATGCCTGGAGGTTAGAAGGAACACCCTCTGGATTAATTCCTCAGTGTAAGGAATGACGGGCACTGTCAAGTGTCTAAAACTGTAAATGCTCTAGTGGTGCAGCTGCTTCAACCAGGGTTGAAAATCATTGACCGAAGGAGACTGCATCATCTAAGTTAGTTGTTTCGATGCATTACACCCAGGCTGTGTTATCCATCATAAATGTACAAGAAAGCCTTTTTCCCTCTGCTATTGATTTTCTCATGGTGACTATTTGTCTACACTCTTGACAGGATGACAGTCGGCTGACACTGCTAAGCTTCAGTGTACTGTTATACCGCCTGCTGCCTAATAACTGGCAAATGAGTGTGTGGATTTGGATTGAAATCCACTTAAATAATTGCTTGCTTATTAAACTTTTCCATGTCACTCATTCTTGTACAATATCATCAGTTTCAATATGTGTCTCCCAAACTTTAGTTTGATATTTTTCAATATCCCTTTTCTCTCTGCTGCATTTTTATACATAAATTAGCTACTTTATTATTTATTAGATTATGAAGTTCTTTTGAGGCAGTTTGAGTTACACAATGGGGCACCGTGCTTTTGTAGAAGATAAAGCAAGTTACCAAAGCCCAGTGATGATATACTTTCTATTTAGTTAATTTCTCAGCCCAATTTGACTAGTCTAGTTAAATCTACCCTAAAGGAACAGATATTTTCAGCTTGGGCAGGGGTATCATTCCTCCTTTATGGGCCATTACAATCTCACTTTTTGCTGGGACTGCTGTAGGTATCCTTAGCTCCTTTCAGATCACTCATGGGCTTGATGAATAGCTGGACTCTTCAGTGAGTGGACAGCTCATTAGCCAATCTGTAAGGGCCTGCTGTGATTCTTCTGAATCCAAGAATCAGATTTCTAAAGGTGGATAGCCAATTAGCAGCAAAACATGCCTTCCTGAATTTTAACTGTTGCCTTGTCAGAAGTCTGAGTTTGATGTTCCCTTTCATGATGTTATTTTCCTTGTTGTAATTGGGAACGCAGGAGGATTTGGCTGAAAACTTGAAAAACATGACGGGTAAAGATGATTTCCAGATAGTTACATATGCTTTATGTTAGTTTTTACTCTTTCTTCAATTGGTACAAGTGAGTCTGGTTCCAATTTTTGTACAATAGGTTCTGGAAAAAAGGACACAGAGGATAAAGTAGTAGCACAGATTTGTGGTTTTAATTATTATTATTGTCATATATGTATATGTATGTTTTATACAAAACTGGAAAATATGGAGAAATGTCAAAAAGAACAACACCTATAATCCTCTCATACAAAGTAAATGCATATTAGCATTTCATTGTGTGTCTTCCTGTCTTCATGGTTTTTGTCTTCCCCTTACCTTTCCCCTTATATAAATCTAATATAATACATACACATATATAAGCCTTTGTATGTTTAAGTGCACTAAGATGGATAAAGGCACTGCAAACTGTTTTGTAACCTGACTTTATAGATGTGAAGCTGTTTATTGTGAAGATTTCTCCATATCATCACATCTATTAGAAAAGATTGATTTTCATAATTGCTTAGTAGCTCACAGGGTTTGACTCAACCCAGCTCTAATTGTTCACCATTCTTCTAATTTACTTCACCCAGTCCTGTCCTTTTTCGTCTTTACAGCCTCATGTTCACATCTGCCTTTTTAATCTTTAGTGTATTTTCTTCCTGCCATTGAGTTTTTCTTCCCTCTTTGTTGGATTTCAAGATGAACACGTTATTAAGCTGGCTGGTTCTTCCAGGCACGTTCTCCCAGATTGATTGGAATACATGACCCTGACCAAGGGCCTGTGTATGGACAAAGCAGGTTGGAGGGCACGGAGGCCACTAGCCAAGTGCTACTCTGGGCATCACCCCTCCTGTGGGAGGCCATTCTGGCTCATGAAGGGAACTCTTGGATTTGGAGGGGGCTGAGTCATGGTTTCTCTGTTCTGTGTTATTATCATTGCTTTCACTTCTCTTACCTGGGGCTTCATCTTTGTTGATTCCCAAACTTCAGTTGTTAAAATCTTGGGTAGAATGCTTTTGAATGAGAAGCCTGGTTCCCAACTGGCCTGTCCCTCACAGAATTCATTTATCTTAAAATTTAAACTTTAATTTTATTTATTTTTTGGTACTGGAGATTATTAAATCCAGAGACATTCTACCTTCAAGCTACACCCTCATCCCTTTTCTTTTTTTCTTTTTTGTTTTGAAACAGGGTCTTGCTAAGTTATTGAAGCTGGCCTTAAACATGGGATCCTCTTTTTTCAGTTTACCAAGTACTTCAATCAGAAAAGTGGGTCACCATGCCTAGCTCAGACTTCATTTAAACCCTGCTGCTTGATCTCCCAGAGGAACTTTTTAGTTTCTTTAATATTTCTCTTTTAACAGGAGACTTTCTGTTTCACAAAGAATAAGGTACTATGAAGCTGTGGCCTATAATTAATATATACTTGGGAAAATTTGGTATTGGCATATAAGGGTAAATTTGGACTTAGACCATAAAAAACACATGGAATGAAGATATTTTCATGAGAAATATCAATAGCCATGCTAAAGAACCAGTTAGATAAAAAAGCAACCCTCGCCGGGCATGGTGGTGCACGCTTGTGATCCCTGTGCTTGTGAGGCGGAGACAGGAGGATCCCACTGGTTCGAAGACAGCCTTGCTGGCTTAAGAGACCCTATTTCCAAATAAAATATAAAATAGGTCTGGGAGAGTAGCCTGGAGATAGAAGGGTTTCTAGGAACCCCATTACCACCAAAAAAATAAAAAGCAACCCTTTATGAGTTTAATGAAGTGGCTGTCTTCATATATATTCCCTGAGCAAGCTACTTATAACTGATTACGGAGAAATTCTAATGGTCAAAGGGTTTCTTATTTGGTGGGAATCTCTTCTTTCTTCTTTTATGATCTTAATGCTAGTGTTTCCCAATTTTTTTTATCCATTTATATCTTCACTTGTATTTTGTTCTTTTTTCTACCTTCTTTTAAAATAAGGACTAATATGACATATTTAGTAATTGTCTAAGGACCGCTAAACAGTTTGATTGAAGTGTGGCCACATTAACAATATTATCTTGAATAGGCATTTGGATTCTGTGACCTTTCTTTCTAGCTGTTTTCAATTCCAGCTAATACCCACAACCCCCATCTTTGCTCAGCCTCTCCAGTTTATATTTACCTTTTCAAAAGGGATATTTCTTTGGGTGTGTTTTTCTTTAGGGAAATGAGTATGTGGCTGGAGTGAGTCTGAAATGTTGTTAACATTATCCTTTTGATCCTGAAAGTAATAAAGTAATTTAAGTTCTTCTAAGGCAGGTTTCTTTTAACTCGGGGAGAGCACAGGTCCTTTAGTTAGTCTAAAAATGTTTATGGACACTCTGTTTAAAAAATTGATTTTTTTTCCTTATTTTGTATGTATTTAGAGAAATTTCATGAATCCTTGACAATGTCATTTGTTCTTAGCAACACTCTGAGTAGTGTTACTTAGTGTGGACATTCATAGGAGAAAGCCCGGTTCTTTCTCTGTCAGCTGTCTACCTTCTTCTCTGAAGCGCCTGACCTACTTTTCCTTATCTTTTTGTATTCTTTCAGGCCTGGATTTGTATCTTATGTCTCCAGCCTAGACATGCCCTTTGGGCATCTCCCTATGGAAACCGCTTGCTCTAAATCACTTCTTGCCTGAATTTAGACCAAACTCATTTTCTCCCCTTTCTGACATTACTCAAGTTTTAGCTTATTTCCATTCCCTTTAAGACTCTAGATTCATACTTGATGTTGACACGTACATTACTATTATAGTTTTAAAATCATTATTATAATTTTCTTCTTTGTATTTTTAGTAATATTTCCCCCATACATTTCCTCTGATCTGACATCCTTAAACACAACTGCATGCATTAATTATTTGTTCTGTATTAGCTATGAAGTGTGTCATGAAAGCCATGCTTCCTGTTAATAAAGATAATACATCTATAATTGCATTTAAAATCTAACAACAAGGTAGAATTCTTTCAAGAGCTGACTACAAGAGCAGATCACAAATATCCTCTCCTTCTTATGTTCACTCTAACTTTATTCCAAATTAAGGATTGGCTGGGAATTTTATCCCAAAATAAGGTACCACAGTTTTAATGTTGTCATATTTTTGTGAGATTTGAGGTTTGCATGTTAAAAATATCCTAAACCACACTGCGTCATGTAGTTGGAAGAAAAATCAGATGAAGAATTTCTCCTCTTTTTCTTGGTTTTAAAATAAAGACAACCGTACGAGGTAAAAGATAAAGATACATCCATGGTAGATGACCTGGGGTAGTAAGTTTCCACAGTTTCCATGTTGGGGGGGTGGGAGGGAGAGAGAAAATTGATCTGCTGATCTTCCAGGTTTGGAAAATTTCTCCACTTCATTCTTATTTGCCTTTCCTAATTTCTTTGTAATTGTGTTTCAGGAAACTAGGCGTTCAGTGGCTGGCGGTGGGTCTTCATTCCTGATAATCAAGCTGAGTTATGGATCCAGTTAATGGATGGATGTTTTCATGATGTGACAATGACCGAGAAAAAAATAACTTTATTTCTTTTGAAAATTTTGGCTAACAGAACGTATCAATGCACGATAGAAAAGGGGGCTTATAAAATTTAAAAAGAAATATGCAAGTGTGACTAATTATATCACAAGTCTTCAGTAGGCCCCCTAATATAATTCTAGGCTTAATGACATTTAGTGCTTAAGTTAGACCAATGGTTCATAATAGGAATCACTTCCTGCTGCATGGGTGGTGGAGGGAGAGTGGCTGTTTCAAGGCCGCATGGAAGAATATCTGATAGGCTGCCGTAAGGAAACGATTTCTGTGTTATATCTGATGGGCTGCCTTAAGAAAATGATTTCTGAGTTGAAAAGTCATCACTGTTATCAGTCACTATTACTCTTCTCTCCTTCAAATATATTATAGTAGAAAAAGTTTGGGGATCACAAAAGAAGGATGTTTTTCAGGACTTCATTATAATTTCCTATTTGATTTTCTGACCCTCTAAAATAGATTGTAAACCTATAATGGGGTGGACTACATCTATCTCAATAATTAATCATATCAACTATTAAAACCTTGTAATAATAACTACATAGAGTAAGATGAGATTAGATATTTGTTGAATGTTGAATGCAGGATGACAGACATTGCAGGTGGAGGTTTCTCTGTGGTGGGTGAAGTTGGTATGTCTAGTTGGGAAATATCTTGCATAAGCATTTGCAGAAATGTGCCATTCTCGCCCACCACCTCCAAAAGACACCAGAAAAGTATGGTTAAAACAATAACCATATTGGTACCTAGAACCAATGGTGGTACCTAGTACTTGGGAGACTGAGACAGGAGGTTTGCAGATTTGGGATAAGCCTCAACTTAGTGAAACTCTCAGGAACCTAGTGACACCTCATTAAAACAAAACAAAACAAAATACAAAAAAAGAAAAGACCTGGGGGTATACCTAGAAGATAGAGAGTCCCAGGGTTGAATCCTCAGTTACACACACACACACACACACACACACACACACACACACACACACAAATTAATCAAGATTGTTATGTTATATAAAAAGAAGCAACACATTAAGAAAATTGCTCAATATATAGATAAATTAAATGAAAATAAAAACTTAGAAATGAGAGGATGAAATAAAAGAATTAAAAATAGGTGCAGAAATAAAATTAGAAAAATAAAAATGAACCAATATAGCAGAAAATACCTTAAAATATAAAGTAAGAAGGATGAACACGTTTTGTACAAAATTTCATTGAAAATAAATGGTATACATTTAAACTGTACTTGATGCCCCCCCCCCCCATTTTCCCTTCCCCCGGAGGAACATTTTAAGGATAAAAAAAATAAAGATGTGAAAACAATTTTAAGAGAAAATCCAACATAAGTAAAACTAAAATTTCTTGATAAGTAAACCAAGAGAACAGGACAAATTCTAAAAACTAATTCAAGAAAACTATCTTAAAATAAATAAATATTGAAGATTTAGATGCCAATACATATCACAGTAATATTTGATTAAAAGGAAACAAAAATAATTTGTGCATCTATACAATACAAAAATAATTTTGTCAAGTGAAAGAAAATCAGATTTTATGGGTGTATATATATGTTCATATAAATAATACTTTATATAATATTTTATATAAATATGTACTGGGGATTGAACCCAGGAACACTTTACCTCTGAGCTATACTCTCACACTTCTAATTTTTATTTTATTTTTGGTATTGTGTATTGAATCCAGGAACACTCTTACTCTGAGATACAGCCTTAGCCTCTTTTATTTTTTATTTAGAAACAGGATCTTGCCAAGTTTCTGAGAATCTTGCTAAGTTGCTGAGGCTAGCTTTGAATCTGATCTCTTAGCCTCCCAAGCATTAGGATTCGAGGTGTTGAATGCTATACCTGGTTCTGACTTTGTATGTATGTATGTATGTATGTATGTATGTATGTGTGTGTCTATGTTACGGGGGATTGAACCAGGGCTATTCTGTCTCTGAATTACATACTGACCCCTTTTTATTTTTTGTTTTGAAACAGGGGCTTACTTTGTTGCTGAGGCTGTCTGTCCTTGAACCTGTGATACTCCTGTCTCAGCCTTTCAAATACTGAGATTATAGTCATTGGCCACTATCCCCAGCTCAGATTTTTTTTTTTTTTTTGCAGTACTAGGCATGGAACCCAGGGCCTTCTACCTCTGAGCTATAACCCCAGATCTCTATTTTTATTCTTTATTTTGAAACAGGGTCTCACTGAGTTGCAAAGGGCCTCACTAAATAGTAGCTGAGGCTATCTGTGAACTGTGATCCTCCTGTCTCAGCCTCCTAAATGCTGGGATTACAAGTATGAGCCACCATGCCGAGCTTCAGATTGTTTTTTTTATAATAGAAATTATTTGTGCCAGAAGAAAATAGAATAATATATTTAAGAAATTCAAGGAAAGATAATATGGGCCAAAGATCATTATAACTATAATAATTATCTATTAAAAGCACATGGACTATTTCTGACATAAATTACCCCAAAATATGGATTTCATGAGATTTTTCCAAGAAGATAACTTTGGATAATGAAAGTAACCCAAAGAGATACTGATATAAGTATTGGTAATGAACATTAAGCATATAGTCACCTGTGAGGGTTAAAAAGGAGCAAGTACTTATAAGATAGCAGTGCCTTCATCAGTGTAGGTCGAAAGTCACTACACAAATGGGTATACAAATAGGGGAAGCATACTCAGGTTAATGCTTAAAGACCACTTTTATTAACTGTATTGGGATATTATTATCCTTACACAATTATGCATATAATATAGAAAAAATAAATGGGTGATTATGTGATTTTCTAATTTTATCATCCTATGGACGTTGCACATGGAAGAGAGAAAATATAGATTTAATATTGAGAGGGTTGAATAAAGGTCTGTGTTCTTTTGGATTGAGCTCTTGCTCTGCAGGAAATATAGAAGGTGGAGGAACAGGTTTTATTGTACCATGTCAGCTGTAATATCTGGACTGTGGGAGAATTTGCATATAAATTGTTCCTGGTCCTTCAATACTTAAAAAAATAAAATTTCAAGGCAAACAAACAGAACAAAAGAGGAGGGATGCTAAAAGCTGAGAAACTTGTGGGTTAAAAGAGACCTAAATCATTTATTAGATTTACAAGTTTAACAAATAGGCTAGACTAAACTATGATGCTAAAGAATACACATTTATGTGATAACACTATAAAAATGGTTATTGCTTTAAAAAGTTGGAAAGGTGTTGAATTTGGGGAGGAGGGAGGTGTTTGGGATACGGATGGTGCACGTGGATAGAATTTCCTGGGGCCTGGCAAAAGTCTTTATTTTTAAACTGGTGCCAATTGAAAGGTGTTCAACTTATGATAACTTATTCACCTATACATGTATTTTGTGTGGCTTTTTATATGTGCTTTATTTTACAACTGAAAAGTTTAAAACAGAAGAGTAGTCAAAGAATGGATGTGTTTTTAATTTCTTTTCCTGAATAAATTCTGCGCTTCTTTCTCTGCTCATATATATGGTTCAAGATCTTTATAATCCAAAGACACTTGATGTAAAAGAGAGCAAATACACTTTTACAAAAATATATGTCTAATGCACCAGAGAATAGGCATAGTTCAAAACAAGATATCATTTCCTTTTGGAATCCAGAATTTTTTATGTGTTTTATTTGCCTCCAAGGAAAACAAGGTGAGATAAGACTGTTGTCACTAGTGAGAATTTCTAACACCTGATGTCAGGGAACTGGGCAATAAATCTCAGTGGACTAAACCACTGCCCTGAGTGGCTTCCTTACATCTTGGCAATCTCTGAATAGCTGCTAACAATGCCCGCAGAAGCTGTACTTTCCAGAAACTACAGCTGATCTTTATTTAATCTATCCATCCACTGTGTGAACTTTATCACCTGGGAATTGTAAGAAGAAAAATGAGTCACCACGACTAGTACATAGCGCAAGGTAAATTCCCTCTCCCTCCTCAACCAGTCCTGGAAATTAGATCTTTTATTCCTCAATGATTCACTAAGTTTTTGCAATCAGGGGCCACACATTTTGTTGCCAATATGAATGTTCCTAAAGGAATTTTTGTCATTTCATTTCATGGTAAGGCTCCTTTTATCTCCCAGACACTCAATTATTAACAGAAACTGAATGTGAGAGGCTGGACTAGAGTGTTTCCATTGTACATCAGTTCTCGGGGATGATGATGCACACGTACTATGCTGTGTCTGTGTCTAATGAGCCCTAGTAGCCTCTTCATGGACACCAATGGAGATTCCTGAAACTACATTTGGGGTCTTCCTTTTGGGTCAACATCTTTAAAAAATATTTAATAATGATTATAGTAGTGGACTCCTCTCTTTTTCTTTGTAGAACTTGAGTAGAATAAATAGTGTAATAAATAACTCCAGTCTGACTCCAGAAGACTGGAGGTAAATCACTTGTGTGAGGCCATAGGGAGGCCTTTGAAAAATGCCATTTATTGGATTGCGGTAGAAATTGGGAGAGAAAAACACCTCCATAAAAATATTTGTTGTTGGTCAGAAAATATGTTTTCATTAGGGGTTGAGGGTGTTGGAAGATGAAATAAACACTCTGAAATATAAATACAGAAGTCAGAAAGCAAAATAGTAAGCATCATCTGCACTGCTTTTGGGTTTGTTTGTAACTTTGAGACATCTACTGGGAATAAAGTTAAAATTTAAGTTAGTGTTCAGAATGAGTGATATAAAATAATTAGAAAAAAAACCAAACAAAATCAAAACCCAACCCAGTAACTGACTGCCTACTATCATCAAATTAAATACTTTTAATAACCCATGTAAAAAGTGATTTCTGATGACTTCAGCTTCAGTAGACCTTTAGAGTTTTTGCATAGACCAGATTCAGTGCTGGTAGAATAGGCTGACCCAGACCTGATGCCCCTTTGGACTGTTTCCTTTTGGCCTGGGCACAATGCACATGGAGTCTCATTGCCTTTTGACAGAGCTCCCTATAAGACTGGCTTGGGAGGCCCTGAGCATCTGGCCAATGTAGCAGAATCCGTGGGCTGGGACTATGCCGAAGCTTTGGCCCAACAGAGTGAAACTGCTGAACTTCAGCTTTTTCACCAGTTTGCTTCACTTTAAAGAGCAGTCTCAGCTTGAACAGCTGGGGCTAAATTGCAGGGGAGAGTGTTTCCTGAGCTTCGCTGGCTTTCCCAAACGAGCGTGCGGAATCTGGCCCCTGTCAGCATTGCCCAAACACAGCCATCTGATTGTGCCTCAGTGAAGTGAGGGTGCTTTCATTTCCTTTCTAAAGTCCATTTCCCACACAATCAAATCTCCTCCAGGCAGGACCACTTTCTTCTGTTTTTAGCAGGGAGCTGTGGAGGCCAGGGAAATATCTGGAAGCAGTTACTGTTTATATGACTTTGGGGGCTTTAGTTTCCCTCCTGGGCTTCCCAGGCCTACACTGGCAGATAATGGGACTTAAAATGAAAGCTGCGCTGCCCTAGCTAGGGATTTAAGTCTCAGTATTTGAGCCTTTTTCTCCGTTCTGTATTTTTGGTATTTTAAATCAGTAATGATAAAGACTTGACAGGCATGCTTTCATTTCTTCTTCCTGTGCCAAAGGCGGCTGACATTGCTCATGGTCATTGATTCCTTTATGCTCAATCTGTGTTCAACCTTAGATTGCTTGTAAATATGACCAATCCATGAGTTAGCTCACAGACTGAATCCTGTTTACTACCCTTGCTAGGAGTGGAAGTGGTGGGTCATGTCCAAGAAACTAGTTAGATGGCATATCACCGGTATTTAGGGAATGGAGTCTTGAATAGAATGGTTAGAACCGGATTCTTGTCCCAGTTCTGCCTCTTACCAGTTAACTATAGCCAGCCATTTGAATTTCTTTTTTTATTTATTTTCTTTTTTTTTCTGTGGGTTTGGGGATGGAACCCTGAGCTACACCCCTGCCCTATTTTTTATTTATTATTATTAATTATTATTAATTTATTGGTCTTCCTGGGGTTCCTGGAAACCCTTCTACTTCCAGGCTACACTCCCAGACCTATTTTATACTTTTTTATTTGGAAACAGGGTCTCTTAAGCCAGCACAGCTGTCTTTGAACCTGCGCGATCCTCCTGTCTCTGCCTCCCAAGTGCGGGCATTACGAGCATGCGGAACCATACCTGGCTTATTCTTTAGTTTTTGAAACTGGGTCTCACTGAGTTGCAGAGGGCCTCACTAAGTAGCTGAGGCTGTCCGCGAACCACGATCCTTTGGTCTCAACCTCCTGAATGCTGGGATTACAAGCCTGCCCACCACACCTGGCTCTTGAATTTCTTGAAACATAGCTTTCTTCATCTGAATCTATTTAAACATTTGTTCTAAATATGTTGCAACTTAGGCTGGGCGTGGTGGCCCACGCTTGTAATCTCTGCTTTTGGGAGGCAGAGACAGGAGGATCGCGCAGGTTCGAAGCCAGTCCCTCTGGCTTAAGAGACCCTGTTTCCAAAAATAGAAAAGTATAAAATAGGTCTGAGAGTGTAGCCGGGAGGTAGAAGGGCTTCCAGGAATCCCAGTACCACCAGAAAAAAAAATGTTGCAACTTGTTAATATGTAGGAATAAACAATTTTCCTTTGAAAAATGCCAAATATGACACACATATAAGCTGTTAGCAGTATAATAAATTGTAAATTTCTGCTTTCTTATTTCATAGTCTCATAGGAATTATGAGGTGCTAGGTATTTAAAATAAGAATGTAAAATTCACACTATTTATAGTACTATAAAATAGTGCTAGACTGGTAATCTGGTTTTGTATTTTTGACCTATGACTACTTGCTTATAACATCTTGGGAGTTTGAGCTTTACCATCCATATTTATAAAACTAGAAAGGCAAATTAGATCAGTGACATTAAACAGTGCTTTAATACTAGAAACCATATTTCTAATTAAATCCTAAGAATTCCTGATATATAAGTGAGATACATAAAAGGAACTGTGCTAAGTCATGTGGGAACAGGGTATCCAGAGACCTGCCTGTTTAGCAAGTGTCCCAGAGTCACCCTTGTGGCCCCTGGGGGTGCCTGGAACACAATTTAAAAATCGCTACTCCAGGTGTTCTCTGGGGTCTGTTTAGGCTTTTATATTTTGTGACAGTAATTGAGCAAAAAAGACTTATCTTTCATTGCCTTGATCAACTTTCTTTTCATTTGTCAAAAACAACTGGAAGTTTATGGCCTTAACTATGCAAACAGCTAACTACAAGAATAAGCCATGTACTCATCTCTTTGTGTGTGTGTGTTTTTTTTAAGAAGTAGACTGTAGAGATGTCAGAAATGTCCATTAGAGTTTGTCTATGAAAGCCATCTGTTTCATTAAGCCTTGGATCCTCCATATGCTCTCCCTGTAACAAATCAGCTCTGCAGAAATTTGTCTGGTGTCCTCTATGTGCCAGGTATAATTCTGGAACTGGGGTTAGCAGGGACATGAAGACAACCCTACCACAAAGATTTCACAATCACAGTAGTACTCAAAGTGCTCAGGAAATCAAAACTGGAATCACAACTTTATGTCTTCAGCTTTACCTGTCAAGATTTTGTTAGGGTTTTAAGGGTTGATATAAAACCTAGTTTTATTCCTGATGTACTTGGTCTTCCTTGTTTACCACAGGTCATTTAAGTCAGCACCATCAAGCAGGATGGTGGCGATACTGTGACAGGGGACTCCATGGTGGTGGACATTAAGAAAATGTCTAGGTTCACCATGGCATTTGTGCAAAGCATTTCCATTTTTTTAAGCAAAAGTAAGAAAAAATTAGATACTTTCAAAGTACCTATTTAATACGAATTGTAGGTGTCAGACCAATAAATGAAATGAAATTAACCCTCCCCTTTTTGAACTCTAAACATCTCATAAGTTGCTTTAAGATTATTTATTCTGAACTTGGATGGGTGCATTTTCCTTAAAATAATATAAGTATAATAAGCATTGATTTTTAGGAGTAATAATAGGAGTATATACACATATGGTTGTGTTTAAATTTTCTTATCTTCCATAATATTTATGGTTTTCTTTTTTCATCCAGGAAAAATATTGCACTATTAATTAATGAATTTTTTCACTTTTCAGATGGATCAAATTCCAACAAGGATATTTTTACCTTCATCATTTTATACTACATTTAAAATTAGGCACCATCATTTAAGCAACTTATTAGATAAATATATGTTTCTGACCAAAGAGACGATTATAGATGAAGTAATTGTGACCATAAAGTATATTTGCTAAGACACCAATCCTCAAACTAAAGTCAAACTATGAGAACCTGTTAACTCATCCTTCAGGGTGTCCCGCTCACAGAGATTTCAGAAGTTCATGTGTGAGGCACTCCTAGTTTCTCATTCTCTCTCCCTACTCCACTGAAGGATGAAGAGTCCCCTGTTCTCCTTCAGGACCTATGAAATTTCATCCTTTTCAGGAGGTGGTGAAGGTGAGGTGGCCAGAGGTATACTATTATGATTACAAAGGAAGAGGCTCAAAAATACTTAATTTTCCTTTGGAATTCTTTTTGTGTATGTGTCTTAAATATAATATTTTTTAAAAGTCTTACTTTTAAAATTCAGGCTAACATATTTCAAGGAACACATTAAAGATAGAGTACAAAAGGGAATAATTGTAAACTATTTTCCTGATGAGAGCATTTTAGATTCAGCTATTGATTAGGACCCTCTGTGAAAATGAAGAGGAAGCCAGGGTTGATAAGCTCAAATCAATGTCATAAAAACAAGCACAGCAGCTGCCAGGACCATTTGTGGATTAAACATTAGTGGTACTCATCTAGCATTGACCTTGGTTATTAATCTCAGTTTCATTCTATCTGGTTTTCCCTTTCCAGTTTGAAATTTTAGGATAGAATGCCTAGAAAAATATTTAATCCGTAGATTTTTAAAATATATACATATGAAGGATTTGAGGTGGCCTCATATATACCACTTTTTCCATAGCTGTGTTTGAGCCAATTGAAAAATATTAGGTAGATGAGGCCAAAATATATTTATTTATGATAAAATTATTACAAAGACTGTGCCTTTTATCTGCTTGCAAGTAGATTCCTTCATCGTGAAGATAAAATTAGGTAAAGTTTCCTTCAGTCATGTGCAGTAAAATGGGCATCATGAAGGATCAGAGCCGATGGTGTACTTCTTAAGAAAGTGAAGGAGAGGAAGAAATGCCTAGGTCTAACTGCCTGTGAATCAAAGTCACCTGTTGAATGTATAATAGCACAATTCGTAATTGTGGAACCAACCCAGGTGTCCATTAGCCTATGAATGGATCACAAAATTATGGGATATACACAGAATGGAATTCTACTCAGCCATAAAGAAGAACAAAATTATGTTATTTGAAAATAAATGAATAGGATTGGATAATATTATGCTGAGACTAGTCACAAAAATTGAAAGGCCTGATATTTTTTCCTCATATGCAGAAGCTATGGAAAAATTGGGACACAGGACAGACTCCAGACAAAAGAGGAGAAACCTTAGGAGGGGATCTAACTGAGAGAGGTGGGAGGGGGTAGGAAGACTTTAAGGAGGAAACACTTTAATGGACACGATATACGCAAATTTATCAATGGCAATCATAATGTCATGCACCGGGAGGTGGGGAGGGACAGAAAGTGGGGTGAGAACTGGGTGAGGTCTCTCTGAATGCTGTGTGCATGTATGCCTATATCGCCCTGAACTTCAATACAATATATGATTACAATGTATCAATCAATCAATAGATAGATAAATAAATAAATATGTAGGTAAATAGATATATGGGTAGATAGATAAAGTCACCTGTTGAATTAATATACTCTTTCTCTGCAGAAGCAGAGAGAGGCCAGGCTTTTGTGCTGCTGGATTACCTCACTTCTAAGAATCATTAGAAAGGGAAAGAATATTCTCTCCAAAATAAGTCCTTTTTAAAATAAAACTGCATTTTCTCACTGACTAGCTGTTTTAACTTAGACATTTACTTTATGAATTGTTGTTTTCTCATCTGTAAGGAAGACATAATACAGGCCTGCCTTACTGAGATAATACTGAGATTATAAAAGTACTATACCCTGGATCTAGCCCCTGCTGACCCTTCCCTATTCCACCCTATTCTCAACATTCTGCCTGGGTTTACCATCTTTCTTCCAGTTCTTTGGCATACATTGGTGGTGGTACGCAGTTATCACTATCTGAATATGCTTTCTCATTATTCTTGATCTGGTCAATTTCAACTATTTAAAGAAATAGTTAGTTTTCAGATGAAATAATTTTCTTAGTTAAATATTTCTGAACCTCACATTGTTTTTCCCTTTGGTACTAGAAATTGAACCCAGTGGCATTCTATGTCCAAGCTACAGTCCAGCCCTTAAATATTTAAAAAAAAATTTTTGCAAGAGGGTCTTGCTAAGCTGTTGAGGATCTCACTAAGACTCAGAGCCTGACCTGTAACCTGTGATCCTTCCATCTAAGCCTTCCCAAGTACCGGGACTATAGGTGTATGCCACCACACCTGATTCCTCTCATTCATTTAAATTACAAGCCTCTTATTTTCTTCCCATATCCATAAGATTAAATTTTTTTTTCAGGTCTGGGGATGGAACCCAGGGGCATTTGACCTCCAAGCTACACCCCCTGCCCTATTTTTTATTCTTTATTTTGAAATAGGGTCTCGCTGAGTTGCAGAGGGCCTCACTAAGTAGCTGAGGCTGTCCACGAACTGTGATTCTCCAGGTCTCAGCCTCCCGAATGCTGGGATTATAAGCATGTGCCACCACGTCCTGCTAAAATTTTATTTTAAATGATTTGTTTAATGTCAGTTTTTGTTGACTAAATATATAGTCTACCTAGCTTGTAGCTTATTTTTGTTTTCTTCTCTTTCTCCACAGTAAGTCTCACTGGCTTCTATAGTAGAAGATCAATTATTAGGCTACTTTTCTCTTGTCTTCCCAGTTTACTTCCCTAAGTAGAGTTCTCCTTATAAATTAGTACTTTATCTCTTTAATGATTGTGGAAGATTCCCAAGTCTCTTGAAATATAAATATTTTAACTTTTCACTAGCTTTTCATGGAAGAAGTAACTTATCCAAGAAAGAAAAACCTTAGAGAATAAAATTGTACAGTTAAGTTAACAAGGAAAAGTTGCCTGTTTGGAATGAGATTGTGAGAGATTGGGAGAGAGTCCAGTAGAAGAAAGGGCTCAGAATTCACTGTCAGAAGATGGTTCTTTTTTTTTTCTTTTTTTTTTTTTTTTGGTGGTACTGGGGTTCCTGGAAGCCCTTCTACCTCCGGGCTACACTCCCAGACCTACTTTTACATTTTTGTTTGGAAACAGGGTCTCCTAAGCCAGCGCGCGTGGCTGGCTTCGAACCTGCGCAATCCTCCTGTCTCTGCCTCCCACGCGCGGGGATTACAAGCGTGCGCCACCACGCCCGGCAAGAAGATGGTTCTTAATCCCTCTTTTTGTGCCGTAGCCTGATTACATTTATTTAAATTTCCCAAACTTTATTTCCTCATGAACATGTTAAAAATAATCTCTAAAGGACTATAATAAGTTTTAGGGTGGGTCAATGGTTAGGTGGACATCACCAGATTATATTAGGCTCTATAACTGGATTATAAACCAATTTAGGACAATCTCTATTCATTAATCCCCTAATCGTCCTTCTTCTATTTGTTTAATGGCAATAATGTTTAATTGATAGGACTCATGAAGATACTACATGGAAGATATCAGCTTATCCTGGGTTCTACTATCTTTTTTCTCCTGCCATTTCATGCTATGCTGTCTTCTAAATACATTATATATTATGCATTATATATATATACTATTAAAATGTGATCTATCAGTTGATAAATAATACATTGGTTATAATATCGAGCTTTAAAAACAAATAATAATGACTTATTTTTAATACTCAGAACATCCAACCATTTAATGACTGGTTAACCCTAGAGATTTAACTGATTCAGTGGATTTTCTTAAAAACATGAGGTGATGATTCTTGTAGAGTGTACAATTAATAATAACCAAATTATGGAACCAACCTATGTATCAAAAATGAATAGATTACAAAATTATGGTATATATATACACAACGAAATTCTCAGCAATAAAAAAGTATGTCATTTGCAGGTAAATGGATGGACCTGGAGAACATTATGTTAATTGAGATTAGCCATTCTCAGATAGAGAAGGGTCATGTTTCTCTCATATGCAGAAGCTAGAGAGGGACTTTTGATAATGGAGGAGAAACCCCAGTGGAGCAATGGAGGGAGGCTAAGGGAGGCTGGTGTTGGTGGGGAAGAAGAAGTAATGAAGGAAGCACTGCTACTGAAATTATGCACATACGTGAAATTACCAATGCCAATCTCAATGTCATGCATGGGGAAGGGCAGGGAGTAGGGAGGGAGATGAGGAGCAGAAACTCACCAAGTGCTGTGTGCATGTATATCCCTATCACTTTGAAGTATGTAAGGCATGAGATTAAAATGCACCAATAAAAGTATATTAAAAAGAAATGGCTGAAACTCAAGCTCATATCTCTTAGTTTTGAATACTTTTTTAACTGTGACCATTTCTGTGCTATCGGAAGCTACACAAATGTTCATTTTATGCCTTATTCTATTTTTTTTGTCTTTTGAAATCAAATGGTTGACATATTTGTTTCATGTTTCCTTCCACATAGGCATCTCTGCTTTAAGTCAAACATCTACTAGCTATGCAACCTGGAGTAACTCCAAACTGGGTTTTCACATCTGTTAAATGGGCATAAGAGGACTAATTTCAAAAGTTACAATGGCTAAATGAGATAATCTATTTTATTTTATACAGTTCCTGGAAGAAAGTAAGAACTCAATAAATAATAGTTATTGCTATTAATTCCAGGATGATGGGTTACATAATTGCCATTCAACTTTTAGTTTTATACTGAACCAGACTCTGTTCTGAATTTGCTAGTGAGTCTTTGTAACCTCTTAAGATTGTTTCTCATTGAATAGTTTTCAGAAGCAAACCTTTTAGAGACATTTTATTTGGTTACTTGCATTTGGGATCACAACATACTGGGATCTAAAACACGGGGATGTGGCTTCAGGATATGTACCTAAGGAGGTTTCAGGTAATTGACAGTTTTGAGATGTGAGGGTGAAACCTTGGCCTCTTTTGCCTCCCTGTGTGCCGGGATGGAGTTGACCTGTCTGCTGTGGGATGTCCTCTTCCTCCTTCAGTGTTCCAGTAAGGATCTTTTAGAAAGTAGGTGGACTTCCACATAGAATAGGACCCTTCTTAATTCTAGAAAGTCTGAGATTTTATTACATCACAGAATCCATTCCAGTTTCATAAATCTCTGGTGGCATAATACAGGACATCAAATCACTAACTGCAATAATTAATGGAGAGAGAGATAGGGACTAAATTTTAATGCGTATGATGTGCTAGGCACCGCAAGTAGATAAATTAGAATCATTCTCCTCCTTAGTGCCTCCAACACCCCTGGAGGTCTTCCTTGGACTAAAGGTTGAATGGGTGGCACTGTTATTGTATTTGAATGGTTGATTCATTAATCAGTCCCTAGGCTCATGAATTAATTAGACTGAATATTCTCTTAAATAACATTGGCCCCTCTGAAAACAGTTGTTCATCAAAAGCCCTCAGTTTAGGAAGAAAAGTTCAAAATTTTGCATTGGCATTCCAGTTGACCAAACCACTTATATTTGTGAATTATTCATGTGAGTGGCTTGGTAAGAGGATCTGTTTCAAGTTGTCCTACATTCTTTAGCTTTTCTGGTGTGTGTGTGTGTGTGTGTGTGTGTGTGTGTGTGTGTGTGTGTACTAGAGAATGAATTGAGGGACATTGTACCTCTGAGCTACACTGCAAGTCCTATTTTATTTTTTATTTTGAGACAAGGTATTGCTAAGTTGCTAAGGGTCTCACTAAATTGTTGAGTCTGGCTTTGAATTTGTGGTCCTCCTATTTCAGCCTCCAAAGTTCTGGGATGACAGGTGTGTGCCACCATGCCCAGATCCCTCAGTTTTATAGGTGAATGATTAATATCTACCCACAAACTCCAATCTATTTTAGGTTCAGAGACCACTTATATGGCTGAGTCAGGAGAATTTCTCTGAATTTTAATAGCTTTTTCTGGGTCATGTTTTGATCTGATAACTTGGTTCCGATTAATTGGCTCTTTGATTTAATGAAGCCCAAACCCACCTTGTTCTCTCCATCCTATATCTTAGTTTCCTGCACTTTAGTTCTATTGTGTCTTCATTGAAAAAGCCAGAGACTGTGGAGTTCCTGAGTCCCAGATTTAAGATGTTCTTTCCTGATATCTTACTGACTTAATTTTGATTTTTGTAACATCTCTCTCAAGGCATGTGTTTGATTCGCACAGTTGAATGCCACATTTTTTTCTTTTCAAATGATTTTCTGTTAGTAAAAAAAGGTTTCCATAAATGTCACTTAGCAGAACATTAACCAAATCACTGACAGTATTTTAGATTAAGACTAAATAATAACTTAAAAATACAGGAGAAATGAAAGGGATGCATGGATAATAATCTAATTAGTACAGAAATTGTTGGACTAACTTTTCAATTCATTGTAGATTCCAATGTTTTAGTAGGAGGGTGGGGGAGGAGGAAAAGGGGTAACGTGATTAGAATATACAGGCTACATTTCTAGCACATTTCCACACTGATCATGACTTTGTAGTCAGACAGTCTATTTGGTACATCATAGAAAGGACCCTTGAATGGGTGAGGGCATTGGAAGGGATGGTTCATATTAAGTGGTACTACAATTGTAACTGGAGGATGGCTTTGGTTCCGTAAAGCAGATTAGTTCTAACATTCGTGGGTACATTTTGACTACCACCATTTCCTAGCATAAAATCTATGTTTATAAAATGTGAGAATCAGTTTTTTATATAACATTCCAATAGTTTTAAAATGGCAATAAATATTTAAGGGAGGAAGAAGGCAGAGTGGTTAACTTATTCTAAGGCTTGACACCCAACCTATATAATTTAATCACAACAGCCCCACCCTCCAGTTCTTTAATATTTTACCTAATACATTTCATGAATAAGTATTAGCCAAGTACTTCTGGAGCTTGTGATTAAATATTAACAAGGTTATTTTTAAAAATGTGTAGGAATATTTTATGGGATTGTGTCTATGAATGTAAATAGGTCCACAGATATTTTGGCAGAAGCTTGTAGTTTCCTTTAGTGACACCTGCTTGTATTATTTTTTTCTATTAGAAAAACACATTATTTTGCTAATGTTCACCATTTTCTCTGTTTTTGATCAGTATAGCTTGCTGGTTATTACATCTGAAAGTGTGATTTTACCAGAGCAATGGATAATAAAAAATTTGTAATTTATCCCAGTGAGCTTGAATGGGAATCCACTTGCTTAGGACATTTCCAGCCAGGCATAATTTATCCACATCTTTGGCTGTGAAACAGCGTGGATCTTCTTAACTGAGTCCCTGACAGATGGTTTCAGCATTTTCAGGACTCCATTTCCAATCATTTTGCCCATATTGCAAAATTGGCCTTGAAAAAGGGTAAAGAGTTGTTATGCTGCATTAACATCCCTTCAGAATTGCTTGCTGTGAAGGGCATGAAGAAATGAAGAAAATCAAGAGTAATGCTTGGAAAATATGTTCCTGGAACTTTGAAATGACAGCGACACATTGATGATCCCAGATTATGTCACAATCTGCATTTGATTTTGACTGTAAATCCCAAAGACACATTAAATGCAATAATAAAAACACACATTCAGCAGACATGGTTCGCAAGCCATTCTGATGGCAATCACAGTGTGGAAAGTTAGAAAGGCTATGGTTTAGGCTGGCTTCCTGTGGCCTTAAATCCTGCTGATAGATACCACCACTGACGTTGATAGGAAACAAGGATTCTCAGGGTACTTTTCAAGTACTGCTACCAACTCATAATGAAAGCCCTGAAATATCTACATTCATTTTCCAAGAAACATGAATTGATCACATTCAGCATGCCAAATTTTCATTTTCTTTTGCAGCTTCAGCTGACTAACTTCTTCATCTAAAATGCTGTTCTTTTCTTTTTGTCGCCTTTTAGTTTATGATCAAAATCAATGAGGACTGAAGCTTTCCACAGCCATCTATAAAATGCAATTACTGTATACAACACACAGTAAAACTCCTGCGGTGTATATGTTGAGACATAATTTATGCCACTTACCTCCAGAGAGGTATCGATCTTTTTCTGTGAATGTTTTACAAAAGGGTCTCTCGAGTGTAAGTGCAAGGAAATATGTGGCTATTGGGGCTGATCTATAATTTGATTAATAATGACCAATCTCTTGAACTTGACTTCTTGCTGAACTTTTATTGTGATCTGACTTTATATTTTTAGATTTTTCCCCCTTTGGCTGTTTTTTTCTTAGAGGCAGAGTTATTCCTCTGTCTTGACATGCTAATTTTGCTGCTTGTCTTATCCATGACATAATTCTCATCAAGTTTGGTGGCACAATAGGGTAATGAACTCTACATTTGGAATCTAAAGATCTTAATTTGGTTTCAGACTCAACAACTTAATAGCTGCATGACCGTGAGCACCCTGCTTATGGTCCTGAGTTTTAGTTTCAGTTTTGGTCAAACAGAATAAATAGTCTATATTGGAAGACATTATTTTTTGAGGATTAAATAAGATGCTTATTTACTAAATTAACATGTATCAGCCAGGCATTTTGACAGACTTTGGGGAACATGCAGAAGAAAGACTTGACTCCTGCCTTCATGGAGCTTACACAATCAATTGGCTCATAAATAAACTCTGTGCATTTTCATATGTTATACATACAAAGGGTGGCATCCTCGTCGCTATTGCTATATTGTCGTTGTTGACATGCCTGAGAGTGGAAAGCAAAATAATGCTGATGCTGTTCCTGACAGTCGGTCCCATTGGTGGAGGGAGCAGTTAGAGTTAATGACATGGAAATTGTTCTGAAGCTGCACAATGAGCCTTCTTAATGCTCCAAAGCTTAGCATTTACTAGTTTATCCCCTTACGTTTGGCTGGAAACTCTATTTATCGATTATTTCCCTTGTAGCCAGGGTGTTCTAAGTGAAAGAGACAGAAAGAAAGAGGAGGAAAGGCCGTTTCTTTTTACTCTTCTAAAGTGTAATCCATCAGAGTCAATGAGCAGGGGAAGTTCATTTTCAAGGAACAAACCTTTCTCTTTCGTCCATGGTCCCTCTGGATCTTATCTTAGGTCCCAAGTAAGGAATAATCCACCATCCTCTTAACTGTCTTTGTGAGGCAGGGCAGATTGTGATAAAGGAGTTGTGGCCCTTTGAACCTAGGGTGTTTTAGACATCAGAGGGTTATACTATGGCATTTTTCTGCCTGGTCCCCCAGTAAGGTTAGGTTAGGTCACTTAGAAGGATATCTTAAGAAGGCTCTGCATCAGCCATGGAAAGAAAGACAAGGTAAATTGCTTGTGATTTTTAACCCTATAGCTCTGGTAATTCCAGCAATCCTGGATGAAGGGTGGGGGTTAAACCCAGTCCTCTGCTCATATAGAAGATGGCAGCTGGAGAATAAATGATGTATCAGAGCCCTTTGTTTTGCCTGATCACTACTGTTCCCAAGACCCCATGTTCTCCTGGAATATTTGTACCATGTGAAGAAAGAAGTATGTGTCCCAATATAATGAGAGAACTAATTTACCTTGGGCAGAAACCTGGAGAGTAGTATAAACTTCATTATTATATGACTATAATATATTTTCCTCCCTTTACCTGGAGTAAGTGTCCACTTTGGAGATTAGAAGAAAATTAATTGCCTATTTCAGCTCACTAATGTCAGCAACATAATAAAGTATTCATATACTTTATTATTATTCATATATATATATGCAATCAGAAAGATTATATGGTCAAGGAGTGTTCCAGGGGAATCAAGGACCATTTTTTTGGCTTAGCAACAAATATCAGGAAGAAACCACTATTAGAGAAAATACTTGTGTGCATATGAAAAATGATCTCTCTTTCAAGTTGAAAGAATTTTCTAAAAGTTTGAAATACCAGCAATAACAATAACATGTTCCACTGTTGGATACAATCCATAGAATGGGACATTTTATCCTAGTTTTGTTTGCTTAAATAATACTGAGAATTCAAAATTAAAATGAAAGAAAGTTAGGAAGCAGTTAGTTGCTTTTCAAAGTCATTTTGTGTTTGAAAGGGTCATATGCATGGGTCCACACATTTAAACACACTTAAAAATCTTTCAGAATATTAGAAGCCCTTACTAAGAATCAAACCATTAGTAGGCTCACAGGGAGATACCTACTATACTTATCACCATGCTTTGTTTTCTAATTCCTTTCTTGAATTTTCATAGAATAACTTTTTTAGTTAGATAAGCATAGTTTATTTAAGTAGAATTTTACTTCTGCAAAGAGGAGAAAGAATACATAGGCTGTAATAAAATCTTGAATAAACACTTTACATATATTTTTCAGTGTTCCTCTCTTCACATCAACCTGTGGGATAGGTGTTATTCTTTTCTATTTTATTGTTATGGGAGTTAATATTTATTTATTTTTTATTGTTTTGTGGTACTGGGGATGAAACCCAGGGACCTTCTACCTCCATGCTACACTTCCAGACCTACTTTATATTTTATTTGGAAACAGGGTCTTACTAAGTTGCTGAGAGCCTCACTAAGCTGCTGAGGCTGGCTTTGAACCTGTGTGATCCTTTTGTCTCAGCCTCCTAAGTAATGGGATTACAAGCATGTGCCACCATACCCGGCTGGCAGTTAGGATTTAAGCATACTAGTTCTGCAAGCTTATATGAGTTCTGAGAGCCTCAGTTTCTTATTTGTCTGATGAGACTAATAATAACTTCATAGATATTTAATGATAGAATGTGTGTAAAGATCTGTCACAGAGTGAAGATTTCAGAAAGTGGCTGCTTTTCAAATCAAACGATTTCACTATTACTAGTAGTAACCTCCCCCAAATACTTTGATACCTTAAAAATGCAGCAAATAATCTGAATGCTTTATATTTGTAAAGAGCAACAAATAGGTTCTATCAAATTGAGAGAAATATCTTAAATTTAATCGGTGATTTAACTGCTCTTATTCTAGGCATACACAATATTATGAACTAGGCCACCTATAAGACAATTCGGGTTCAGTGGTCCAGCTTTCGTGGACACAGAAATACTTTGTGGTGATAAGAATGTAGTCATTGAGCTTAGAGAGAACTGGGTTCAAGTCCCAGGACTAGATCCTAACTGTACTCCTACTAAATGCTGTCTACTTTGTTAGTTTTTAACTTTGTTCCTTCATCTGAAAAATTGGAATAATATAAATTGTTGAGAAGTTTAAAAAGGAATATTAAAATAGGAGTTTCAGAAAAAAATGACATGCTTTAGTGTCAAAGTTTTTGGGAAAAAGAACCAATAGGAAATACATGATTCGTAAATTCCTTCTTCCATGGGGAACTTTGTCCTTTTCTCTTTCTGCTTTCAGTGATAGCACAAGGACAACCAACACTAAACAAGGTGATTTGCTTTATTCAAAGTCTACTGATGTAAATATTAACCACATCTGAAAAATTATTCCATGGCAACCATGATACAGGAATTTGACCAAAAGATGGCATACCATAACCTAGCCAAGCTGGTATACAAAATTAACCAGCACATGCTATGATACAATGGACAAGAAATCTTAAAACTAGCTTTACATAGATTAAACTCATGGAGGGTATGGTAAATTGTCAATTCCATACTTTTCTATCCTTTTTTATTTTTGGTGGCACCAGGGAATGAACCCAGGGGCACTGTACCTCCAAGCTACACCCCAAGCCCTAGTTTTTAGTCTTTTTATGTTTGAAACAGGGTCTCACTGAGTTGTGAAAGGGCCTTGTCAAGTAGCTGATGCTGTCTGTGAACCACGATCCATGGGTCTCCACCTCCTGAATGCTGGGATTACAAGCATGTGCTTTTTCTATCTTTTTTTAATACTTTGAAAATATGAGAGAATCTATAGAGAAGAAGGAATCAAGGTTTGTGAGGAGGTGTTACTGAAGAGAGCTAGCTGTACTGTTTTGAGGGTCAGGACCTCCTTTCCATTAAGAAACAGAGTGATGTTACTTTATTTGCCTCCAGATTTTTAAGGGAGATTTTCATATGACCATTTAAAGAATCTGAAATGTATGCCCCACAGTTGGGAGAATACCTGGAGGACTAGGGCTTACCCATACATGGACATGGTGACGTAGACCCATAATAGTAACGTTGAGCATATGCCATGGTATCAGTCTGTATTTATGGGATTTGTTGATACCAGGTGTGTGGTTGTGTTCCTGGTGACCCACAGGAGAAAGAGGTCATGGGAGTTGCTTGCAGGTCTTTGCAATTAGGCTTCATGAAGGGACAGAAGGACCCTGTGGAGAGAACATGGAGGTCAAGCTCTAGATATCTAGGGGCTGAAAAAGAAATAGGTGACAGCTAGTTGCAACAGAGTTCTAGTAGATGAACTGTGGCATTGAGATTCCCCAAATAACACACTAAAAGAGTACTGAAGGGTCAGCTTCAAAATCTTCCAGACCTGGAGAGTGCAAAGTCTGTTACACAGCATCACATTAGCTAAGGCCTTTCTTCCCCCCTCACCTCTCTTTTCTATACCTCTACCAACCACAGAGTTGCTGATATGTGTGGGGAGAAGAGGGCAGAGAAATACAGAAGCTACCCATGCCCCTTTTTTCCACTCTACTCTCCAACCTGGACAGGAAGAAGGCAGATGTTTTTAAAACAAGTTGAGTTCAGAGTTTTGATTAGTATCATAAACTGCATTTCTAGTTTCTCAACTGAGATTGTGTCTATAATTTAGAACAACAGTAATTGTGATTTAATGTAATCCAAGAGTGAGCAGAAGAGCCTTTAAACAATTTTCCTTAGGGGTCAGGAAGAGACAAAAATGCAACTTCAGTAATTATAAAGTGTCCTCAAAATGAGCTCTTTAGACTGGTCCCAGGGCATTGCCTGGGGATATGTTAGAAATGCAGCTTCTCAGGCCCTGCCCCAGAGCTGGTAACTCAGAAACTCTGCATGATGTGCAAGCCCTGCGGGTGACTGTGATGCATGCTAAATTTTGAGAACCCTCATCCTACAACAATGTCTGATAATAGCACAAGAAAAAAGTAGTTTCTTCTTCTCATGCTCAGACACATCTCTTCATTGACTGATGCTTCACATACGAAGCCTAAAGAAGGCAGATAAACAATATTTAACCTGTTTTTTATGGTAGAGTAACATTACAACTGGCATTTTTCTCTTCTGTTTGACACAGTTGTCACTGCTGTGTTATTTGGTGGGAATAGTGTGCTAATACATATGTAAAAATGCTTTTTAAACCATGAAGCACTGTACATACACACGTTATAATTATTACGAGTACCTTATTTACATGGACATCAACTTCATTTTGAGAGAATATCCCTGGGGTTTGCTGATCATTTTACTTTCATTATTTCACCTGTCAACCAGTTCCCAACACTAACTCAATTGGGTATCAAGCAGAAGAACCAAATCAGAAGGGAATATTGGTCAAATCACGCCTGAACGCTTTAATTTCAGTCAGAAAAAATTGAGTTGATGGATTTTGTCTTGGCTGAAATTGGATATTTAGAGTAGTTTAATGACCACCGGTTTATCAATCCCTCTTTTTTTTTTTCTGCTGCTCTCTACTTTCGAAAATGCTTCTGCTTACCCTGTAGACATACCCTTGGATGAGATTGATATAAAATTTAAAACCAAAAGGAATTTAAAGATGAAACCTACTACTTTTGAAATTTCCACTTGTAGAAAGCAATTTGTTTGTATTGAAAACTAGCCTCTAGTTTTGCTTGTTCATATTGTAACATATTCTTTTTAGTTCTATTAGGAAATTATAGCACAATGGGTTTATTCTTTCCTAGATACTGATAATTGCATGCTACAAACATCAGCATATTAGCAGTCAATGAACACATTATTTTGAGAGCTATTATATGCAATGTCCTGGGGGAGATACCTAATGAATCCTTGCTTCAAGTTATTTAAAGACTTTAGAAAGATAAAATTTAGTCCTAAGAAATGGTAACATGTGATGTTAATTGAAGGAATGGTCTGAAGAAACAGGGCTTATGTTAAAGCTATGTAGATAACACATGGGTATAGGTGATTTCATTGAGAATTTGAGACTATAGCTCTGATAAGATAAATGGTATATATTTTGGGCAACAGGTGAGTATAATAATTGATTGGCATTTCCAGGAACTTGGACTTGACAGTACTTATAGTAAGTAGATTCTTTCCAATGTAAACCTCACATGTGGTACTATGAGATAAAGCACTACAGGTGCCTGGATGATGATTAATGGTGTTAGGATGCATACTTGAGCTAGGCCAGGGAATGATTTTTTTGTTTCTATACCAAGCAAGAAGAGACTTAGAAACTCATCACCACTACAAAAGAGAAAATTTTTCTGAGTATAAGAATTCTTTTTTCAGCTGAGACAGCTCAGACAGAATGATCAGATGACTCTCAACTGTGACAGCCTTACCCCACTACTCAGGGCTTCACAGCAAACAGCCAGTTTTCCAAGACTGTACTTCATCAAGTGCCCAGGCACAGACCAAGATTCAGAAATAAGGATCCCAATGCCAAGAGCAGAGACCTCAGATGAGCTAAGCAATCTCACAAAGGCTAGTCTACATTTGAAACTAGCAAGAAAGGGACTTGGATTTGGCTTAAATTGCTTACAACTTAGTTAACTATTGAACTACTAAGACGAATAGTACAAATATAAGAGAACAAGTGAGTGAGTGGGTATGAACAGAGATCCTCCGAACTTCTGCAACCAAACTGATGCCCAGTGGGAAACCTACTAAATCAGAACAATAGAAGCTGAACTCAGGGCAGTGAGGGCCAACCACTCCTCAGTCTATTTGGGGGATTTTTCTCCATACCATGGTAGTGTAATTTGGAGTATAGACCTGTGCAGCTGATCTAGCTACAGCTTCTCTCATCAACATATTTCCTGGAGAGAGAAGGTCTAGACCAGCAAGGACTTACCCAGCCTCATTAGTTGAAGAGGATCACTACTTCCCCATGAAGAAGAAACACAGATAAAAAGACTTCTTCATATTCTTCATAGATTGTTTTGTGTGAATTTAGCAAACTATAAGGTGAATAGTGTTTTTATAATACAGTGTGTGTTTGATTATTCTTAAGAAATCTTTTTGTCATTTTTTTTTGTATGTGTGATATTTTGAGTTAAAATACCGTATCCAGCTATAGCCTTGCACTGGAAGAAGCTTCCTAACCATCATCAGGTCAAGAATCCAAAGAACCCCAGAAGGCAAGACATTTTTTATGTCTATCATGGACTTATGTAGTGGTCACTTTTGTATTCTGAGTCTCAAATTTTCCTTTCAACAGCATCAATTTACTTCTAATAAATGGCCCTTGATAGTAAGAGTGCTGTTACCAATTTCTGATGACTGATGACTCATTGACTTTTGTAAATAATTACTGATAGAGATTTCTTAAGTTTGTCCAGCTGGAAAGAGGCAGGATAGCACAGGGATTAAAACTGCAGACTTTACAGAGTCAGTCTGCTCTAATTTGAATGTGAGTGTGATATTTTCTGCTGTGTGTCATGGGCAAATCACTAACCTCTCTATAATTCAGAAAAAGGCATCGGTCTTTGGCTGTTAGGAACATCAAATGAGTTTCTGTGTTTGGAACATTTGTAACAGTGTCTGTCATGTGTTTGCAATTATTTCCAATCATAAGCCTCCTATTTTGTGAATGGCACATTATTATCTAGATTGCTCAGGGTTTTGCCTGGCGTTGTAATACCAAATTTTTGAAGGGAACTCATTTAACTAGAATGATAATAACACTATAACCATTAGGCTCATCTAATGCATTATCCATAGCCTGATAGAAAAGTATAAATTCAGCATCTTTTGCTTTCTTATTCTTATTTTTCACAGAATCACATGATTTTAATTCAGACATTCTTTCATTGGCCTTCTTTAGTTTTTAGATGTATTGCCAAGGTTTAAGTAGGTAGGGGTCTCCTAGTTTGTAATTATAGCCAGAATTCAAATATGAGTCTTTATACCTTTAACTTTTCCTCTAATATAACATAATATTGTAAGGTAAACAGTATTATAAGGTCCCTGAAACTCAAATTTTGAGAGGTCTGGTCTGCAATTGTGGAAGGTATCTTATTAGAATCCTTTTATGACACTTGTTTATGAGTTGGGATCTTCAGTATATGTTTTTTTTGCTTTTTGCTTTTTACAAGCTTTGAAAACTCTGTCAGCTGTCACAGATATGGTTTCTGTCATCTGGCTTTCTCATGCACTAAGGATCTGTCATTTTTAAATTTCATAATATAATGTGGCTATCAGTTCTCACCACTGAACTGAAGTTTGGCTTTTCATGTGCAGAATGAAAACACAAGACACTGCAATTTGTTACTGAGTAATGAGATGGCAAATAATCAGGGGAGCTTTCAGGAGTTGGGCCATGCAAGATGTGACAATGAAACAATGAGTTTGGACATCTGGATCAAGTGATTGTCATACTGGCCAGATATCCTGGGCACCCAGCACCACCTTTACAAATGTAGATTCGTAGGCTCATTAAAACATTTGAATCCTGATATCTAATGAACAGAATGATGATTTTAAATTTTTTTCTAGTGATTCTAATGAAGCATTTTCCCAAAATGACACATTAAAATAATCTCAGATTTAAACAATCATATTTCAAATATTAGAATCAAAGCATTGGACACTGGTAGGAATTTGGTGTGACATCTAGTGTAATACTACATTTTATTTGTGAATAGATTAAGACGGGGAATGGTTTATCATCAATTTTATAATTATAGGGGTTTAGAAGAGGAAGAAAGATTTCTAATATTTCATTGATACCTTATAGATGAAGAAACATGGTAGACTGTATGACTGGCTCCTCAGTCAGTGAGTGCAGAGATAGCTCCCATCATAGAGATAGGAGAGCGATCACAGGGACATTCTGAAAGTCCTACCAGGAGTGGTGAGTACATGAGTAAAGATGGCAAGTGGAGGGTAAGGCCTAGGGCCTATATACCAGTCATCGGCCTACATAGATATTCTAAAGTTATTTGAAATATTTTATGTTTTAAGAAATTCATTTGATGTCATTTGACTTTGGATAATTTCTCTTCATTGGTTTTGGGGAGTGAAGAAAATGGAGGGAAAAAGCATTTGGCTGAGAGCTGGGAGATCCGAGATCTGCTCTCATATCCAGCGCTGTGAGATGTGTGTAAGTCACTTAACCTTTCCTAACTTTACCTTCTCTGTCTTGAAAAGTACAGAGATATCTTTATTAAGTAGTTTACCACATAATTTTGAGTATGCATTTTAAAAAATTGTACATCAAAGTGTATTGAAAAGCACAATATATTATACATTTTAATCTTATTATAGAGAAACTATTTAAGTAGAAATGTCTTTTTAAAAAAATAATAGAATGATAGTAAACTAAAGTTTATCATCAAGCCAGCACTAATATTGTTTATGAATTAAAATACTAAATCATATAGGTTTTTACTATATATTTATTTTAATAATATCATTAATTTACTATAAATTCTTGGTCTTTATTTAGTATGCTGGGCAATAGATATTATTGTATCAAATATGTTTAACGGCAAAACCAAATAATATAAAAGGAAGGCAAATATTAGTTTTTCTTTTCCCAAGGATATCAGGTACTAGGAGACATTTTCATATTACACTGTATCTGAAACTGTACTCATTCTTTTTTTTTTCTGGTCCTCACGTTAAATATTAATTTCACAAACATAAAATTGCTTATTATATATAAGGCAGTGTTTTGCATTCAACAAATAGGATTGTATTAATTCTCCTACATCTTTTAGGGTCTGGCCAGGAGACAGAAATCACAAAGTAATATGAATAGGGAAAGTATAACATAAAGAATTAATAACTATTGTAAAGGATTGTAGTAATGAAGGATTGGCTAGAAGGAAGTAAAGAGAATGCTAAAAACATAGGAATAGCAAGTAGAGGAGTATTCTCCACCCCCAGGCTGAGATAGGGCTACCAGAAAAGAAAGAAATCTGAAACTGTGTCCCTCCTACCCGGGGTTAATATCTCAACTCCTTGGGAAGAGCAGAAGCATGGCCCACTGGATAGCAGAGGGGATGCCAAGGTGCTTCACTTGCAGAACTTGGTTATAAATGTATCCGCTGGGGTGCTGGGGAGCTGGGGAAGCTGTTCACTGAGATGAGCTATACCTCAGAACTGGAAGCATTGCTGCCTGGCAAGGACACAGGGGGAAGCTGCGGGGCGCAGGCTGTTGCTGGCCACTGTAGGATGCAGAAGCTATGTGCTGGAACAGCCATCTGCTGTAAGAGCCGGATGCTGGGAAGACTACACATTGCAGGAGCCTGGGAAGCACATGTTGGAACTGGGAGGGAAGCCCCTTTCCTCTCTAGTATCTTGTCAGTGCCCTTTAATGATGGTGCTTACTTCATGCCAGCTGGCAAAAAAAGAGAGAAGGGCTTAAAGGGCACAACTCCATTTGTGCAGAGTGAGCAACAAAGGGAAAACAGGGAACTTCCACTCAGTAAATTGACAAATGGGACACCCAGCATTCATCAGTTATGTGACATAGGTATTTTCATTATCCTCACTTTACAGATAAGGAAATGGGGAAGCAGAAAGGTGAAAAGGAATATCAAATAGAAGAACCAGGATTTGAACCCCAGTATTTTGCCTTCAGAGTCTTTTCTAGATGACTGCCTCTTGCAATGTCTCCTTCTCACCTGCAGTGCATGTCCGATGGTTTCTCCTGTTGTCATGGGCTAGCCCCACCGCAGTCCATCTCAATGGCTTGCACATTTATAAACACCACGTAAAATCCTTGAACTTCATCCTAGAGTTTTCTGGTTGCTTTTCCTTCTTAACTATTCTCTTGCTTGCTTTCTGTGTTTCTTCAATTTCTTCTCAAATCATGTGTCTAAACCAAAACTCCCTTTTAAATTTAGCATTTCATGTATTAAAGGAAATTAAAGGAAATTCGATACTGGTGGATTCTCTCTATCACAGTTCTCTGGTTCCTGTTTTCCATATCACCACACAAATTCAGACCCATATTACCTTGGTCGCATTATGAATACATCCCACCTACCAGTCTGCTGCCCACCCGAGGTCTGGTTCATCCTGAACACCATCACACACCAGCCTTCGCAAAGAGCAGCCCGGGTTCAGGGCCTCTCCCTTCCATATCCTCCAGTGGTTTCTCAGGCTCTTTTATGTAAAAGCAAATTCCCTCAGTTCAGCCTGCCAAGCCTCCACTTTACAATACTAGGGAGACAGCATTCCAGCCTCAACTCTCTTCTCCTCTTCTGGTCTTCTGTCTAAAGTGACCATTCAGTGTTCCTCTGTCTCTATTTCAGGCAATCAAGTTCTGCCCGACTGCATGTGTCTAATCCGACCCCTCTCAGAATCATCCCAAATGGCCCTTCTTCCACAGAGACAGTCCTATTTTTGAGCTATCTCTTTACCTTTTGAAGCTCTAAAGTATTATGTTTTTCTCATGCCATCTGTTGCTTTTTAGGAGAGCAGTATTCATCTTGACTTTTACACTACTGTTACAGCATAAGTTCCTCGAAGACAGGACAATATTTTATTGGTTTCTCTTTCATTCATTTGTTCATTTATGTATTTGTGATTGTATTTCCTTTAACCTAAGAGGCCCACCAAAAGTAGATTTCAAGATTTGGATTGTTGAGCCGGGCATGGTGGCTCATGCTTGTAATCTCAACATTCGGGAGGCTGAGATTGGAGGATCGTGGCTCACAGACAGCCTCAGCTACTTAGGCCCTTTGCAACTCAGTGAGACCTGGTTTCAAATTAAAGAATAAAAAATAAAGCAGGGGCTATAGCTTGAAGGTCAAATGCCCCTGGGTTCCATCCCCAGACACGCAACAACAACAACAAAAAAATCTGGATTGTTAGGTAAGCTCACAAAACTTGATGAGACTTAGCCCCAAACTTAGTTAAAATGGATGTAGGACTGGAAACTAAGATGC
The DNA here is from genome assembly GCF_963383645.1 of Muscardinus avellanarius. Lineage (NCBI taxonomy): Eukaryota > Metazoa > Chordata > Mammalia > Rodentia > Gliridae > Muscardinus > Muscardinus avellanarius. The sequence goes on from NC_137795.1 coordinate 70,088,030, forward strand.
ATAAGGTCACACCATCAAGGCCCCAGACACTTAGGTGTAGTTTCTATGCCTTCATCACTGCTGGGACACCTTCTTGTCTTAAGAGTTGCAGTAAATGAATGGAGAGCAAAGGGTATTTGAGAAATGACAGGCCCTGTGATCCCTCAGTGCTGTAGACTGAATATTTATGTCTCCCTCACCTTTCCAGATTTATATGCTATAATTCAATGTGATGGTTTTACGAGTCGGGACACTTGGAGGTCATAGGTCATGAGGGTGAAGCCCTCAGAGATGGGACTAGTGCCTTTCAGAAAAAGACATGAGAGCTTGCTCTTGGTCCCTGTTCTTGGCTGTGTGAGGACATAATGATAAGGCAGTCATCTGCAAACCAGGAAGAACTAGATCCTGGGTCTTCTGGTGTCTGAGTGTTGGCCTTTCCAGCCCCCACAACTGCAAGAATTAAATGTCTATCATTTAAGCCCTCTTGTATATGGTATTCTGTTGTAGCAGCCCATATGGTCAGATTAAAACAGTCAGCTAAAATGCCCTGCTTGCTACATAGTCATCAAAGAGTAACAAGGATTCTCTAGCATGGTATCCTATACATAGTAGGGAATTTAAAAAAATTAAATTTAATTTGTGTCATTTTTAGATTAAATTTCTGATTTTCTCTGCACTAATGAACTATTTTCTTGCTCTTAAGTCAATGATAAGCCTCTGACTCACTGCTGGCTGTGGTTCTTTTTAAAATATTTTAGTGGTTCATCATAGTCATACCTCTTAATGGGGTACAAGATGGTAGAGGCATACATGCACACATCACTCATTTAGCCCTTCCCCAGTTCCCACCCCATTTCCTTCCTCTTCCTTCTTCTCAGGGTTGGCTTACTGATTGACTTTGGTATGTGTATGAATCTACATCATGTGCCTATGTACTTGATTCTAATTGCTCTTCTCATTCAGACCTCCAGTTACTGCTTGTTTAAAATGACTTGGACTAATTTTCAATGTTAATAACCTACTTCATCCTTGAAGGTTTGTCTTAGTCTCCTCTCCAGTTCTAGGTCCTTAGTATTTGTCTATAATTTGCCCCAGAGTAAAAGAGTGATCACCAATGTCATTTATGGGCAATGTGCCTCAGTCTAGGAAGAAATAAAAGGGCTCAAGGTTGCAGACTGGATTCTTGAGCCTCTATGCAGGAATTCTTGGTGGAAGCAAAGAAGAAAAATAGTTTTGAAATCATATGTTTCATATTAGCAGATCTAAGATATATCACATTGCATAAATAATTTCCATTATTCATTCTGTAAAACTTGTGTCCATTGGTTTTCTCGTGTGACTGGAGATTGTACATTAAAGTTGTGCATACAGTGAGCATTCAATAGCTATTAGCTGAATAGCCATGCAATACTTGGGGCATTTTTGTTCCTCAAATAAAAGCAAACCATTAAAAGATGTATTGTTTGCTAGAAAATTAACTCTGAGAAGCATGCAGGTATCTTTGAATTTTAAATTTTTGTGTGCATAAGAACCATTTCTCATAGAAAGTAAAAATGTAGATTTCTGGGAAATCATCCACAACCACATTTTTGTGTGATGTACTGAGAATTGCACCCAGAGGCATTCTACCTCAGAATAACACCCTCAGTCCTTTTGATTTTTTATTTTGAAACAGAGCATCACAAACTTGCAGAGGGCCTCTCTAAGTTGCTGAGGCTGGCCCTGAACCTGTGGTACTCCCGTCTCAGCCTCCATGTATTGGAATTACAGGTGTACACCACCATGCCTGGCTATCCCCAACCATTTTGATTTAGTAGACCCAGAAATGGGCCTAGGTATCTTCATGTTTGCAGTTTTCAGAATGTTTTTGATGCACACAATTTGAGTATTGCATTTTAAGAATTACTAAATTAGTTTTGTGGAAAGCATTCAAGCCTTCTAATTTCTGGAGGTTTTTTGATTGTTGAACTCTAAAATATCACTGATGAAGTTGTGATGATTTTTTAACAAGTGATTTTATTAAAGTATAATTTACATAGCATAAAACTCACCTGTTTGAGTGTATAATTCACTATTCTTAGTATATTTTCTGAATTATGTAATTATGGTAGTGATTTTTACATCCTCTCCTTTTCTTGAATTGAAAAAAGTCCATTATAAGAACAGGTGGCAATGAATAATAAGATTTTTTAAATTTGTAAGGAAGGCAGCAAAGTGTTTTGAGGAGGATCAAAAAGCTAAAATACCCAAATTTGAGCTTTGACTCTAGTCACCCAGTGGCCTTAGACTTTGTGCCAGGGGCATGGCCTTTGTCTTAGTCATCTACTTTATAAAAGAGTGATACTAAAAATATGCCCTTCTAAAGATGAAATTATAAAAAGATGCTTGATGTGATTTTTTAAGCATATTCAACTCCTTAATTATTAGTAATTACCTTTGGTTGTTCACTTGCTGGTATCAAAAGTGGAGAAGTATTAATGAGTAAAGACAGACACCATTCCTGTTTTTCTGGAGCAGAAAGACAGCAGGAAAATGAACATCAATTTATGAAGGTATTTGGATAAGAGATTTGAGTTGGGTGGGAAGAAGGGAGTCTGTTTAACAAAATCAGGGGACTTTGACCAGAGGAGCTAATATTTGAGATTAGAGGTGAACTAACATTAACTAGGCATTAGGTTGGTGGTGAGTGTGTGCCAACTAATAAGAGAGAAGGACAATGTGTCAGAGAGGATATGGGGAATTTGAAGGATCTGTACAAATGTTAATGTATCTGGTAGGTGAAATTCAAGGGAGATAGTGCTACTAGAGAGCAGGTACTAGATCGAGCATATCCTACAGCCCACATGGAGTTTGAAGGCTGATCCTTCAAGGGTTTTAAGTGTGCTTGTTTCCATGCTCATGTGTACGTGCAATGATTAGATTTGCATTTCTAGTGCCCACTCTGGAAGGATGAAAGGGAAGAGGGAGGAGGGCAGAGGATGTCAGAGGGCCAGATGGGAAGCTATTGGTAAAGTTTAGGTTGAAGTAGACCTGTAGAGATGTGGGTGCATTAGAGACAGAGTGTGCTCAACTGTGGATGAGCACTACTGATGGAGTGTAAGCTAGATCAAAGTTGATTTGGTGTGGCTATGGACTGTATATGGGGGCAGGAAGGTATCTAGATCACACAGTAGATTTTTGACTTATACAAGTCAAATATATGGTTTTTAACTGACGAGGCTATGAAACACTACACAAGAACCAAAAGTTTGAGAATAAAAGGGGATATCTTGAGTATAATACATACAAAACATTTAGATCAGAGCATACTGCTTAACAAGTGACAGCCACCATGATGATGGCTATGATATTAAGCTGCCCTAGAAGCATCCTAGTGGATATCTTGAGCTGTAATAGGTTATAAGAATGTTTTTACTATGACTTGAGTGGTAAAATTTGATAAGCGATATATTAATTCATGTTTTAATTTTTTAACCTAAACTTCGAAATTGCTTATAGCATGAATCCTTCTAGCAGTTCTTCCAGTGGTGTAAGAGCAGGATTTTACTGTATTAAATGGGTACCCATGTTTCATAATCTTCCAAGTTTATTGATTGAAGTTGAAAGCTGCAGCTAGATCATTCCTCAGAGCTCCTCTAGGGAGTGTTACATTAGAAAGATAACAGCAGGCTTGTAAATTAGTGCAGTTTACCAACCCACAAACATTTGTCACCCTCTCCCCTCCTCACAGGAGAGCAGAAGGAAAATAAGCAGTCTTTCCTCTGTGCCTCCTGCCTCATGATTTGTTTGGCATAAATTGCTACCTGCCTTGTGGCTGGGCAGTTAGCTAATTTAAAGGCTGAATGAGAAATCTCTGAAAACAGCCTGAGTGTTCTATTGAAGTAGACGGCCAGTCAATAGGGAAAAAGGAGGATAAGCTGATTAATGATGAAATCAGGAACACCCTTTGAAAAGAATCCTTATGCTGTGCCAGGCTGATTGAAGTGGATCTCATATTACTGGTCATCTGGTGCCCATCCAATATTTCTGATTTCAGCAGTAGATGGTTTCCAGTATATTACTATGAAATCATGACTGATGTTCTTTTCCATGGAACAATTCTCAGATAACTGTGACTAACCTTTTTTTCTATTATAAATTGAATTGTCTATCTGTGAAGAAAAATCATAATTAGATAAATACTGTGTGTTTACGGGTGTATTTATCTAGATGTCTCAACTAACATACTTTGATTGCCAAGGGCATGTGTAGTTAGTGGTTAGCTATGTTTTATTACAGCTTTGAGCTTTGCTTTTCTCGTCTGTAAAGTAGAAACAATATAATATTTTCTCCCTCATAGGGTAATTGTTGGAATTAAATGAGGCAAATATCTGTAGTAAATATCTGAACAATTCTTTGAATAGTGCCTGATGCACTGAGAGCTGTTAAAATGTCTCTGATTCAGTGCAAAGGGAGAGAGTGGAGTTATTTCTTCATCTGTGAATGAGCACTGTGGCTGGAGTACGAGCCAGGCCAAAATAAGTTGTCCTTCACTTAGGAGATGTTGCATTTGTGTATTTTCCTCCTAAATATCTAAGATGCAAATTCTAGAGGGCAGAGGCTCCACCTGTTTCTTTTATAACTCTAGTATCTGGTTTCATGTGCTATAGAGATTCAAGTTTCAATCAATGTAGTTCATACATGAATACCTAGTTCTGTGTATGACTTGAAACCTTTTCATTGGCTTTCTCAAATCTCTGTAGAAGGAAGAAGTCAGGGTCGATTTTTTTTTGGGGGGGTAGTACTGGGGATTGAACTCAGAGAGAGGCATTCTACCTTTGAGTTATACCCCCAGCTCGATTTTTTTAATTCCTTATTTGGAAACAGGGTCTCACTAGGTTTATGAGTCTCACTACTTGCTGAGGCAGTCCTCGAACCTGCAATCCTCCTTTCTCAGCCCTCCAAGTACTGGGATTAAAAGCATGTACTACCACGCCTGGCATAGTCAGGGTCTTTTAAAAGAAGACTCTAGCCAGGCGTGGTGGCGCACATTTGTAATCTCAGTACTTGGGAGGTTGAGACAGGAGGATTTCATGGTCAAAGCCAGCCTCAGCTCCATGGCCATTAGGGGGAAAGAGGGACTTCAGGAAAAATGGAATGGATGCATGTCAGAAATAAAGTTGATTCTTATAACACGACTTCTTGTAACATGAACCAAAGATGAATATTTATAAAACAAGGCCTCTTTGTGGATATTTCCTAGTTCCAGATGATCACATTTCCCTGAGTTGTAGTAAAGCGATGTGTCACAAAATTAGAACACTGCATAATTTTGATATCTTTATTAAATAATATTATTCTTTAGTGTGTGACTACCAAGTCTAGTATTTACCAGTTTGAGACAAATGGCAAAACTTACATACATTATTACTTTGTGTGTGTGTGTGTGTGTGTGTGTGTGTTTGTGTGTGTGTGTGTGAGAGAGAGAGAGAGAGAGAGGGGGGGGGCGGGGGAGTCTGGGAATGGAACCCAGGGGCATTTGACTTCTGAGCTACACCCCCTGCCCTATTTTTTATTCTTTATTTTGAAACAGGGTCTCACTGAGTTGCAGAGGGCCTCACTAAGTAGCTGAGGCTGTCTGCGAACCTCGATCCTCCAGTCTCAGCCTCCCGAATGCTGGGATTATAAGCGTGCGCCACCATGCCCGGCTTGTACATTATTATTTAAACATTAAAATATTGATTCCACAGAGTTACTTAAAAATATATCATACTGATTTCATGTGGCAAATTGTATAAGTGGCATTACAGAAGGAATATTGTATAACTTAAGTAGGTTACTTCCACAGTAATGAATATGTCTGGTGTCTAGGATAAACCCTTTTCTTTGGAGTAGCATATTCATTATTCAGGCAGTATCTACTTGTGCCATGTCATAGAGTGTGATATCATAAGTGGAGCATCTTTTTCTTGCTTTCTCTTGGACTCTTATCTCTCTGGGGACCAACACCTTAATTTACCTAGAGTCCAAATAAATGGAGGTGTGCTGATTTTTCCTCTTTATGTCTTCTCCCTTCTTTTTAGGGGGTGGGGCTTCTGAGGGAGCTTGTGAGGGTTTTCTGGGGGTAGACGCTTGTATTGAAGAGAGGAAAAGTGGCAAATGGGGCCTGGAAGAGTTGGGCGGGACATGCCTATTTAGTGTGACCCAAATTTCTTTCCACGTTCTTCACCCTGGGCTTCACTTACACCAGTGAAATGCTTAATGTATGTTCCCACAAAAGTAGAAACCATGTAGAGACAACTTATCAATGTCTTTGTGTGATGGGGAGCAGGAAGGATGGGTGATGATATTTTATCAAGTAGTTGGGAAATAGCAATGATTATTTCTTCTTAAAACATCTGCCTAATGACAGCTCTTTTAAACTTCATCAGTTCAGAGTTAGTGAAAAATTCTTAGTAGAATCCTGCAGTGAAGAGTTTCATTTTGATGTTTCCTGTTTCAGAACCAGTAAGCCTGGGCTAACCTCAAAATTTAGAGTATTTATGGTATACCCTGACATACTGACTGTTGAAGGAGGGCTTCTTCAATACAAGGTATCTTAAGTGAGTGACCAGAAGGGCCCAAATCCAGATGCGACATATGGGGTGGCAGGAAGAAAATCTTGACATTTTGCCTCTTTCTGGTTCTCCTTCTCCTTCTCCTTCTCCTTCTCCTTCTCCTTCTCCTTCTCCTTCTCCTTCTCCTTCTCCTTCTCCTTCTCCTTCTCCTTCTCCTTCTCCTTCTCCTTCTCCTTCTTCTTCTTCTTCGTGGTACTAGGGTTCCTGGAAGCCCTTCTACCTCTTGGCTACACTCCCAGACCTATTTTATATATATTTTTTTAAATTTGGAAACAGGGTCTCTTTTGCCAGTGAGGCTGGCTTTGAACCCGAGCGATCCTCCTGTCTCTGCCTCCCAAGCACGGGGATTACAAGCATGAGCTGCCATGCCTGGCGTCTCTTTCTGGTTCTGAAATGACTACTTATAAGTCACCTGTGAATGGAATCATGTTAGTAATTTCTAATATTTACTGCTGTACACAAATATTAAGTGAAATAGTTTCATGAATGTTGTTTCATATAATCTTCATGCCTACTCTCTTAAGTAACTATTATTATTTCTGTCTTACAGGTGGCAAAAATGAGGCTCAGAGAGCTTGAGACAGTTGTTAGTTGAAACATATTTTATACATAAAACTTCTAGCATTAGTCCCACTAAAATATACAGCTATAGGGAATGGCATAGTACTTTGAAATTTTTTGAAGTATGATGATTAAAGAAGTAACATTTTGGTCTTAATAGGATGAGAAATATAAAAACAAAGGCATGGAAAGTATGTTTATTTTTGGAGAATTATATAAATATATACTCATGTATAGGGATTTGTAATATTTAAAATATTTCTATGTGCATATGTTCATATGTGCATGTATTTGTATATACTATTGATATTTAAATATTTTGTTATATGTTCAACGTAAAGAATAGTATAAATTTAAAGTATATTTTTTATTGTTATAGTTATAGTCTCTTAATAGACACTTGCCTTTGCCTCAAATTCATTTAAGTTTGAACTTGTGAACTCTTCCATTGGAAGATTCCATTTATTTTGTCACAGGCTCTTGGGAAATAAATGCCTGTGGTACGCTGGCACTGGTCTATTCTTTGCTTCCCTTGACCTTGGATCAATAAAGGAGAGGCTGAAATGGATGTTTGCAACTTTACAAACAAACCTTATTTTAAGTGTAGCAATGGTTCTTGGCTTAAACTGGAATCCAAAAAGAATATGACTTATAATAGAAATATAGAGAGAAATCTTTTAAAGAAATAATGTATTGTGTATAGTATTACAGGATCACTGTAATCCTTAATGATTACAAGCAATAGGGGGCATTACCAGTACCTCATTTGTGAATTTTTGCTTATTTCTAGGCATTGTGTTAGAGATTTCCTGGGTTAATTGCTGAAAAGTTTATCCCCCCCCCTTTCTGTAGAGATTACAACTCTTGAAATTGGCTACTAAGTACAATTTTTCATTTCTTTCCTAAGTGTGGAAGCTGTACTGTCTATGTGCATTGTTGTGGTCTTTGATTTTGGATTTCTGCTGTAAGTGTTCTTGGCTCCAATGCTATCTGGCACTTGGCCCCTTCTCTCAGGTGTGAGGCCATTATATACAGTGTAAATTGATCACTCACTCAACTAGAAACCTTGAAATGTCTCCTTCACTCCAGAAAGAGTAGATATAAGCATACTACTAGTAGAACTACAAAAGTAGTAGTAGAAGCTGCATATTGTATCCAGAAGAATTATGGAAGACCTTTTAACCTCTACCCTAATACTGTGACCCCAAAGAACATGTGGGCCACATTTCACCATGGGCTACATGTTGGCACCATAATAATTTGGCTGATAACAGTCATTTCTAGTCTGGTGCTGAATTAGATTCTTAGCTTTAAATCCTCACACAGCATATATGTAGACCCTACCGAAGATTCTGGCAGGCAGCTTCAAGATAACATGGTCTGATGAACTGAATCGAAGGCATATTTCCTTTTATCAAGGTTGACTGAAAGAAAGTAGCCACCAGGAGCTTCTGACAACCCAGGAAAGGTTGACCCTGCCCTCACAGCTCTGGCCCTTGGAGCCCAGCCAGGGCAGATGCTAGAGAAGTCTCATTACAGCTGCAGGTGCCAGGACTCAAGATGCATAATCCTGAGCTTGACAGCTGCCAAACTAGTCCCCTGAGTGTCCAAATGAGTTGGCTCTTCTAAAGAAGATGACAGGAAGGAACCAGAGGGAATGCCATGGCTTCACTCCAAATATAGCATTAAAGAGAAGCCAAGAGAACACTGACATTTTACCCATATTTTATGAAGCACAAAGAATTATATAAGAATGTTAACTTCCTATATTATTGCAATGATGATATACTGAGGAGGGGATTGTGACATAAACCCCTTACATTGTTATAATCCTTTGGTTTTTAAAGCATTCATTCATTTAATCAATTGACAAATGTATATTGAATGCCAACTATAATGACAAGCAGTGAGGATACACAGGTATAGAAAGATGTAGTAACGAAGCTGGGCATGGTGGCACACGCTTATAATCCTAGTACTTGGGAGGTTGAAATAGGAGGATCGCTGGTTCACGGCCAGCCTCAGCTACTTAGTGAGGATCTCCACAATTTAGTGAGACCCTGTTTCCATATAAAGAATAAAAAGTATAATAGTGCTGGAGATATAGCTCAGAGGTAGAATCCCCCTGGGTTCAATCCCCAGTACTGAAAAAAAGGAAGAAAAAAATAGAAGAAAAAAAGAAGAAAAAAATAGAAGAAAAAAAAAGAAGAAAGGTGTAATAACAAACCCTGAGGTGGTGGTTCTCAAAGTTTTTAAACATTCCAACTAGGAGGCACTGTGGCTCACCGAACCCTTTTTCCCCTTTCAGTAAAAAATGTTTTGAGAGTGTAATTATAATGAATTTACTTCAGTACCAGAGAACTATATGGGTTGTATCTGAATCACACTGCCTAGTCTAGCAGTTTAGAACTATGGAATAAAATAATTTTGATTCAAACACAGGGTTCTTTTTAAATTTTTATTTATTTTTAAAAAAAATGTTATTGATGCATTGTAGTCATACATCTTAATGGGATAAAAGATGGTGGAGACATACATGCACACATCACCCAATTGGTCCTTACCCAATTCCCGCTCCATCCCTCCCCCTCCTTCCTTCCCATGCTTGGCTTAGTGATTGAATTTGATATGTTTGTTTAAGTACATCATGTGCTTTAGAGAGTTTCCCTCATCCCCCCTCCCATATCCTCAATTAGGTCACCTTATTTGCTCCTCTATAGAATCTTCTTCATCTAGAGTTCCTCCTGTTACCCATTCATACATAAAATTACCTTGGTAACTCAAGGTAAATTAGTGACAAAAAATAAATTAACACTTGGTATTAATTGCACCACTTGCAAACTACATCTGATTTATACTACCAACGATGTGCTGATAATAAAGTATCCCACCATGTAAACTTTTATCTGCTTGAGCATGTGTAGAAGAGGAGTTTTTCAATGTTGGCCATCATTAAATGGCAGCCAGACTTCTTAGTAGGACATTAAATGTGTTAGTTAGCTTTCCATTACTGTAACAAAATAACTGGGTTAATCAGCTTATAAAGATTAAAAGTTTATTTTGGTTTATTTTGGTTCAGAGTGTTAAAGGTGTCAGTCCATAGGTGGCCCCATTGCTTAGGAACCTGTGGAGAGGTAACACATCATGGCAGTAGTGCTGCTTATCTTGTGGCCGTTGAATACTAGAAAAAAGAAGAAAAGGAGAGGGAGAAGGTGAGGGAGAGGGAGAGGGAGAGGGAGAGGGAGAGAGAGAGGGAGAGGGAGAGGGAGAGAGAGAGGGAGAGGGAGAGGGAGAGAGAGAGAGAGAACACACAGCAGCTAGAGCGCACAGCACTCCACAATCTCCTTATCTTTTTTGAGGGCATTCTAACAATATCCTAGAACTCTCACTAAATCTCACCTCTTAAAGGTTTTCACTACCTCTCAATAGTGCACAGCACTCCACAATCTCCTTATCTTTTTTGAGGGCATTCTAACAATATCCTAGAACTCTCACTAAATCTCACCTCTTAAAGGTTTTCACTACCTCTCAATAGTGCCAAGCTGGGAACTAAGTCTTGAAAACATGAGTCTCTGAGGGGTAATCAAGAGCCAAACCAAACCATTGAATTAGAATTCTAACTATACTCTTAGAGATAGTAATTTTCATTTATGAATACTGTTAGAAACTTCTGACACACTGAGTATGTTACTAGTGAATAACCCTCAGTACTACATTAAAAAGATGTTTAGCATTGACCTTCATTTTCTTTAAGAAGGTGGAAAAAGCTGCCCTTTTGGGAACATACATAGCCAATATGAGAATTGCTAAAATAGAGATATGTATATAAATGGCATCATGAAAACAGGAGAAAGTGTCTCACTACCTAAATAATATAGAAATGTTTCTTGGGGTTGTTGCTCTTTGAATTGGGTCATGCTCATAGCATAGGAAATTTGGAGATGAGTTAGGATATGAGGAGCGCATTCTAGAAGGAAGAAATAGAATAGATGGGGACATAGAAGGATCGAACAGTCTATAGTTTATTAACAGACATTCTCGATTCTCCCAAGTTTTATAGCCCAAATGTTTTTGTCAACTTTTTTGGGAACAAAACTGGCCTGAAGTAATATGGGACTATGTGTATTTTATATTCCCATTAGTGTTAATATTCACATATTAAGTTATAGAAACATGAATGTGATGTTTACAGGGTCCATTGCCATACTCCATTGGGGGTTTTACATGATAGATGCTATATGCACTGAACTATTTTATTTTTTATGGTACTGGGGATTGAACCCCAAAGCATTCTACCTTCAAGCTATGCCCCCAGATAAATTTTAATTCTTTTTCAGAAACAAGGTCTTGCTAGGTTGATTAGAGTCTCACTACTTGCTGAGGCTGTTCTCAAATTTTTGATCCTCCTGTCTCAGTCTCCCAAGTACTGGGATTACCAGTATGGGCCAACTACACCTAGCTTATTATCCTTTTTAAAACATTAAAAATTCTGAATTCTAAAATATGTTTTTGAGGGTTTAAGGTAGGTGATTGTTTACTTTTGGATGTTTAATTAAAATTTGAGGAACAAGAGACATTTGGAGGTATGGTGGGAGAGAGACTGAAAAAGGCAGGAAAAGTCACATGAATCCTTTGAATTTCCCTTGAGGCCCCCAACTAAGGCATTCACAGACAGCTACCTGGTTTGCCAGACTTGCCTGTGCCTTGCCCTCTATCTTAGTTTTCTAGACCTGCTATGACAAAGTCCTGCAAAGTGAGTGACTTAATGGAAATCTAATGTTTCAGTTCTGGAAACTAAAAGCCTGAAATCAAGATGTTGGCAAGGCTGGTTGCATCTAAGGACTGAGAAGGATGGATCTGTCGCAGGTTTCTCTCCTTGGCTTAGAGATGGCCCTCTTTTCCCTGTGTATCCAAGTTTACCTCTCTTATATAGACACCAATTTTAATAGATTAGGGTACATCCTAATAACCTCATCTTAGTTAATTACCTCTGGACAGATTAAATTCCCAAATCAAGTTGCATTCTGAGGACCTGGGGGATAGAACTTCAACATATGGATTTTGGTAAGTTCTTTTTCTTGTATTACTAGACTGAACATATGAATGATGTTTCTCCTTTAGAGCTTTTCTTCCTTTCCAATACTCATTAAAGTTTTAATAGTCAGAAAACCTGAAAATTAGCCGGGCGTGGTGGCGCACGCTTGTAATCCCCGCGCTTGGGAGGCAGAGACAGAAGGATCACGCAGGTTCGAAGCTAGCCCCGCATGCTGGCTTAGGAGACCCTGTTTCCAAATAAAAATGCAAAAATAGGTCTGGGAGTATAGCCCGGAGGTAGAAGGGCTTCCAGGAACCCCAGTACCACCAAAAAAAAAAAAAAAAGAAAACCTGAAAGTTATTATACTCATTTAAAAATTATTAAATTATTAGTCCCATTTCTAGGGATAACTCAAAAGCCCAGTAACACATGTAAGGTCACACAGTAAATAGCAGACTTGGTATTCAGTCTCAGGGTTTTTTATTTTTTTGCCACTATTATCAATAAGCTTTAGGCTTTGCCTGATGCATTGGAAAATGGTTAACCAAAAAGAGGAATCCATTACTGGATCCTATCGTAGGATGGTTAGATAAAACTTCATTTTCCCCATGTACCACTCATGCCAATACTGTGAGCTCATAGAAGCAAGGATCTATGTTTCTGAGATATAGGTATAGATCCTGCCATCTCTTTGGTGCTTTTGAGTGTCAATTCGTAGGATGATACAAGTCCTGTATCTAGCTCTTATCAAACAGACTACACAAGGTTGTGTATTAATATCCCCTGCTGCATGTTACATTTTGCACTAGGTGGATGTCCACCTCACTCTCCCTTCTACCTCTTCACTTACCTCCCCTGCTGCAAGGCAGTGTTCCAGTTGTAGTGAAAACACAGATTACGTACTTTAAAGGAAATTTCCTTTACCATCTTATTTTCCAAATGTTTTCCGGTCAGTTTCATTCATATAACCAGGATGTCCTCTGTTGCTCACAGAAGCAGCTGGGTCCTTAGTGCCTTTTCTCCCTTTTATTAGAATGAGCCGCACATTGCACAAAGTAGTGTGTGTGTGTGTGTGTGTGTGTGTGTGTGTGTGTGTGTGTGTGTGTGTGTGTGTGTGTGTATGTAAGCACATACCCAAGAGATAGTGTGAATGAGGGTGAAGGAGAGAGAGAGAGAGAGAGAGAGAGAGAGAGAGAGAGAGAGAGAGAGAGAGAGAGAGAGTCTGCAGTTTATAAAATGCTTTCCAGCAAAAATGACCTTTTAAAGCAGTTTCTAGTTTAGCTGGCCTAGAAATGCTTCCCATCGGGGCCGGTTTTGAGTGAGGCAAAACGCCTGCATTTCTGAGCAGATGTGTGTCTAGGTGGGAGGCGGGATGAGTGAGAGAAGAATTCTGCAGGACTCCCACTAGTCTGTGTGATTCTGCTCCATCATATCATCAATTAATATTTGTTGAATGATTGATCATGGGGCACATGGCTCTGTATGCTGCCGCAAAGGGTAATATTTTATTTCCTGCCACAGGATCCTGGAGAGTTGCTACATTTCACAGTTAAATGGTGGGAAGTTGAACAGTTGTTTAAAGGAAATAATTCATATATTGTTTATAAAGATGCTTTGCAGTCATCGGAATCAAGAGAAATCTTTTATGAGTATGTATCATTTTAATATGATTAGCCCAGAGAGGAAGAACATTATATATATATATATATATATTCCTGAAAGCTAGCTTTGCCCAAACTAAGTGTGTAGTAATAACACAACTCATGAACTCCCTATTGCTTTTCACACTGGTGTTCCAAAGTACTTTAGATAAGATCTAATCCATATGCAGAACCATTGCTGGGAAACATGTTCATTGCAGATGTGGCCATCTTTCTCATTCAATAGCTGGGAGAACCGAGGCATTGGACATTTTAATGTCAGTAAACTCATGTATGGAACATGGATCTGATCACGCCAGTCCTCCAGGCAACAGCAAATTGAATAAAATAAAAATTTCTCTTCTATGTGGCCCATGAGTTACTTTCTACTGTATAGTCTTATTTTTGTCTAAATCCTCCTTTCCTTTGATTTTCTCCACTCACATACTCAAGCACACACATCTGATACTCTTGTCACACTGGGCTATTCACAGCTGTTTTTCATAGTCATTGTCTTAGTTATTTTCTTGCCATCAAAACTGATTTTGTTATTTTTCATCTGTAAATCATATGCTATTATCCAAGTTCTGTTTGCTTCAATCCTGGGAATTTTTAAGGGGCTGCTCAAGTTCTGCTTTTTCTCAAGGCATTTCTCAGATATCCCTTCATTAGCCATCTCTATTTTCCCCTCTTCTTTTATTATTCATCTTTCAGATAATCTATTGTAACTCCATTCTCACTTTCCTTATTTCTCATGCTCTGTTTGGAATTTGTCTGTTAGTTGTTGAATATCTACCTATCAGTCTATCATTGAATATGTGCTCTCCTGGACCTCAAGACATTAGAATTATCAATCAATAACCAATCAGTCAATCAAGAACATTTGTTCAGTTGTCTGTTGTAAAGAAACGCTGCAAAGAAATCAAAGAGCATTGTTGTGAGCTTCAGATGACTATTTAATAGTGTATTTGTCAATTAGGAATTATATAGTTTGTCATAAAATGCCACTTGAAACTTTTTTGGTATTTTTATTGATGCTTTGTAATTATATATCATAGTGAGATTCAAATTAATACATGGATATTACTTGATGTATTTCCTTTCACATTCCCCCCTTATCAATCCCTCCTCAATTTTGGCCCCCCTCTTTATATCATTGGAGGCTCAGGGATAGCTTGATCCTGCTGAGATTTTTATCAAGTTGATCAATACATGTAATGGCTTTTCCCTAGAGGAACGACTTGCCCAAGACCAACACTTCAGTGGGGGGAATTGCTTTGTCCAAGTTATTCTCACCTTGCTTATATATAATAAAGAAACTTCTCCATTTGCCAAGAGAAGATAGAATCTTTTGAATTTAGAAATATGTATTAAGAAGTATGAGAGATAGAAAAATAATACCTTCTCATTTATTACCACTCAAATAGGTTTACAAAGTCTTTTTCTTTTTCAAACAAAAACTCTAGAGAGATATAATGCCTAGGGTAAAAAAAGTAAGTGGGAAAAAAGGGGCAGAACTTATTTCTTTATAATTACATATCTGTAGATAGCATTACTTGAAATTTTTTTCATCAAGTCTCCTCCCTCCCTTTTCCTCTAGACTCCCTCCATTGCTTCACTGGAGTTTCTCCTCTGTTGCAGCGGGGTGGGGATCCGGAGGAAAACAAACCAACTGCTGTGTGCATGTATTTTACTTTGAACCACATTATGACCTATAATTATAACGCATTAATAAAAGTATATTAAAATTACAGATCTGGTTGCCTTAGGAGCTTCTTTTTTTTTCTTTAGGGTTAAATTATATAGAACTTATTTAATATCTAAGAAAGCCTACAAAAATTAATACATGATAAACAAACATTAATTGCCTGATTGTGTCAATCAATCTGCAAATATTTACTAAAAACCTACTAGATGCCAGGCATAAGAATACACTGAGAATCCAGTAGTGTAAAGAGATACACTACCCTACTGAGCTTACAAACTAGTTTGCCTAACGGCAGTTTAGCAGTGAACAATGATGGAACGTTATAAGGGGAGCACAGGATGTTGTTGGGGCACAGAGAACCATAACTCACTCACATTCAGGGGCTCAGTAAGAGCCATCTATAAATTAGGAACTGAATGAGATAATAGGTCAGAACAGAGAGCAAATTGTAAACAGAGGAAGGGACAAGTGTGAAGGCTTGGAGTGAAAGAGAGCATGGCATGTGTAAAGGTCAATGCGGCTGAGGCACAGACCTCTACGGACCAGGTTCAGTGCTGCGCAGCTGTGAGGTTTTCTTTGGGGATCCCTCCTCCTGGATAGGGGACAAGAAATGGGGTCTGGAGTGGTCCTTCCAAACCAGCTCTTACCTATGTTGTTTAAGATCTGACTCTAAGATTGAAGCAGACAGAGCTCCAGACAAAGACCACAGGGATGCTCTGATTGTTTCTCTTTTAAAAGAAATTATGGCACTGGAATACTGAGCCTCCCAGAAGGGATTGCTGCCTATATGAGTGCCTGGGCTTCTGTTTATAGAAATGGTAGAGGGCGACCCAAAGAAAGTGAGATAGGAATACCATTTATTTTTCTTATACTCTACTTGGGACATTTAAATAGAAACGGTCCCTAGCAATTCTCTGAGATAATATTAAGTATGCACTGAAGAGAGGGTTTTGAAGATGAACCTTGCCATCTCTGAAGAGCTGATATGAACAGAGCTGCCTAGGACTGTGGTTTGGTAGACAAAATTGTATTTGGAATTGAGTTTCACATATGCTTGATGTCCTAAAGCAGTTTCTTTCTATCCTTGCAATACCTGTAAAACATGCAAATCAAAGTAGGTAGCAGTAGTAATGCTCAGTTACATCTGTGGCACTTTGCAGGCCTGAGGTATGGTCTCATCTGGATCATGACATAGTGCTTTGTACACAATAGTCATGTAAAAAGTATTACTGTATTCATTAGTAATTTTCAATATATTACTAAAAGCTACAGAGCAACATTGAATTTAAAAAGCCAAGATTAATTTTCTTCCACCTCAAGAATAATTCCTTTCTTTCTTTTGCATTTTTCCTATTTAATACTTATCTGGGCACTGGGGATCTATGATTGTCAATACATTGAAAGAGTATAGTTGTAATTAACTGTAGCATAAATATCTTCATTGTCAACAACACAGTTATTGTGTCTCACGTTGTCCAAAGCATTATCCTATGTACCTTTTCTAAGCCATAAAGTCATAAAAAAGAAAGAATATTGATATCAGAAACAGAAGGATCTTTAAAATATATACTTATTTTCTAGCTTCAAATAACTTTCCAATACATAAATTTTGGGAATCATATACATTTGTGCTTCAACCCAGCTACATTTTACTGTTGGGATATTAAGGACCAAATTCTAATTTTTTTTGTTCCCTTCCCCAGGTCTCCCCAACACCTATTATGTTTTTCCAAACTGGGAGGTAACACTCTATTGTAGAATTTTGTTGAAGACGTGATGAAATATGTATCTGTATGTTGAGCATGTGGTGGACCCAGAGTAGGTTTCTAATTATTATTTGTCTTCGTTTTCCATCACCCTTCTAAAACTCATTAGTAGTATATAATTTATTCATAATTCTGTATTATTTTGCTATTAACAGACAGAATATACTTTTGTATGCTCTATTAGGGAAAGTTTTCTTAAGTAAACTAATACCATAAAGAAAATAATAGGAAATGCAATAAAACCACTCAAAAAACTTTCTTAAATAATGAAGCAAATGACACAGACACTAATTCATGCTGCCTTTTCTCTTGTGGGAAGTCCCTAAAGGAGTTAAGTGATGTATATTTGGTAATTAATTTGTTTAAATTCAGAATGGTTTTGCCTTGTAATTTGATTTAGTAACATTTTCTGAAACCAACATTACTCATGCTATTTTGTTTTCAGCACCTTTAAACTGTAAGCACATTTAAACTTGAGTGTATTAAGGAAAGGGAAGAAATAAACTATGCAAAGAAAGAGTTATAATATGAAATGAGCACGATCACTACGTTTTTATTTTACAACAAATTTAGTTGTCAATATTCCTATCTTGATAAATTGAAGAGCTGCATTACTTTTCCTGTGCTTTTTTTCTTTTATCTTTTTACCTTTCTCTCTCTCCCTCTCTCTCTATTTCCCTTCCTCCCTGCCCGTGTGTGTATGTGTGTGTGTGTGTGTGTGTGTGTGTGTGTGTGTGTTTGTTACTTGAAAGCCAGGCATAGGCTGAAGGATGGTGTAGTAGAGAAAACAATAAAAGGAAACTAAAGTTTATTAATTTTTACTGTTTTTTAACATGAAAGAATAAACAGGTACATGTATATACATATAAATGTGTGTATACATATGTATATATTGGTGGACATATACATGCTTATGAGTTTGCATACAACTGAAATGTGAAAGCTTATTTATGAGAGAATATTACCTAAAAAACTCAGTGTCACAAGATCAAATATCTCTATAGATAAATGTAATAGTGTTACTCTTCAATTATGTTCATGATAATAATCATCAATAATTGTGTATAGAAAGGTGATTATATATATATATATTTAATTATACAAAAAAGATGATCCTATAGACCTCAAATTTAAAAATAAGAAATCTTGACTCAAAAAGGCCTTTTTTTTTCCCCTAGTGGTATGGGATTCTTGAATAATCTTCTAATCTTTCCTGCTGACCTGGATGGAAACACTCAGAAAATCCACTGAGGTGATCCATCCTCTCCTGACAGTAGCTAGACAACCTAAAAGGAAGATTTTTTTGCAAGTCACTGTCTGATTTTTCCAGGCAATTCAACAACTTCTTTTTAAGGAAAAAAAAGCAGCATTTGTTTTCCTTCAAAGCGTTTTTGTTCTATGATTGAGATGACATGGTTTTTGGACTGCTCCCTGCAGGAGGAGAAGCCAGACGGAAGGCAGCTTTCGCTCAGCTCTGGCAATTATAACAAAGTCATAAAACCCCAGGTAAATGGGAACTCTTTAAACATTTGCAGATATAAATCCGACACAGTAGGAAAGTGACCCAAAGGGAAGTGCTTATTGATCCATTTCCCCCCAAAGCTGTCAGTGACGAATGAACACCATCTAATTGAATAGGAGCAGCCTCAGCCTGCAGCCTTGCCAGTACTGTTCCTGGCTTTCCTCATGTGGCTGCTTGACCATGCCCAAGAAAGTTAACCTTTTCAGGTATCACTTTCCCCATCTGTTAATGGGCATGACAGTGCCTCTGCTCTGAGCCTTTGTGTGCAAGGCAGCTCGGGAGAAATGCACTCTTGGGTCATATTGCATCATAAACATATTTCTTGCCAGATTCAGTTGCTTGGTTTTCTCCTTTGTGGGCCTTGGTCCATCACTGCCTGGTTCATTCTTGTCCTGGAGTACAAAACAGAGGAGAGGAAAGTTTTGAAGTTGTGGCATTCATGTGTTGTTGATTGAAAGCCACAGTAAATTCTGCCATACTTGCCATATTCATTTCTTTTAAACCACACTATTTCTGCAGCTAAACAATGGTGCAAGGCCATGTGGAAGAGATATAACTTGCTTAGACATGATGTTTTCCTTGCCAATTTTTTGACTAAATCCATCAGTAAACATTTCACGAGGCTATCGTAGAATACAAGGCACAATTCTGAGAACTCCAGTGGAATTCTGAAGATGGGTATAATGAGCATTTTGGATTTAAGGAATCTGGATATTCTGACAGGTCAGACCCGGGTAGACTTTTCTGATGTTCTTGGCTATTTATGTTACAGTGTGAACTCATGATGGTACAGAATACTAGCGACCACCTATATCCAGTTCTTCTATTCTTTTGGAACATTGGAGGTTACTATCCTTCCCAGCCCCTTTGCTGTCAAGTGGGCTTTGTGACGAGTTCAAACTAGCTGTATGTCGGTGGGCATGATGTATGCCACTTCTGGGTAGAGGCACTGAAAGTCTGAGAAAGCTACACTCATGGTCTCTCTTTTTTATCATGGCACCACTGGGTGGGGTGGTGTCAGGTGTTGAGATAGAAGGCATTGCCACAGAAGGAGGGAGGTTGGATCTTGGAGTCACCAAATGATAGAGTGATCCTAATAATCTTTGCTGGATTTTATGTGAATAAGTAACAAGCTTTTAAAGGGTTATATAATTGAGATATAGGGATTTTTGTTTTTAGAAATACCAGCAAAGGCCGGGCGTGGTGGCGCACGCTTATAATCCCCGCGCTTGGGAGGCAGAGACAGGAGGATCACGCAGGTTTGAAGCCAGCCACGCGCGCTGGCTTAGGAGACCCTGTTTCCAAAATGAAAATGTAAAAATAGGTCTGGGAGTGTAGCCCAGAGGTAGAAGGGCTTCCAGGAACCCCAGTACCACCAAAAAAAAAAAAAAAAAAAAAGAAATACCAGCAAAGTCTGCTCTGTTCTTACATGGAATGTTAAAATTGTAAGAATTAAAGCTCAGTATAAGACAATGGCAGAAACATCATCACCATTCCCAAGAGATAAGAGAATAATCATCAAATAAGAAATAAGTCCACCAAATTTCCTCAGCACATGATAAGATCAGATCAGTATGGGTGGGAGTGGTTTAGGGACATAGAAGAATGACATGAGAGGAGGATGGGAATGGAGAGAGATGTTCTGAGAAGGCTGTTGTGTGACACTGTGAATCAAAGCTTTTACAGCTGCATAAAAGAGCCTTGGTGTGAACTGATGCGGATGCTTTAACAGAAGAGATGTGAAAGGAACAAAAACTTCATACTAAAATATTGGAAGCTACAAACCTATACATCTACAAGTCATGAATGTTACCAAGAGACAGAGTGTTTCAAAATTTAGGGCTTACAATACATTTACTAACATTCAGGTTAGATAATAGAACATTATTATTTGGAAGAGAGCAAGACAAGTTGTAAATGAATAAAGGCAATCCAGACCTCTGAGCAAGAGGAGGCCATTCTTGTGAAATGTGTGATGCCAGTGTGAATCTAGCTCTAACTGTTGGTTGTTCCTTCTGCTGGGCCAGCTATCTAGACATATGCCGGACTGACAGCAAACACATTTTTCTTGTACAGCACTGGGGCCTGTAAATCATTTAGCTCATACAATAAAATGTGATAGCTAATGATTCTCAACATTGCTAAAAGTCTCACGGAAAATGGATCTAATTTGTTTTATGTAGTTAATATTATCTTATCAAGTATGCATTATTGATTTTATAAAGTAGACAATTCTTTGAAAGAGATGTTTATGAATTTGTATCAGTTCCAGCATCATTCTTTTGAGAGACTTAAAATACAAGTCTTTACTTTATGATTGTTAATTTTATTCCATTGTCATTTAGATTAATCTCCTCCTAGGTTACTGAAAACGAATTTTCCTACTTAAAGGCTGAATTGTCAGCTCAAACCTGGCTTCCTCAGCATATATCTCCCATAAATGCTAAAGCTGGGTTCATTACCAATTCCCACCTACAAGTCCTGACCCTAGGTACACCTCATTCCTCTAATAGAGATGGCGGTTATACCAGGATCTGAGCACAGTGGCCTGCAGGCTCTCTAGACTCTGCTGGGCAGACTTCCCCTTGGAGAGTGTTACAATGTGCACTGAGCATTGACTTTGGTGATAGATAGAGATAGGTCCCAGTCCAAGCTCTGTCCCACATTAACTGTGTGATGTTGAGCAAATAAACTTTACATGCTTATGTTTTCTCATCTGTAAAATTAAAAAAATGCAGAGGTAGTTATGCAAATTGCAAGAGATGATATAGGTCATGTTTAAAAATCAAAGGCTCTTGATATTATTGTTGGATGGATGGATATGACATGCAATGCGGGCTGTCTCTATTCTGGCACTTTTGTCGACTGCACTGGGCCTGATTCAGTGTTCACCTTGAGCCTGCATCTACCAGAGTCAAAGCAGAGAGCCTATTTCTACCTCACACACATGTTGTCTTATAATAAGCATTCTCTAATCTCTGGAGGTGTGGCTAATCTGACCTCTACTAGCACCTGCATCTTGAATCCAACTGAGTTATCTTTATGTAAAAATTTTAGGAGTAGTTTTTTTTTATCTCTCAGGACTGTATGAAGATGATTATAAGATCTAATAAATATCAGTATACACTTGGCATTTAATGAAAATTAAGTACAATTTGCTTTATACTACCATTCCAAAACTGTCTCAGGGAGTACTAATTGTTTGCTAAATGTTCTTAGGAAAAAAAACAGAATTCTAAGGATTAAATACATTTGGGGAAACTTAAATTAATTTTTTTATAGTTCAAGATTTTTTAGAGCTTTTATATACGATTTTTTAGTAAGGAGCTCTAAGAGACCTGCAATAGATGAAGCATTTGACCAATATTTGTCCTATGAATGAATAAATAAATAAATGGTTGTGTTAAATGTGGATTCAGTTTTAAAGCCTCATCAACTTCCCCTCACTCCTTGTCCTTTACTCATTCTTTCCCACCGTCCTGGGCATGAAGGAGCTCCTCCTCTACTAGCCATGTTTCTACAGACCTGCATGCCCCTGTCCAGAAAGTCAGGTATGAGAGAAGACATGAGGGTTTCCCTTTAGTTAAGGCTACAGAAAAGATATGTTCATGATTATGAATCCTAATAGCACTGATATAGCAATCCCAATAGATCCCAGTCAGTGCCCTCTTTCAGACTGAGTATTTTCCTCCGAGATTCTGAGCTTTCAAAAAGAGTACCCCAAACAGGACTGGTAGTCGTCAGTTTGTGAGGGCTGCTTCAGAAGCTTACCCTCTCACACAGACTTGGAAATTGTCCTTTGGAAGTACAATGTAGGTTGTTCCTCTACTCTTTGTGCAAATAAAATGCTTTTGCTTTAGAAAGACAATGCTGATGTATATCAGCAGAGGTAAGGTATGGGTAAAAATATTATTGGGCTTGGACTTTTGTTCCTTGGGTGAAATATGCTTTTAATTTCTGTTCTTTTTACCATTTAGGACTATTGTGATGATAGTATCTAGTCAGGAATTACTGTAGGATAATTTCCCAGTAGAATTTCTCAAAAGAAAGTGCACAGAATTTTCCTACTAAATGAAGTTTGACTTAACCATACCTATCAACCCCCTCTACCTTCATGGATGGCTGGAGAATAACTATCATGGGTAGGAGAAAGCAAGGACATTTTGAGTAGTGGCCTATTCTAATAATTCCCTGTGAGTCATTGTCACCAGGGACCATTCATTGCCCTGTCCCTTTGCATGCAGCGGCGACAGTTTACACTTTCTTGAGTGCATTTTAAAGGCTTACAATTATCATCCACACAACCCCCAGAAATAAACAAAGGAGAAGGAGCTCAGTGAAGCTCAGATGGTGGGTCTCTGAGTTGCCTGAAGAATCTTTTCTTCAGCACTTGCAACCAGCTGTACCATTTTGCCCTTTTAGATAAAAGTCACAATATCATTAAAGGGTGCAGCCTTGGCATAGAGAGGACAAATCTGACCCATGGAATCAGAAGGGGGAGGATCTATGTATGACATTAGTTGAGACCAGGGCTTAATTATTTTATAAACCTGGTAAGGATTAGTATAGATGATCCTTGGTTTTGAATGTGCCTTTTCCATGCGCCCCTGAATTGACATACTTTGATGGATCCAGATTCTGGCCAAGAGAAAAATAGGCTTATTGAAATAGCTGACTCTAGTGTATTCTTCAAAGAGCTTTTTCATCCAGAATTCAGTCCTGAAATTGTTTAACAGATTTTTACCCTTCTTTAAGAGATTCAGATATCATGATTTGACATGGCAAAGGGATATCCACATTTGATTTATTTTCTAAGTGGGAGAAGGAGCATGGGATGTGGGAATTGGCTGATTGATGTTGATTCACAATTAATGGCCCATGGCATGCTCTCTTTTTCTAATCAATTATTTGGCAAAAAAAGAAAAAAATATCTTTCCTGGGGAAGAAGCTTCTCTCTGTAGACTAGTTACTTTGCCTTGGTCTTTGCTTTGCAGCTGACAGAACTCACAGGGTGGTTCTTTGACCTGCCCCCAAAGCACAGTAACTGCTGGTGAGAAGGATAGAGAAGCCATGGTGGGAGGAGCAGTTTCCTTACAGAAGACAGGCTGGGGAAGGAAGAAAACAAAGACTTCTCTTGGAAAGGGCCCTTCTTCCCATGAAGGGTGAGCCTGGAATCCTGCAGCAGAGGCCCCAGACCACAGACTGTGCCCCTCCCCTAATGCCTGGACAGCCTGCTGCAGGGCTGCCCTGCAGGGAGGGGATTCTGGGGAGGAGGACTGCCCACATAGCTTGGTGCTCAATGCTGGACTTATTTCAGGAAAATTGGTGATATTTAGCCATGTCTTTGGATTGCAGAAACTCTTGTTTTCCTAACAGATTGCATCTCATGAGCAAACAACATGTACAGACACATAATTTGTTTTACTATGAAATCTGCACAGAAGAAGTGCAAGGCACAGAGCATATTGGATCTTCGTTGTTTTAAGACTCTTTATCTGAAAATATGCTTAATTTGCATATGAAAATATGTTCCTTTAGGTGGTGGTCTTTTCTCCCTCATTTTTCTTTCATGGAACAGCTACAGTTTATCATTGAGGAGCATATTATTTTACTTTCTGGAAGAGTAGAATTAGAAACCCCAGGAAAATTGCACACACTTGCTTAATATTTTGTTCTTTCTTTTTCTTTTTCTTTTTCTTTTTGTAGCACTTGGGATGAAATCCAATGGCTTTCTACCTCCACACTACACTCCCAGACTTATTTTATATTTTGTTTGGAAACAGGGTCTCACAAAGTTGTCTAGAGCCTCACTAAGTAGCTGAGGCTGGCTTCAAACCTGCATGATCCTCCTGTCTCAGCCTCCCAAGTGTGGGGATTACAAGCATGCACCACCAAGCCATGCTTCCCTGCTTAATATTTTAAATCTTCAAGTTGAGGCATCTGTCTTTCTTCTAGCCCAGGTGGACCTTGAGAGGAGAGTAAAGCTTAGAAGACAGAAATGAGTATATTAGTTTTCTATTGCTGATCTAACAAACGATACATTTAACAGTTTAAAACACACCTTCGCAGGGCGTGGTGGCTCACGCTTGTAATCCCTGCACTTTGGAGGCGGATTCAGAAGAATCCCACAAGTTAGAAGCCAGCCTCTCTGGCTTAGGAGACTCTGCTTCCAAATTAAATAAATAAATAATAAATAAAATAGGTCTGGGAGTGTAGCCCGGAGATAGAAGGGTTTCCAGGAACCCCAGTACCACACCACCAATAAATAAATAAATAAATAAATAAATAAATAAATAAAACACACCCTCTTATTATCTCTGCTTCTATAATTCAGGAATTCAGCATGGCATAACTGGATTTTTTAGTTCAGGTCTCACCAAACTAAAATTGAGGTGTCAGTCAAGGCTTTGGTTCCCATCTGAGGTTCAGGGTCCTCTTCCAAGCTGAATAGTTGTTTGCAGAAACTGATTCCTTTCAAAAAATTCAGTTGTACAAAGTATAGGGTATAGTATGATAAGTCAACAATATTATAGTGTGCGATGATCAAATCAGAGTACTTAGCATTCTTTCTTAAATTTTAAATATTAATTAACACAATTATATATATTTATGAGATATAATGTGATATATATTCAACATAGGTACATAATATATGAATATCAAAAAAGACATCTGCATGTCCATGTTTATTGCTGCAGTTTTCACAATAGGTTTGTTACAGAATAAACCAAGATTCCTGTCAATGGATGGATGGATGGATAAAGAAATGTGTTATATATAAACAATGGAATATTATTATGCCATAAAAGAATGATATCCTATCATTTGCAGCAAAGTGGATGGAAATGAGGGACATGAAGTAAGATAAGTCAGATACAGGACACATATCACAAGTTCTTATTCATATGTGGATGTTAAAATATAGATAAGATAGAATTGTAGTGATTATTAGAAGCTGGGAAGGGTGAGAGGTAGTAACAGGACGTTGGAGAAACAGCAGCCAAGTATAGAGAGAAATAATAATTTTGTGTGTTCTATAGAACAATGGAAGAAATATAACCTGTTATACATTTTATAAATAATGGGAATAGGGGAGCTTCAAGTCTCTAGACACAAAATAATGACAAGAAAATGGAAACGATAATTACCTGTAATAATTGACCTGCTCCTTGCAGGCCTCTATTTCCTTGGCACTTGATGATGTTTATCACCATGTCAGCAGTGCACCACATCTTTTTCATACGTTGAATCTAAGTTTCTTCATTGTTATATCTCTCTCTCTCACTTCCTCTTCTGCTCTCTGATTTTAAGGGCTCCAGGGCTCATACTGAGCTCACTCACATCATTCAGGATCATGGCCCTATTTTCAGGTCACTAATTAGTAATTTAAATGACATATGCAAAGTCCCTTTTGCAATATAAGGTAACATAATTGTGAGTATGAGTATCAAGGGGGCAAAATCCTGCCTGCTACAGGGATGAAAGAAGAAATCCAGGTAGGAAGCCAAAGCATGTATGAACAAAGATGTGGGCATGTTCTCTATAGGATGGCAAAGGGAGATATGATTAGGTTTGTATTTTAGAAAAAGCACTGTAGATAAAGAGACTAGTTAGGGGTTATAATGTGATCTACACTTATCAAGATCTAGTGTTCATGTTGGGAGAAAAGTCACTACTACCAGTATGGTATAGTAGGTAAGTGTAGGCTATAGAATCAGGCAGCCTGCCTTCAAGTCTCATGTATACAATGAAGGAAACAACAATAGCAACAACAACACTTACATAGCTAATGGTGTTGTTGTGAGGATAGGATGAGCTAGGACATATCCTGGCACATAGTCATTGCTCAGTAAATTTTGTGATTTTTATTACTACCTCATTCTTTCCTGGTATCAGGAAAAAAAATGCTCTGGGTGAATGCAAATCAAGCTGAGAAGGGTTTTAATTTAATTTCTGCCCTCTCTCTTCCACCAGCTAGCTGTGTGATCTTCTTTTTCTGTGTCACAATTTTGTCACTTTTCAGATGAAAATGATGTTAATTATGCTAATCATGTCAAAAGTAATTTGATGGCTTTAGAGCACTTTGAAATAATCATTGGTTATTTTTGAAATGTATCTGATGATCTAGAGGAAACAATTCTGATGTCTTTCAGCTCATTCTTTATCAGAGTCATCCTACAACTCATGGAAGGAGTCCAGGTGATTTCTTCTGGGCTCCTTGTTCAATTGTATGTAGAGAAAACTGATCACTATGAAGAGTGTGTGGGAAACAGCGTTGTCCTAGAAGGGAGGAGTAGCTGGCTGGCTAAGGAGTGTGAGTTGAGAGGTGTCAGGAAGTCAAACTGCCATCACCCACATGTCTTAATTTGTAGCAATTACTCCCAACAATGAAAGTTAAGCTGTTTTCTTCCTTAATTTTATGACTTGAAATGCAATGCAGTAGTGCCCAAAGAACATTTGAATCAAGGCATGAGATCTGAATTCTAACTTCTGTCTAGGACTCAAGCCATAAGTCATGCATCCCTTTTCTGGCCTAGGCTGATCTTTGAGGTCCTTTCCTTCTTTAAGCTCCTATGAACTTGACTTCTGGGACTTTTGAGCTTCATTGTATAGAAATGAGATAACCATTCTTGTGGGCAGCAGGCGCTCCCAGAGATTTATTCTGAGAGGGTGGGCAGCTGAGAGAGAAGGCTATTGCAGGGTTTCTGCAAGTGACAGTGAGGACTTTCCTGGAGAAAGAGATCCTACAGGGCAAGAGGGAAGAGGTGAATCAACAGAGCAGATGGGGAAGGTGAGAGCAAAGGATGCCATGCAGGCCTTTGCCCTCTTCTCTATCCCTAATGACAATCTCTGATTACAGGGAGCATCTATTCAGACATCTGGCTTGTACTATAAAATTACTAGCCTGTTTCCTGGGCTGATTGAACTCTGTTGGTGAAAGCTTCATTTATAAATGAGGCTAATACTAATTTATTTGTCTGAAGGCAGGGGGTTAAGTTATATAGCTTTTTCTGAGGTTCATTTGGCAATGAGGTAAAAGTATATCTATTCTGGAATGCACATGATCTATTTTGCCTCCAAAGAAGACAAAGAATTATATTTAAGGTTTTGTATGTTATAGGAAACCTAGAATGGAGATAAGAGAAGCATGATCTTTAAAAAATTCTATCTCTGTCATCAAATAGAGATGTTAACCTGGGCATTTTGTAACCCACCTGGGTCTCTTACCTTATTGGTGATATAGAGATAATGATGTCTGCCCTGCCAGCCTATTAAGACACATAAAGTGCCGTGGACAATGTTTCACTTAATAAATGCTCCATAACTATGACCTATTATTTTTGCAGCCCATGGCATAGCACCTGGAAAATTCAAAATACTGAATATATAGTTATTGAATGAATGCAGGGAGAAAAAGTATATGGCAAAATTTAATATAATTTAATATATGAAGTGCCTCTTGAGTGATACTCTAGTTTACTGAAGCAACAGTGTTCACACAGACAGCAGCACTAGAGAAAAATCCTCGCATCTTACACAGCTTACCAAAATAAGATGGGTGGTATAATAGCTAGTATGCCACCTTATATCAGAGATACCTGGCACCCTACATAGAACAGAACTCCCTTCATTACTTTCTACCCTTTATCTCTCTTCACTTTCCATCTCAGTATTTATTATCACTTGATTAACACATGTTCCTTTGCTTACTGTATTACTGCTTTTATTGGAATATGAGGTCCATGAGAAAAGGTCTTTTGCCTGCTTTTGTTGTCAGCTGTATTGGTAGAACTGTGCCTGTAACATAGTAGGTGCAGGAAAAAGTTGATATGTTAATATCTCTTGGGAATACCTGAGCTGTGATGACTTTGTAAAAATGATCCAGCCTTTTTCACTCTATCCGACATTATTTGAAACCTATAATATATGACATCTGGTATTAAAACAGCAACAGTAATTTTTTTTTTGTGGCTCCTGGCAAGTATCATTACATATGGTTGGATCTTATTAGCAGGACCTAGAAGCTGTTTGTATATGATCCTTTGTCTCCTTAGGGATGGTCAGGATAATTGCTTGCCAAGTAAAGGTGCCCTCATTCCCAATAGCTACTGAGGTGTTTAAGTCAGGGAAGCACCAGTCATTCTGCTCTGTGCTCCATAAAAAATTAATAGTCATAAAAGTCAAATCGGCTTCCTCACTAGCAAATGAACTTTACAACCCGCATTAGCTTACAGACTCTTAGTAACCAATATGTAAAAAATACCAACCAGGGAAAGATATTTTCCTGCTTTATAGGCTTTAAAAAAACCATTTAATTCAATCTGGTACCCAGGCTGAATGTAAAATAGCTGCAAAGCAGTATTGATGGGCCAACACATGATATAATTAAATCTATGTATCAATTCATCAAGTGTAAGATAAAAATCAATCACATGCAAACAGACCGTTGGGTACAGCCCTGTTCCTATGTTTTACCCTACTGCTCCCTTCCTGGAGTGATATCCTCATCTGCTGAAGGATTATCTTGTGAAATTTTTGGGGGGAGGGTCTGCTTTGTACAGGGCTGTCAATAAAATTCATGTGTTTGACGTTAAATTGAAGGTTTGAGGTTATCTCTCTCTAGAAAATTAATAGAAAGTAACTTTCCCATGTATATCATTACCTAGTAAAAATCATGATTTAGGGCCTGAGGTCTACCTGGGAAACTTGTTAGAGTTGCAGATTCTTGGGCCTCCATAGAGAGATTCAGATAGGGCTGATGGTGGTCCCAAAGCCATTCTTAGAAAAAAAAAATAGCATCATTAATAGCCCTGGATGAGAGTTCAGGCCCTATCACTCAACAAATTCTATGACCTTGGACAAGATTATATATATGTGTGTGTATATATATATATAATTTGGCGGTACTGGGGTTCCTGGAAGCCCTTCTACCTCCGGGCTACACTACCAGACCTATTTTTATATTTTTATTTGGAAACAGGGTCTCTTAAGCCAGTGCGGCTGGCTTTGAAGCTGCGTGATCCTCCTGTCTCCGCCTCCCAAGCGCGGGGATTACGAGCGTGCGCCACCACGCCCGGCGGACAAGATAATCTTTTTATACCTCAATTTTCTCATTTGTAATTCAGGTGTGTGGTTGATAGAGTGTTCTTGGTACATTTTCACTTACTTCTACTTTCTTGGGTAGTATAGGAGTAAATGAGGCAATATATGTAAAACATTCAGCTCAGAGCCTGATAAATATTGCATTATTACAACTGCCAGAATCTAATATTCTCCTAGTGCTTCCTCTCTGCGGGCTTTGTCCTAAGTGCTCTGCCTTTGTCTATATTTTGTTTAAATTTAGGGTTGGTTTTGCTATTATTCCTATTTACACAGTTGAGAAAACAGAGGCACAGAGAAAATAAGTAGCCTGCTGCAGGTCATACAGCAGGAAGTTGGTAATACAAAGACAAGAGCCCCAGGTTTGTGTCCCTTTGAACTCTGCAGCCTTTCAATGGTAGCTCACCTATCTTATTTTCTTTTACCTTTACATACTTCTGATTGTCAACTAAATCCTGATGTCATCTTCCTGGCTAATCTTTTGATCTTTCACATCATGGCACTGGAACATTTCATTAGTGAAAGACGACTCAGCGTACCCATTGTAAAGTAAGGACCTACCTCATAGAACTTAAGATATGCAAAGTATCTATTATTCCCCCTCCATTTCAAATCACAATTAAGTGACAAATAGGGAGAAATAAAATAGGCTTTTTGTTGTTGTTGTTGTTGTTGTTGTTGTGTTTGTTTCAGTACTGAGGATTGAACCCAAGGGCGTTCTACCTCTGAGCTTCATCCCAGACCTTTTAAATTTTTTAAATTTTGAAACAGTGTCTCACTAAGTTGCTGAGATTCTTAGATTGCTAAGACTGGTCTCAAACTTGGGCTCCTCCTGTCTCAGTCTCCTTAATACTGAGGTATGTGTCACCACATTCAGAAATCCTCACACTTCTGGAATCTTCAAGAAGAATCAGGAAGGAATTACTTGAAAACCAAATTGAAAATTCTGTATTGTTTATGACTATCTATGGCTAGCAAAATTGTGGGTCATTTATTTCCTTAGCCTTTTAACTTTTTTCAGTTTCGTATTATAAAGAACTTATGCTATTTTCATAATCAGAAAAAGTGCTTTTTCTTTCAAATGAAAAGGAAATTAATTGCAAACAAAACCTCATGGCATTAGTAATGTATTTCTTCAGCTTGCTGCGCATTTCCAAGCATACATCCTGGTCACTGCCATAGGATACTGAGAAAAAAAAAAACTGGTCAATATTTTGTTGCCAAGGGCTGGAAGGAGAGAATAGTGGGAGGGAATATTTTGAAACTCTTTCTGTGAGCTCTGTTAGGAGTATGCCTCAGTTCACTGACCTTGAAAATTAACCCAGGGTATCCAAAGAACTAAGCCCCAGAATAAACAAACAAGCAAGAAAATTCATTTCTAATTTTGACCAAATGTTAACATATTGTGTTTCCATGATGCCAAAATTTATTAGTTTAATGAAAAACAGCATCAGTCAAGTCATCGAAAACACATAAAACCAATAAAGGGGCTATTTTATAGATCCAACTACCACTTTATGGATGGGAGAGCTGTACATTCACGTGTCTGTTTAGCTGTCATTCAGTGTTGTTAGTGATTCTAACTAGATTTTGAATGGATACTGGTACCTAAAAAAACAATTACGGAAGTATTGTGTTGTTAAAGGGAATGCGATGGAAAAGCATCCAGTGTATGTAAAGGCCATAAAGGAAGAACTGGAAATATTTTTGTTTTCTAGTAAAGTGATTACTGATTTTTTTATAGCACAGTGAATCCATTTGCTACTAGGTTGGAAGCCTTTGGGTATAAAGAAATTGTAGACTGTATAGAACAATACTCCTTACCAATAATAATCTTCCAGCCACATTGGTGCATTACCCTACTTTATAATAAGAGTTGTTTGGTAGCTAATGGGATAAGAGGCTCTGGAACTAAGGCATTTATAATCTTTCATATAAAAGCACAGCATCTAAAGTGGGGAGAGAGGTTATTGTCAGTTTCTGAGAATTCTGAGAAGAAAAGTCTATTATTTATCTGTGTAAGCCAAAGAAGAAATATCATACAATAACACTATCTTACACTTAAAAGCTATCACATGCTCAAATATTTGGCATGTTTTCAGATCTATTTTATCCATTTATTCCTGTAACAGCGGTATGTCAGGTAGATATTTTCATCCTCAAATGTTGAGGAAACTGAAATACGCCTAAAACAAAGTTACTGGTAGGGTAAAAATGATAACACTGAATCTAGTATAGGGTAAAAATATAGACCATTGCATCTATTTAACTGGGGCTTATTTATACACTATTTCTGTCTGTCCTCAGTCTTTGACATCATGGCACATGTACACACACACACACACACACACACACGAAAAATTAAAAAAAAAGACAAAAGTAAGTTTCAGCACTTAGCATGTGTACTTAACATTAATGTTTATATGTTTTCAAATCAAAGAAAGTGAAGTGCAGTGTTCCAAAAGGTCTGGGGATTGAGTACTACTTTCTTTTTATTCAGATACTTGGGCATCATTTAGAACCAGCTGAAGTTTAAACATGAACTTCAGACACAGACATGAAATGCCAAAAATTATCTGAATTGAACCATGCACTTAGTAGTAGTTCTATCTTTGACTTAGGTTGAATATAGCAGATATTTTCGTACCCAAAAAAGTAATCAGCGGAAATAATGAATACAAAATTTGGAGACATAATAGAATCTTATGCTTCACTTGGGATTTTTGAAAACAATTAAAACATTTTCTAATTTAAGCCATTGAAGACATGTCACTGACTATCCTTATCTATTAGAAAAAAAGAGACTAAAATTAAGTAACCTAAATTCCTATCATTTGGGTCTGATATAAAAAGGTACTGATACTGTTTTAGTGATTGTGATCAATTGGAATATGGCATTGGAGAAAAAGAAAAGGAAAAATCCAAGCAAATAAAAAGCAATAATAGACCAAGTGTCTATTCTGATCTCACAGTGCTTAAAATCTAGTGGGAGAAAGAAATAAAATAAAAGCAAAAGAATGATACATTAAGCAAGGTAAGAAGAAAGTGGCAGAGAGTGACTGGGGTGCTTCCTTCTAGTGAGGTGTTCAGGCAAGATCTTCTTTGATAAGGATTTTAATAGTACATTAAAATCAATTTGTGATTATGGAAAAAGACCATGTTCAAGAACATGGAGGACTTGAAATATATCAAGGCAAGACGTGATGGTAAAGCCAGGTGTTGTGCATCCTCCACTCATTATGCTGCTTCTGCTACTCTACTGGAAGCTCCTCCTCTGATTCCACGTCCCACACAGCTCTCTCTTTGCTCAGATGACTCTGTTGACTTTTATTTAATCTTCAGGTCTCAACTGATATGATTCCTTGCTCAGCTGCACATCATCTGTTTAATTTTTTCTAAATGTCTCGACCTCCCACTTTTGTAGTGATTGTTCCTGTAATTATGTTAAAATCCAGCTGCCCACTGATGGAATGATAAGAGTGCTAAGTTCATTTGCTCGCTTACCTTTGCATTTTCTTTCTTCCATTATCGTAAATGTGGAGCTTTAAGATAAGAAAATAAGAGTTTTATCTCCCATTTGGAGGACAGAACTGGCATATAGAAATGCATATAATAATACAAAGTATTTGAAGCTCAGTTTGGCTTAGTGGTTGACTTTGATGTTTGTAATGTACATTATGAACTTTAGGGAATTTCCCTCTTCCCCCCTGCCATCCCCTTAGGTCGCCTTATTTGCTCATCTATAGTATCTCCTTTTTCATCTAGAGTTCCTCCTATGACCCATTTTCTCCCTAGCTTTCACATATTAGGGAAAGCATCTGATTTCTTGTTTTTTTGTGATTGACTAATCTCATTTAGCATAATGTCCTTCAGTTCCATCCATTTTCCTGTAAATAATGTAACTGTATTTTTCTTTATGGTTGAGTAAAATTCCATTGTGTACATATCCCATAGTTTGTAATCCATTCATCAATTCTATAAGCCTTTTGGTTGAATTTGTTGCATCTTCTTAGTATCATATCATCTGCAAATAGTGAAAGTTTGAGTTCTTCTTTTCCTATTTGTACTCCTTTGATTTTCTTTTCTTGCCTTATTGGTCTGGCTAGTCCCAAGTACTATATTGAAGAGAAGTGGTGATAATAGACATCCTTGTCTTGTTTCTGTTTTTAGGGGGAATTCTCGCAGTTTTTCCCCTTTTAATATGATGTTGGCTGTGGGCCTATCGTAGATTGACTTTATGATGTTGAGGTATGTTCCTTCTATTCCCCCTACCAAACAAACAAACACAAACAATTGGCAAAATAAAAAAAGGCATTAGAAATGGCAACATGAATAAACACAGAAAAAATTTTTTTTGTTTTGTTTTTGTGGGTCTGGGGATGGAACCCAGGGGCTGACCTCCGAGCTACACTGTCATCCCTATTTTTTATTCTCTATTTTGAAACAGGGTCTCACTGAGTTGCAGAGGGCCTCACTAAGTAGCTGAGGCTGTTCGCGAACTGCAATCTTCTGGTCTCAGCCTCCCGAATGCTGGGATTACAAGCATGTGCTACCATGCCCGGCTCAGAAAATATTTTTCACGTTTTTTAAATCTCATTAAAAATTGGTAACTGGTTAAATTAAAACAATAATAATGTAATGTGAAACCCCCAAAATAATGTAATATGAAGCTTTAAATATGTGTAAGAGTAAAATATATGGCAATAACAGCACAAATATCAGAAGGTGGAAAGTGAGAGTATAGTATTTTAAGATTCCTTATTTTTTAAAATTCATATATATATACTTTATATAATATATACATATATACATATATATATTAATTATTATTATGTTTGTGGTATTGGGGATGGAACCCAAGGGCATTCTACCTTTGAGCTACACCCCCAACCTTATTTTTCATTCTTTATTTTGAAACAGGGTCTCACTGAGTTGCAAAGGGATTCACTAAGTAGAAGCTGAGGCTGTCTTTGAACCACGATCCTCCTGTAAAGTAAAACCTATCTACTACTTCCCATCTCAGGAGGAAAAATTATAATGTATGTAAAAGTGAACAATACAAAAATGTTATTTTTTGTATGAGTTTATACAAGCTAAATAGCATGGGTCTTAAAGGGGATAAGACTTATCTAGCAAAGAACATACTTTTGTTAAATGAAATGGTCTTGGGAGACCAAGATCTAGAAGGTTTAATATAGAATGATTTAATTTTCTTCTCGAATTTCATAATGCATTCTAAAACCACTGAGGCACATTCAGCCAGACAGCCTTTATTTTGAGTTTTTGACCCAATTACTCCCCCACCCCCCAAATGGTTATAGTTATCCTTTTGGGGGCAAACTTTAAAAATATGTTCTACCATAGAGCAAGCTCACTTTATCTGCTATTTCTGCTCAACATATTTCTGCTATTATGAGACACTTCATTGATCTCCAGTTACATATCATCTACTCTTACATCTGTGCCTTAGCTGATGTTGAAACTACACATGGAATACCTTTTATTCATTCTTTCTATCTTGCTTTCCCAAACTCACACATTCAATCTCCCTCTTACCAGCCATGGATTTTCCTTTTACTTTTCTGGCCTGTCAAGTTGGTTGAATTTTGTACTCTGTCAAATTTTACATTTAATTAAGACTAAAACAGTACTAACAATATGCTCTTTTACTCATTAATTTTTAATTCAGTGAGTTTTAAACAGAATACTTATTTGGAAACAATTTCAATGATGCAAGTTTGGGGCCAAATCTTCAGAAACTCCAATCCTCTAAGACTGGGCTCAGGATTTGTATTGAATTGAAGATCCTAGGATATCTTAATATAATGATTTTTATATCATTATTTGAATAAAAGCAAACTTCTTTAATGGATTTCATTAATTTAGTCTAGTTCACACATACAGATGTAGTGTATAATCCACTGTATCAAAAGGTAGTGGTATATTTCCCATAATTTTGCAATCCATTCATCTGTTGATGGAGACCTGGGTTGGTTCCATATTTTGGCTATTGCAAATTGTGCTGCTATAAACGTAGGCATGCATATGTTACTGTAGTTCTCTGATTTCAACCTCTTTGGAAAAGAGTGGTAGAGCCGGATTATATGGTGGATCTATTCCCAGTTTTTTAAGAAATCTCCACATTGATCTTCATAGAAGCTGAACTAGTTTGCAAGCACAGAAAGAGAAGGGACATGTGTTTTCTCTAATATGCCTAAACTATGGAGCACTGGGGATACCAGAGGGACTCCAGATAATGAAGGGGAAACCTCAGTAAAGCTAGAATGGAAGGATAGGAGAGGAAGAAGGCTGAGGTTGATTAATGGAGGAGCTATATCCGAATATGTGTAAAAGTATAAATATAGTATGGTTAATCTGGACACTCATTGTTAGGAGGGGAGAGGGAAACCAGTGGGGGTGGTGGTAGAGGGACCAAGCACAGTCTAAATGTATACCATTTTCAATATGTTTCACTTATAAATAAAATAAAATAAAAAATAAAAAGGTAGTGGGTAAATGTGTAATGGTTGTTTAATAAATACTGATCAATTTATCAACACAGGATACAGTACAGTTAAAGATTTTTTTGGTCCGCACCCTTCAATTACTTTTAGTTTTTTAAAAAATATAAATCATAGCCGGGCGTGGTGGCGCACGCTTGTAATCCCAGCATTCGGGAGGCTGAGGCCTGGAGGATCGCGGTTCGTGGACAGCCTCAGCTACTTAGTGAGGCCCTCTGCAACTCAGTGAGACCTGGTTTCAAAATAAATAATAAAATATACAGCAGGGGGTGTAGCTTGGAGGTAAAATGCCCCTGGGTTCCACCCCCAGACTCGCAAAAAAAAAAAAATATATATATATATAAATCATTGCATGCTAGGTATTTTAATTGAAAAGTTTTTTCTACACTTATAATTTTGTTTCGTTTGAGTAATAGGATTTTAGGACTAGAAGGGATCTATAGAATTAATTTAGCTTGGTTTTCTTATTTTTTTTTTTTTAATGAAACAATTGAGGGCATGTGAGGTTAAGCGAGTTACCCTAGTTCATGCAGTTAATGAGAAAGCTGCATCTACAGAAGCCAAATATTGAGGCTCCCAAACTTAGTGTTCTTTCTGTTGTACATGTTGTCTCTTACTATGAAATTTGCTTAGATAGTTACACGGTGAAAAGATTGACATGTGTATTTGTCAATGTTAAGTGACTGAAAACTTCATTTTCTAAAGAACTCACAGCAGCTGTTGGTTAGCTTGTTTGCTGTGGATGATTTTGAATCCAATAGTTATTTGTTGTGGAGGCTCTTCTGCATGTTGTTGAAATATTAACAGGATCACTGGCCTCTAATCGCTTGTCAGGAGCTTCCTTCTACCCTAGCAATGCCAATCAAAAATATCTTTAACTCTTGCCAAAGGTTATCTGCAAAGCAAAATCACCCCTAATTGAAAACCTCTACTTTATACTGACAAGGAGAGAGATCAGACAGTACAGGGGAGGTTGCTTTGTACATAAACACTACCTGAAGATAGCATATGCATATGCTTTAAACAGAGAAGAGTGGAGTTAGGGGCACAATGCAATGCTATAAAGTAGAATGTGCTAAGGCATTAGATGGTTGTGTTTTAGATTTTCTGTGGTGTTTTATTTATATGAATTTTTATTATGCTCCCTTAAAATTTTATCTCTCAGTACAACAGTGTCTGTCACTTCTTTAAGTGGAGCATTATGTTATGATAGAAAGAATGGTTTTCATGATCCATAAACCAATGTGTATATATTCTAGACATGAAGCACCTTGTGAATTTTTCAAAAGTCAAGTAAAATTATGCAGCTATACCCATTGGAAATGTAAATATTACATAATGCTTTGTTATAGGCAATGCCTTGCCCTTTTTTATTTCTCTCTTTCTCTGAATGTAGCAGCTTAGGGAAGTTCATGTGACCACATTAGTCAAGCTTGACCTTAACAAAATAATTTCTTAATGGATATCTGCTCCTCTCTGCTGTTGTGCTGAAGAAAAGAACCTCTTTCTGCTCTCAAGGAATAGGAAATACAAACTAAGGTTTAACAGATGAGCAACATATTATCAAACAGCAAACAGGGAAACATCTGTGAGTGCTATTATGGGTCCAAAATAGAGAAAGAGAAATATTAATGAAGAAAAGTAGCTTATTTGAAATAGAGGCAACATGTGGAGCAGAGGCGGGGCAGGTGAGAAGCAGAAGTTTGAGTTCTTGTACTGGCTCTGTCAATAGGACATTTTCTGGTCTTTGGATCATTTTTGTTCTTCAGTTATTAGTGGTGTTGAGCTAGATGATCTTGTGTATGTTTGCATTGAATATCTACAGAACATTTCTCAACCATTTTATGTTGTTCAGGAAAAAGTTTTAGGCTGAAAGATGGAATATGGTACTAGAAAAAAAACTCAGGCAATGATGTAAACTTCACTGGAAAAAAACTGTCTTCTGGAAGTGATTTGAATGTGTGATTTTACTTAAAGGACGTATGTGCACAGAGACCATAGTATACATGGTTTTAATTAAAATAAAGCACAATATTAACCTTTATTATAAGTGATTTTCTTCTATGGTTGAGAAACACATTGTATTTCTTCTTAGCAATACTCTGTTCAGTAAGGTCAATTAGTGGTTTAATATTTAAATGAAATACTTGGCTACTCTAGTATTGATGATTTTTATAATTAAAATGTAGAAATTATAAATGTCAATTGCATAGGCACCAATTAGCTTATTAATATGCAGTAGAGAATACCTATGCACTTTTTTGATACCATATTTCTTAAGTCATGATATAAAGCACTGTCAGCCCTTAGCACAGTTATATCAAGCTCTCCTACTTGTTAGCTCCTGGCCAAAGTCTGACACAGGCAGTAGATATTTAGACTTAATTATGTTGATGAGCAAAAAAGTCACTTTTCTGTGTGTGTGTGGCTAAATGCTCAGGATTAGTAGGGAGAGCAGCTGTTGCGCTTTTAATTTTACCCTAAAGATTGTAACAAAAGATCAGGAGTCTTTTGAGGCCAGCTAGATAAAATATCAATGGTTATGTACCTTGTAAATTTGTTATTGGATTAGTACATAAAGTAGAAACTTCTTTTTCATATATACTCTGATTATGCACTTTGGGTTAATGAATTTGATGTGTAAGTGCCAAGAAGATTGACATGTTGACCTTTTAAAAAATACTCAGAAAACATTCCTGAAGTGGGATTTTCTCCCTTTGCAAAATTAAGTACATAAACATATATTCCCCCCATTCATACCAAGGGGAAACTGAGTTTGGGAAACATGAAGTAACATGGAGAAAATCACAAACATGAAAAGTAGGTTGCCTCAAATCATTATTAAGACCAAATAAGAATATTTCTTTGTTGGTGTTTATGGAGCTTATTTTGCACATTTGTGTATATTCTAATTGTATTATTTTTCTTCAAACTAGATAACTTTATTTACTTTTTAATAAACTTTTATTATAATGCATTGTACTTTCACATCATAATGAAGTTCAGAGCGATAGGGACATATCTGTACATAGTATTTGGTGAGCTTAAAATTGATCTCTTTAGATCAAAGTGTGATCTATGGACTAACTGCTTTAGAGACACTTCAGGCTCTTACTAAAATGCCTATTTCTTGGCCTTAGGAACAGATATGGTTTCCTAACAAAAATTCCGGGTGATTCTTATAATTATCATATATTCTCAACACTAACTTAGGTAGCAGCAACCTGAACTCAATTGGGACAAATATTTCCTCTTTCGCTTGCCCACTTTTTTGCTCATTTATCTCCTAATGGCCCATCATCAATTTTTCTTCCCCTACCATCAGCTTATTCTAGATTTCAGCAAACTGTCTACTAATGCCTGTTAGGGTTTAAAATATTAGATACTCCAAGTGACATTTCTGTTGCAACAGTGATGACAATAACATCTGGCTCTATACATTTCAGTCTTTGTGTCTCTCCTACCCACATCTGGTACCAGAGTCTGTAAGGGATCTTCCTTTTTAAAAGGAAAGGGTCGAGGAGAGGGAGTTGGAGGTAAAGAGACTTGATGATGGAAACACTTTAAATGATACAATGCACATATACAAAATTATCAATGTCTATCTCAATACCATGTATAGGGAAGGGGAGGGAGTGCAGTAAAATATGGAGGGAAGCTTATCAAATGCTTTGTGCATGTATGTCCCTACCACTCTGAACTTCTTTATGATATGTGATTACAATGCATCAAAAATATATATTAAAAATAAAAATACTTTTGTTGGTGCATTATAATTATATGTCACAGTGAGATTTAATGTAATATAATATGCAGGAACACAGAACTTGGTGTGATTCCCTCCAGATCCCACCCCATTTCCCCCTGCCCATACACATTAATGAGATTGGTAGTGATACTAGGAGTTACTGTCATTATAGTCTTTGATACTAACTAGCTTCTTGACATTGGCAAACACATTACATTTATAGTCCTCAGTTTTCTCATCAGTAAAACTAGAGTAGTTAAATAATAGTTGAGTCATAAAGTTGTATGTTAAGAACAGCCTTGAGCTCAGAAAAAAATTACTTTGAAGACACATCTGTTGTGAAACTCCTTTGTTCAAAAAGCGAAAGATAGAATCTCATTTTCTAGCATCAGAAAGTAGATACATGAAAAAAAATCCAACAGGTTTGCCTCTTTCTTTCTATAAAAGAACAAGTATACTGAAGAGTCAGTCTTGTTGCCTAATGAACCAAGAATCTAAACCTTAGATTTCATGGCTGTTATGCTTCCAGATCCCAACAGAGTCTCTTATCAAATGTGGCATCATTAAGTGAAAGAGGCAATGCACTTCTCCATTAAATTGTGCTGAGCTAACTTGTGGCTGACATGAGCCAAACTGAAATGTAATTATTGTAAATATGTTCCTATTGAAGTGTAGTTGCTTGTCATGGAGAGCTATTAGCACATGCAAAACTACTTGTGAATCCTCACTCATCCAGGCTTTATTCTGAGTAAGTACATTGAATATCAAGCCTATTTAGTGAGGCTTCTGTCAATAATAAAAACTAAATATAAAACAACCCCTGTGTGAGCCTGTTTTGAATAATTTACTGCTAAGACTGACTCAATAGATTGCCTTTTCCTTCCTCTATTGAAGAAGGAACTGTTTATAAACAGATCCCTCAAAGTGTAATGTGTGCTTTCTGGTAAAAGGGATTTTATAAACATATTTATAACCTTGGGAAAAGAAAGGATGTATTGCTTTATGATAATAACTGCTAAAACTTACTCCACACTAGAAATGGTTATAGATGTATGTGTTAATTCATTTAATGTTTTTACAGAGGAGGAAATAAAAGTACAGAGAGCTGATTACACAATTTATCCATCTCATATAGCTAGTTTGGTGACAGGACTGAGTACATAATCAGAAAGTTCAGATTGTGTTTGTAACTATCAAATGATTATGATTTCTCAATTCCTCTCCATTTCAGTTCATGTAGGCAGAGAAACAGACTAAACTCTTAACGGAGAATTTGAGACCACAGAATGCAAGTTTCTATCTGGTGATATTTATGTCTCATTT
Source organism: Muscardinus avellanarius (assembly GCF_963383645.1). Lineage (NCBI taxonomy): Eukaryota > Metazoa > Chordata > Mammalia > Rodentia > Gliridae > Muscardinus > Muscardinus avellanarius. The sequence goes on from NC_137795.1 coordinate 70,129,529, forward strand.
TGATACCTACTGAGAAAGAATACCATATCAAATGCACCTCAGTTTTAAAATAGGAGAAACAGCTAATAGGTGGTTATAAAATTTGCCTGCGGTGATCTGGAGACGTTAGTGAAAGCAGGAACAGGTACAAGCTTTAGACTCTGACTTGGTTCTTGGCTAAAGCCACTAGAGAATGTGTCTTCCCGATGACAGCCAGCCATGGCTGTAGGGGATAGAAATAACTAGGAGACAATTAGTGATTCCAGAGAGAAGTGACAGAACATGAAATGCTTGGGGGTGAAAGTGGGTTGGAGGGATCTGGCTTATGGTAATAACTTCACTGACAGCCTTGGCTTGAAACAAAATTAAGGATATGTTTTAAGTGGTATTTTAAAAGGATTTTACTTTTTTACATTGGGTTCCAAGGAGCCACTATTATAAGACTGGTCTGCATTTTTCACCCCTGAAGTTTTTTTAAAAAATTTTTTTGCAGAAAAAGAGACATAAGGCGTATTTTATAAACTCTTTTCTATTTTATTGACTTTGAAAGTATAGTATGACTTTATATCACAAAAAGTGGACATTTCATATGTAAAAGAGGCTAAAATACAAACTCAGAGAAGAAAATAAAAAAATATTTATAATCCCATTATCCAGAATCAGTTAACATTTTTTCTATACTTTATTGACAACTTTGAGAATCACACTGCATCTGCAATTTTAAATTTTGTATTTCAACTTAGTTTGACTATTTCTATAGGTCATTACATATTTTTAAATTTCATATTTGAAAATTTCATTGAAGGGATAGATAATAACCATTTGTACTTTGGAGCAATATATAAATTTCTATTGCTTTACAATTAGATTATTTACATATGACCCCTATTCTGCGTGGTACTGGGGATTAAGCCTGGGGTCCCCCCCCTGAACCACACCCTCAGCCCTTTGTACTTTTATTTTGAAACAGGGTCTCAATAAGTTACAGCCTACTGGCCTCATATCTGAAATCCTCTTGCCTTACTCTCCCAAATAGTGTGATTGTAGACATGTACCGCTGTGCCTGGCAAATCTTTGAAGTTTTTAAATTATTAGTATTTCTTAGGATAAGCATTTGTTTTTTTAAATGTGCAGTTTAAAATAACATCTTTCTGGTGAATTAGAAAGTTGTTTTATGGAAACAACTTTAGTTCTATCAGTAAAAGATGTCTGTTTCACCAAGTCCACAAAAATGAAAGATTATCATTTGAAATTTCTTGGTTAATTTAGTAGGCTGACTCTTATATCCTATTTGTTTTTCTTTTGGAAATGTTTGTCCTCTGTGCTGGAAATTCTGAACACAGTTGGTGAAAACAAAACATGCTAAGTGCCAATCAACTTTAAAATAGTTTAAAACTTTCCCTTTACTAAAGTTTAACACTGCTCTCCTTTACTAAAGTTCTCAGTATTTTTGTGGGAAATGTGGAAAGGTTTAATCAGAAAAATAATGTGTTTATAATATCTTATTAAAAAGTTCGTGGTTTATCAATAGGATAGAATTATCCTTTACAGTTTTGAAAGGAAGGAAGAACATTATGTCTCTACAGACAGTGAGTCCTATTTACTACTACAAGTGTATAAAATCCCCTTGCTTCTCAATTTCTATAGTGTAGTATAACGTGTTGAAAGAGGAAACAAATGAACAAGAAAACATAGTTGTATAAATATTGTCAAATATCTTCACTCCACGTCCAAACCCTTTGGGTTAAACAGCCTAATAGCTTCTTTGGCCCCATTCACCAAATTAGCTTTCAGTTTGAACAAACAGATCTATAGCATTGAAGGTGTGCATTTTCTTTGAATTTTTTTTTCTTTCTGAATGTTATGGTGTCTCTTTTTTTCTCCTTAAACAAAGGGCATAAGTTTGCTTAGCTGCAAAATTTGTCTGTACTTTTCAGAAATTAATGTGAATCTTCCCAAGTCTGAGAATAATAATTCTACTTGGCTTAACTCCAGGGATCTGCAGGGAAAAAAAAAAAAAAACAAAAAAACACCCACAAACTCTAAAGAGAGTAATGATTTGTAGAAATCTGCGGGAGGCCTTGGTCCTTGGTCTGGTAGTACTACTGCTGACAATTACATAAATAGTGTTCCTATGCAATTATCCCAGCAATAACCAATAGCAAGCAAAAATTATAGAGGCCTGATGCGATTTCTACCCAGAGGTTTCTATGTAGCACTTTGTTTGAATCAAAATGGCTATCTTTATTTTTTTCTTTCCTTTAAAGAATCAGTCAACTCCTTAGGAGAATATAATTTTCTTCCATCTAGTTTTAAATGGCATTAGCACAGCAATCAGATGTCAAGGTGAAAGATAAACATGTCTGTTTCTGGGTGCATAAATGGCTAAAATACCAGGTAATATGAGTACCATCTCCCTGGATTTGTACTTTAAATAACATTAACCTTGGGCTGTGTAGAGTTATGATTTCTAAAACTATTTTCTCTCTACAATGGGCAATCAGTTCCACAATTTAAAATTATACTTTGTGCTGTCAGGTTTTTCTTTTGGATACGAGGGCACAGGAAAGAAATTAATTTGATTTGTTTTTCATTTTTGCATGATTACTGCACTGTGTTTATTTCTACAATTTCTTTAATGTCACCATTCAACTACCCTTAATTGAACACTGCTTGTGTTTACTCTTTGCCCAGGACAGCAAATTACAGGACATCATGTAGTATGTTTTAAACAAATCAGATTAGAGAATTATTTAACTTTTAAAAGATGTTGGTACTTATTAATGGTTATGTATGAATTCTATTCAAAAGTAATAATTTATGGTTATTAATAACTACAGCAACAATTTTAACAAAAACTAAATATAGGTAAAAAATGGAAGAAGAAAAACACATCATGTGCACCAAATGCTCTACAAATGATCCCTTCTCTAAAAAATGGTGAGAGAGAGAGAGAGAAAGAGAAACAGTCTTAGTGAAGCTTTCTTTGGAAATTGTGCAGATTCTGTTGGGTGAAAAGAAAAAAGTCAGAACTGGATAAATAAATCTATTTCTCTTTTTTAATGCATCAAATAAAAACATATTCCATTGAGCCAACAAGTTTAGTTTCTAACATAGTTTAAAAAGTTGGTATTCCCTACAACTGAAAATTTGGTAGCTTTCTATAAAATGTTTCATAGTTATTTTCTGAGATAGGCGGTAGATAGTTTTTGGTTATTATCCACTAGAAAATAGAAATAACAGTAATTTTTTATATTTAAATGCTGGAGAAGAAATTACATGTGTAAACACTGATAAATGCTTGTTGGAGTAAATATTATTTGACATAGTTTTGGTTTGAAGCCTGGGCAATTTTCATGATTGTTTTGCCTATTGTGAATATACCAAGGTTTTAGTCTTAACACAGGATGAGTTTTAAAGAAATGGAGGGCTATTTAGCAGGCTTTCTAAGAATGCTAATCTAGACTATATTCATCAAATATTCGTTCATCAGCACACATTAGGTTAAGATGTTTACACAAGGAAGTCAACCATCTTGAGTTACGATCCACTTAATCATTTGTTCTGTTTGGCAAAGACCACAAAGTCCATAGTTCTTCTCCAACTGACATCTATTACTAATTCAAAATATGCATCACACAGCTCTCTAATAAACCCCGGGATTTCTGTGGCACTGAAAAAAAATTCAACTATGTTAATTTTCAAGTATATTTCTTAGAAGAAATTCTTTGATTTAGCTGTTGGATTTAGTACTGTCTAGAAAGCTAAAGTGTCATATCAATGGCCAGTATGTGGTTTTAATCCACATAGCTGTATGACATACATAAGGTGTTTAAGGTATAAGCCATGCTCATTAAGAGCTAAAATCTTGGTCCTAACAAGACTTCTGACATAATTGTTTGATATTGCTTAGGTGTTAGCCTTCAGCCATTTAGGATGCACTAAAGTTGTGTAAGCATACAGTAATAGCCCTGGGCAGTCCTTCAATCTAATGAGACAGATGTGATCCAAATTTGGGGATGCTGTACTCATCAGAGGAAGAAAGATGTGGACCATATGGTGAGAGATTGACTTGCATCCATCAGGAGGAGCCCGTCCGTGCTCTTTGAATTTGCATCTGAGGATGTTGTGCTTTGGGGACTGTACGTGTGTTTGGGTGTATGTGAATAAGTAAATGAGCAGTAGTCCTCAGCTCACTGAATTGCGATTCATAACAGAGAACTCTTATTCTAGTGGCATATGTTATTAATGTTTTACTTATACTTTCACATCCTTTCTCATGTTCACGACTCAGAAAAAATAGAATAGTATGTGGGTAGAAAAGAGTCTCTAGAGAGATCTGTTTTAACACTAAAAATTGGACATGCGTGATTTGTTTCTTGGGTTATTTTTCCTCAGTTGCATGCTTTTACTTATTTATTTAATTTTTATTGCTGCATTATAATGAAGTTCAGAGTGATAGAGATGTGCATGCACTCAGCACTTGGTGAATTTTCCCCTGGATTATATTCCACTTCCTCCTTTCCCTGTACATAATATTGGGATTGGTATCGATTATTTTATATATGTACATTGTGTCAATTTAAGTGTGTCTTTCATCAAATATCCCCTTTACTACCTGCTCCCTCTCCTAGACTTCCCTATCATGTCATTGGGGTTCCTTAAAATATGGAACACTTTATAAATTTTAGTACTGTTTTCTTGCACAGGGGCCATGCTAATCTCTGTATTTTCCCAACTTTAGTACACATACTATTGAAGCAAACAGTGTTTCCTGGATTCTTTGGCATTTTAAATATCAATTCCTATTGTTATTATCTAGGAAGGGTCTTTGTTTGAAATAGTATAGTCTGGTCATAAAAAAAAGAGGTTTGTAATACTATGCAAATAAAAAATTTAAGGATATTAAGAAAGAGGGGGAAATCAAAACCTGTATTAATTTCACTTAATTTTTTTCATGTCTCATTAAAATTTTAGAGGGAGATATCAATGGGAATTTTAGAGGGTGGTATCAGTGGAAGTTGCTATTATCTCATTTACCTGGTCTTCAAGTTTCTTTTGGATCAGGTATCATCTAGATTCTGTCTCCTACCAGAACTTGATGACAGGGAAGGGTAGTCCTTGGGAGGCAGTGTGGTAGGGTCTGACAGTTGGACCTCATTTCTGTGGAAGGCTAGGTTCTCAATAAAAGGCAATGAGTGACAAGACAGTATGCAACTCAGTTATGCTGGTGTCAAGGACCTGGAGTTTGCATGGTCAGGAATGAATGCAGCCCATGGGTGGAGGAACGAACACACAGCTGATAGGGAGTGGAGTCCAGTGGGAGTTACTTTCTGCTCAGCACTCCATTGGTGGCTGCATTTGTGAATCAACTAAGAGTAGCTTTTATTGATATGGTCACTTTGCTTTCATTTCCCATTTTGAAGTGTGTCTCTTTGATGGATGTGTAAGGAATCCGCTTAGACACCTCTGACAGAAGATATGAAGCAGAAGATATGACTAGATTTCGAGCATCCTGATTCCACAAAAGCACTCAACAGACTGCTGAGTAAAACCCAGTAAGCAGGTTTGTAAAGAGACCAGACGTTCTGTGACAGAGCACCTAAGTCACTGTTCAGGCTGCTTGTCTTTGAGGGCTGGAGAGAAGCCTTCTGTCTGAAATGAGAAAAGAAAAACTTTCCCAAGGCCAAAGCACACCAGGATGTAAAAGCTTGGAGTAGAGATTTGTTAACCCCTCATTCCAATCTCCCCGACCTCATGTCTTTGTTCTTCTTGGCAAGGACCTTCTGCTAGAATTCAGGCAGTCTCCTTCACAGATCTTGTCTATGACTTGTTCTTTACTAGTTTTGAGCTTTTGTACTCACCATTTGTGAATTACAGAATATATTCTCTGCCTGCTACCTATGTGTCTATTCTGTTTTAGATTTCCTTAAAATATCTGGCTTAAATCTAACTCTTGGAGTAGTATTCTATCACAAAACTGCCCCTTGCTATGGTTTGGGTTCCTGTTCAGCCTTTCACCTGTGTTTGGAACAAATGAGCCTAGTTTAAGCTGCTATAATTTGCAGCTAGGGATAAATATTTGGTAACCATGTGTTTTGGGTATTGCTGGATATTAATATATCATTCTCCCAATATACTATAGGTTCCTGAGGGTTCCCAAATGTACTACCTTGACATAACTATATCTGCCATTTAACAGGGTTTGGAAGTGACTTCTGAACTTTGTTACATATAGAGTTAGCCTGGGTCTCTGGTTTGAGCCTGAAGGATTTTCTTTTAAGACTGTTCATGTACATGGCTGGCAAGTTGGCTCTGTTTGTCTGCTGAGATTTCAACTGCAAATGTTGGCTGGGGACCTTAGTTTTGTTTTCTCTGTGGGCCTCTCTAGGTTACTTGTGCCTTCTTATAACATGGTGAATAAGTCAAAAGAGAGTGTACCAAAAGTTGGGAAACAGAAGCTAACAGGCCAAGAGTTTTTTCTACACCTGAAACATTACCTCACCGGAAATAAATTCTTTCTTTTTAGGGGGAAGAATTTGGCATGGTCACATTACAGAAGAGCACATGTATTTTTAATGTATTTTGAAAATGTGGAAGGACCCATGCTGCTTTACTAATAAAACCACACAAAGTCACATTGTCTAAAGGGGAGAGATACCTTGGTAGTGAACTCTTCAATATCAGTGATAATAGCTAACATTTATTTAGCGTGGACTTCATGCCAGGCACCTAGATCAAAGGCACATACTTTCTTACTTGATTTTCACAACTTTGAGTTGAAGATTGATTATTGCCCCCATTTACAGGCGAAGAAGCTGAGATACAAGGAGATAAGGTAGCTTGCTCAAAGTCTCAGCTAGTAAATGTCAAAGGCAGCATGTGAATCAAAGTAGTCTAACCTCAGAACTCACATTTTTGTTTTACTCTTCTATTATGACATGGCCTGAAACTTTGTAATATAGCACAGAGACATGGGAAGTACCAGTGATTGCTTGTCCTGGGGTTAAGAACCTGGGTTTGGGTCCATGTGTGTGCTCCTGGGGCACTTAAAACTTATGTGAATATTATATGGCATAATTCATGTGTATATATATACCTTTGGCTTTTATCAGATTCTTTAATGAGTATGGAAGTGCTTAAGTGCTAAGAAAAAAATGGTATTTGTGCCCCTCTTCCTAAGACATGACTAGTCTCAATTATCTTATGCAATCAATTAATGCCTTTCTTTAAGACATTCAGAAAGAGGGTAGGGGCATATTTGCTTTAAGGCCCGTGGCAGACTTGGTCAAAAGCCTCTGCATTCCTTATAATCTTGGGTAAATTTCTGACCCCTCTTCTCAGGGCCTGATTTCCTGGTTTGTAGAATAGAGCTAATGACAACCACCTCTAAGGGCTTTGAGGACAAAATAATATATTGTGTGCAATGTACCTGGCAGTAATAGGTTTTCATCCAGTGCTATTTCCTTTAATGCTATTTTGAGTGTAGCATAGAACTGATGCAGTGAAAACATTACCTTCTCAAGTAGCTGCTACCCTCTAAAGGCAGGACAAATCCCCAGTGAAATCCATATACTGAATCACTTATGCAGCTTCATACAGCTACGTGACCTGCTAGGCTTACTATTCAGGATTCAGTGGCGTGCTAGGCCCTGTAACTTCTGCCTGTGTGAAACATTCTGCAGATTTAATACAAGTAAAAGGATACAGAAAATCAATTCAGGCAATTGCTTCTTCACTTTCTGATCATTCCACCTGGTTTATTCCCACCACTGAATGTATGTAGTTAATCTCTTCTGTATAGACCACTAACTGCACCCACCCATAGTCCTATTATAAAAAGAATGGCTCAAAGTGCTTCACCACTGGAAAAAAATTTGATAAGAAAAAATTTTTTTCTGTCCTCTTTAATTAGACATTTTCCTAATCAAGTCTGGGAGAGGTTTTCATTTGAAATCTACATCTGAGCATTACTTTTTGAAATTTTCTTTTTCTTTTTGATACTGAGGATTGGACACAGAGGCATTCTACCTCCAAACTACACACTCAGGTCCTCTTTTTTTTTTTTTTTTAAACAGGGTCTCACTTAGTTGCTGAGAGTCTCACTACCTTGTGGAGGGTGTTCTCAAATGTGTGTTCCTCCTGCCTCAGCCCCCCAAGTACTGGGATAGGTTCCTTTACTACCTTTTTATGGGGTATAATTGCACCTTTTTTTGTTTACTTAATTGACAAGTTTTATCTGTATATGTATTCATTTTTATTTCTATTTTTTCTGTGATGGGGATTGAACTCATATATACTAGATAAGTGTTCTACCACTAAGCAATATCCTTAGCACTTATTGTTTTTTATTTTTAAGAGCAAATGTGGCCATTGGATATCCTACTAGGTTTGAAACATTAGCACAGCTGGAGTTCAGGAGATGAGATAAATAAAAGGTGAAGAATGAAACTCACCGTTGATGTTATCTTCTCTATCTGGGACACATGTGAACCAATAAAATTGGTTATTTTTAGGAATGATATCTATTAACAGTGCTTTCAGTTTGCTCTTTCTTTGTTACTGAGGCCTTATCTTACAAGTAGCTTTACTTTAAAACTTTGAATGTGGCTACATACTGAGCTGGATTCTTACGTCTCGTAAGTTCAAATCATCTATGAGCCAAACCCTTTCATTTTATGTGACTGTTACTGATGGTTAATAACTTTCTCACTTCTCCTTGTTTTTCTTAAAATTGTTTCATCAGCGTACAGCAAATATTAAGGTGTTTTCTAGTTGAAATCGATTGAATCGCCTAGCTTTCTTGCTTTTGTTTATTTTTCATTTTAATTGTTTCATAGATGACTGCTATTTCCTCCCCTTATATTCTTGGTATTAGCAATTGAACTCAAGGGTATTTACCTCTGAACTACACCTCCAGCAAAATTTTATTTTTGTTTTAAAAGACAGTTCCACTAAGTGCTGAGGGCCTCACTAAAATTTTAATGCGGCCTTTAACCTGTGATCCTCCTCTCTCAGCCTCCCAGTACTTCAATTACATGCTACTGCTATCCCTTTGTAAATTATTTTGTTACAGTTTGTTTTGTTCTGTTTTATCGAGTTAAAGTGAGCTGCAAGGAAAGATTTAAAAATTTGGAATATTGATCAAATTCTAATACTGAGATATAATTTTAGAACCTTGATGTTAACATTAGAAATCTTCATTTGATTAAAAAGCATGCCTTTTATTTCTTCTATCACCTCATTTGTGACTAAGAAGAATTATATTCACAATTTACCTTAGATTAGCAAACTTTTTTTTAATCTTAGATGTTTTTATTATTATTTACAAATACCATACAAACATATTTGGATTCTAAAAATATTAAAAATAGAAATTCTTTTGACTTTCAGTTTTTACTAATTCTTTAAGACTTAGTGACTAACTTAGCTGAGAATAATAATCTTTTTTGTCTCTTAGCTGACTTTTCTAAAATTTTTCAGCAGTTAAGCTCATACACATATGCGTTTTTTTTAAGTACATGCAATTAGATGTCATTAATCCATTCAGTATTGGTAGAGGGCTTGGGCTATGTCTAGTATCTATGCTGAACCAAGTATAAGCCCTATAGGTTTATTTATATGGAAACTCAAGTCTGTCTCTGACAGCAGAATGAATCTTAGTGATGTTACCAACTGGAAGGGGATATGGCATACTGGACCAACTCTCAACTTGTTTGCTAACTCTCATCCATTTAGTATTTTGGGGGAGCATTGGTTTTTTGAAATCACAACTAAACTGACATGAAAGATGGCTAGAATTGGTTATCAATACTTTTGTGTTATGAAGGAAAAATGGTATTGGAAGAGTCATGTATTTGTCATCTTTATACTATCCATTACTTATTCAAACAAAACAAAACAAAAAACAACACAAGATTCTTTTTCAGTCTGGTTAGCACTTCAGTTGAAAAACAGGATTCTGCTTAAAGAACTGACATAACTCATTTCCGAACATGTTTTCTAACATAATTTTATTAGTGCATTATAATATCACAGAATAAAGAGGTCCAGAGTGATAGAAACATATATTTACACAGCACTTGATGTGTATCCCTCCAGATCCAATCCTACTCTCCCCCCTCCCCGAACATATTATTGAGATTGGTATTGATAACTTCATATATGAACATATCATTATTTGAATTGTTTCCCCCTTGAAACCCACTTGAATATACATAGTAGAGTCAGATCACATAAAAGATAATGGCACATGAGAAGCATAACATTATCAAAAGATTACAAATTGTGACATTCCATTTTTTCAGACCTAACCTTTTCATTTTCTGAAACTAAAGGTAATCAAAGACCTGCCTTACTTCTTGGCAGTAGATACTTCAAAGACTGCTGACATTTGAAAACCAGAGGAGCTGAACACTGACTCCCTGAAGAATATACTCTAATTTGGGGAGTGGGTGGAAGTGGTCTAATCTTTATGGCCATATTTGATGAGATTTACTGTGAGGACGTAAACGGTGATGGTTACAGGGCTGTTCTCCTTGCAGAAGCAGCCACTTACTTGAACTGGGTTATTTCTGGTGCGCCCTCCAATGACAGGTCATGGGCAAGTATTTATTACCCTTTCTGCAGAGTGTAAGTTAAATCCCTTTTCTGAGGCAATGGGGCCCTGAGGGAATGTCAAGGAAAGAGGGAGAGGGAGAGGAGTCTAGGATGAGATGTCTGGTTCTATCACTCCTTCCAGGCCATTAGTTGATCTATTGGATCAGCTTTTCTCAACCTTTTGTGTGTAACTTTGCTGGCAGAGTTGTTGAATTATGTGCAGCCACTTCCAGCAAGCAGCTTAGGTCAGGGGGCTTTTCTTTGGCATTTAGCTCCCACATACTTAAACAGAACCTCAATTTGCTAAGGTTTTTAACGCCAGAAGCTTGCTCTCCTTATCCGATTTTATTATTTCTTCCACACATTGTTATTCATAACACATCTGGCTGCAGGTTATAGCATTTTGGCTGAGTTTCGCCATGCTAACCTCTGTTTCCTCTCCTAGGGTCTAGGAAACAGGCCCCTCTGGATTGAAATATTAATGATCATAAGTACAACAGCAACCCCTCTGCTTTTCAAGTAATGCAATTCCAAGCCGAAGGGCAGCAGCGCCAATTATAACTATGGGAATCCTATATATTCTCCCAGTAGGATACACAGATGCACACACAGAGACTCAGCTGGGCTCTGATACTTGTAACTTGATGCTTCCCTCTTCTTTGGTGTTTTGAGGCTCTAAAAGAAAAAAAAATGAATCTATCAAGGAGATTTGGTTTGTGAGGAAGAACTGCTCACAACTGCTGAGCTAGCTGTGTAGAGAATTGCCCGTGGGTGCATGCCAGGGTCTCCTTACTGCTTCTTATAGGACTCTCTTTTGGAGATGAGGGAAGCCTGTGCTCCCACTCTTTCCCTCAATTTCTTCTCCTCTGGGTTGTCTGCAGTAATTAGAATAGCGTACCAGAGAATAGTACAGGTTTTATTTTTGAGTCAACTGCCACCTGAGAAACAGGCACTCCACTTGAGACATTCAGCCCAAAGGTGAGCACAAATGAGCAAGAAATATAAAATGGGTCGAGTCACATGGTTTAGGGAGTTTTCCAGCAGAGACAGATTTACAGACTGAATCTTTGAAGGCTGACTTTTCTGCTAGATGACTCTGAAATTCCAGGCTGATAGTCAAAAGATTTCAATTATTAGAGGGCATAATGAGGTTTTTGTAAAGGCCTTTGAGTTCTCAACAGGAAGAAAGAAGAAAAAAAAATAGTGAACACTGGGTGGGCCAGAAAAAATTTAGATATTTACATAAAAAGATAAAAGTCAAAAGGATTAACCTACAGAAAAATGAAACAACAAAAAATTGCCAAAAAACAAAGAAAGAAACAAAGCAATATGTTATTTTTAAAACACTTGTTACTGAGCATGATGATGCAGGCCTATAATCCTAGAACTTGGAAGGATGTGACAAGAGGATCACAGGTTCGAGGACAGCCTGGGCAACATAGTGAGACTTTCAGAAATTAGCAAGGCCCCGATTAAAAACAAAACAAAACAAAAAATCAAAAAGGTCTGGTGTGTAGATTAGAAATAGGATGTTCCTGAGCTCAATCCCCATTTGCTTCCCCACCAATATTGTGGCGTTCACCAGGTGCTTTGTGCATGTATGTCCCTATCATTCTGTACTTCATTATAATGTGTGATTATAATGCACCAATAAAAGTATCTTTAAAATGTTGTGTATATTTAAGGTGACATGATGTTTTGATGTACATATACCTAGTGAAATGCAAGTTAAGCAGTATGTGATTAAATGCCCAGATGATAATTATAAATGACACTTAGCACCTATTGAGTATCAACAGCATTTCATGCATCTTTCTAAGATCTTGACATATATTGACCCATGATCTTCACAACAATCTTGTGCAGAAGAGAGAATTTTTATTGCCATTTTACAGATGAGAAATTGGGGGCATAGAAAGTTTGAATAATATTCTCATTATCAACTTTATGTTCCTAACCACTATTTCTCAGTTTCTTTTTAAGAGGTACAAGAACTTTTTTTGAGAACATTTGGAACAATTCTGTGGGCCAGATTGTAAATATTGTTCCTCAAAAATCTGTAGGATAGAGCTAGGCAGGGGAGCTGATGCCTATTCTAAGCAAATGAATAGTATTAATAAAAGTACCCTAGCACAAGGGATGCACTCCAGCTAAAGGGATCTCTCTAAATTCACAGTTTTTAATGGTTAGTTAATTTCTTGGACAAAATGATGAGCTTGCTTTCCTTTGCTTTCATAATTCTGGGTTTAGCCCTGGTGATAGTGAAATAATGAGTTTTTTTAAAAATCATCAATTTCTTGAATATGATTCTTACAGGTATTCATTAATGACAACACATTTCAATTCACGAGTAATGTTAGCTGGAAAATTCAAAACTAATTTAGAAATAAATACAGTCATGAAAGTAGCATTAGAATAATACTTAATGGAAGTCGAAATGCTTATGTCATGCAATCAGTATGTCTATTATGAACCCAGTTTCATAAAAAATGTATATTGATATGTGAATATATATATATATATATATATATATATATATATATATATATATATATATAGTGGTGGTACTGGGATTCCTGAAAATCCTTCTGCCTCCGGGCTACACTCCCAGACTATTTTATACTTTATATTTGGAAACAGGGTCTCGTAAGCCAGCGCTGCTGGCTTCGAACCTGTGCGATCCTCCTGTCTCTGCCTCCCAAGTGCGGGGACTACAAGTGTGAGCCACCATACCTGGCAATGTGAATATATCTTAAAAACTACAAATATATATCTAAAGTTATCTCTGAGGGGTAAAATATGGAAATTTTATATGTTTTATTTATTTCTCTGAGCTTACCAATTTAAAAAAATATATATGTTGCATATATAAGAATTAAAGATGTAATTATAAGTGAAAATAAATGTCTGAAGCATCATGCTTAAGAAATGACTCCTGTAGGCACTTAATCAAGTTATGAATCCTAATAAACATTATCTACTTCTAATTTTTAATTGAATTAAATCTTATGACTTTTAAAGCAAGATAGCACATTACCTTCCAAATATATAATAGGGTTAGTCAAGCCAAAGAAGGTCAAAATGAAACCAATTCTCTATCGTACATTGCAAAGTAAACAGTCAGCTCCTGTTCTAAACTTTGGGCCCTTGTACCTTTCTCTGCTTTCTTAGCTATAGCATTAGTTAGTAGAAGAAAATAATGCTGTGTATTAAAAGAAAAGAAATTAAGCCCGGCGTGGTGGCGCACGCTTGTAATCCACGCGCTTGGGAGGCAGAGACAGGAGGATCGCGCAGGTTCGAAGCCAGCCGTCCTGGTTTAAGAGACCCTGTTTCCAAATAAAAATATTAAAAAATAGGTCTGGGAGTGTAGCCCGGAGGTAGAAGGGTTTCCAGGAACCCCAGTACCACCCAAAGAGAGAGAGAGAGAGAGAGAGAGAGAGAGAGAGAGAGAGAGAGAGAGAGAAGAAACCCTATTTGTAGGTAAAAATAAGCTATATTTTATGTAAATATATCTAGCTATCGGGTCTGAATTCTTAGAGTTCTTTGTCAATGCCCAATCACTAGAGATTTGGGTATAGATGCCTCTAGTTAGCTCTTAGGATGGGCAGTGGAATTGGTGTATAGTATCTGAAGACCAGAAAGCTAATCTTATAGAAGTATATTTTGACATTACCATTTTAATTTTATTTATTTGTACTGGGGATTGAAACCAGGGGCATTACACCTTTGAGCTACACCCCAGCCCTCTTGAATTTTTCATTTTGAAATAGGGTCTCCATAAGTTACCTAGGGCTTCACCAAGTAGCTGATGTTGTCCATAAACCTGTGAATCTTCTGTATCAGCCTTCCAAGTACTGGAATTACAGACATGCACTATTGTGCCTGGCACTATTTTTACTAATAGCAAAAGAAGGAAGAAGCAGAAAAGATTGAAATGAGTCTTTAAGAAGCACTTTCTGACTATAGTCAATATGGCATGAAACATTTTAAGATAGGGTATGAAAGCTGGTCAAAGGTCAGAAGTCAAGTTACTTTGTTTGGAAAAGGGGCTAATTATTCCTTCTTATTTTTTGAGAGAATTTCACCAGCAATTTTTTTTTTTATCTACCTGCATTCCATGGTGGCTGATAATGCATACAGAAGTGATTTAGGAATACCACTGATCCTGGTTAACTGGCTTGCCCAAACTACAAACCCTGGAGAGAGCTTACTTAAAAATTGATGAGCCATTGAGATTAAAAGAGCAAAACAAATAAACCCAAGACAAATGAATAAGTGATGCTTCTTCAGTTAGCCAGTGCCAGAACTGCTCACTGCCAGTTGGAATTTGAGCAGGGTGGATTATGTGCAAATGATAGAAAAAAATGTCCATCCTAATTCCATTGCATAGAACTAAAAACACCCCATCCCATCCCTCCTAATGCTTCTAGAGGCCTCAAATGATAGATTAAGCCCATGATTTATGACTAAGGGCTCACTCCATGGGCAAGAATACCAAGAACCTTGCCAGCCACTTGCTTCAAGGGGCTGTAGAGTCTTTCCTTGCCCATCGAGTTTGCCATTCTAATCTTTTCTAGCAAAACAGATTCAGGCCAAGTGCTACAATAATTAAAAATAAATATTTTAAACCACTGTAGCAATAAATTAACTTCATGCCCATTCTAAATGGTTCTATTAATAAAAATAGAACTCTGTCGTGCTTGGGAATGACTGTTCAGAGGATATCAGTGATTTGGCTTTCTCCTCAGGATGTGACGTTGCTCACAGCTCTTCCCAACTGGAACCAGAAGCTGTTGGTCCTCTGTTGTGGGTGCTTAGCAGCCATCTGGAAGGAAAGTTGGCAGAAGCTAGTTGAAGGCATATCTCAAACTGAGGAATTCTGGCTGCCATCTCAGTTAGTAAACACTGTAGCTTCCCCACTGGATGGAACAGCTACTCCAAATTCCTGATGGGAGGAGAAAATCAAGCAGGAGGGAAAAGGCTAAGTGTTGCTTGAATGCCTTTCTACTGACAATTCATTAGGCTGGGTATTTCTCTTTTATTCCAGGACTCAGTCCAGGTGCAGGTTGGCCCAGTTATTTTCTTAATCTTGTTAGAGATAGTCAATTGCTGCTCAAATTTATAAAACATATGTAGTCTATGGTTCTTAAAAACCAGAATCTGAAATAGTTTTTGCTGGTAATCAATGAAGGAACAAGAGGCATAGGATGAATATGTTCTTCGTTCACTTCAGCTGCCCCTCAGTAGAATGATTCCAGAATCATTCTACTGAGCCTTCTCTTATTTGCTGAATGGAAATCCTGTAAGGTCTTGGACCTCAACAATTCCTTAAACTTTGGGTGAGAGGTAGCAGTGGAGAAAAATATGAAAAAAATTTTTAAATTTTTTATTGGTGCACTGTATTCATACATCATAGTGGGATACAAACTTTTGTAGACATACATGCACACATCGCCCAGTCAGCCCCCACCCGATCCCCACCCCATTCTCTCCCCATCCCTCCCTCCCATGCTTGGCTTAGTGGTTGACATCTAGTATTATAGCAATTTATCCAAAATTAAAAATGATAATTTCACATAACAGTTTCATTTGTCTGATACCAAGCTTTTGATGGCTTAAAGATAACATTTCAATATTTCTTTTTACTTTCTTTCTTACCAGAGAATATTTTTTTTCTATTTTTTTTGGTGAAACTATCATATATTTATATATTTATTTTTCAGAAAAAAATCTATCCTAATATGGAATATGGACTCTAGATACCCACAATGATCTTGAAAAAGAACAAAGCTAGAAGATATATATTTTCTGATTTCAAACCATATACAGCTACAATAATTGAAACAGTGTAGTACTGTTCTAAAGGCAGATATATAAACCATTGGAGTTAAATACAATCCTAAAGCTAAACTCTTCCCTATATTGTCAAGTTATTTTTGACAAGGTTTCCACGAACATTTAGTAGTGGAAATAATAATCTTTTAACTAAATATTGTTGAAAAATAATAATTACATGGAAAAGAATAAAATTGGACCCTTACCTAATCCCATATACAAATATTAACTCAAAATAGATAAAAGACCTAAATATAAATCTTAAGACTATAAACTTTTAGGAGAAAATCTGGGTCATAAAACCTCACAACATTGAAATTGGCAGTGATTTCTTGGATATGATTTCAATGGCACAGGCAACAGAAGAGTATACAAACTCCCTAAAAAAATAAAAAAAATATATTGTATATCCAAAGACAACGTAAACAGAGTTAAAAGTTACTAATAGAATGGGATAAAATATTTCCAAATGCTTTATCTGAAGGTATATTAATATTCCAACTAGAAATCCTAAAAATTAACAATAAAGGCAAACAATACAATTTAGAGATAGGTAAAAGACTAACATAAGTAATGAATCTCCACAGATAACCAATCTTAGTTGTCTGTTGGATGGAATCTCCACAGATAACCAATCTTAGTTGTCTGTTGGATGGAAAATCTTATTTCTCTGGTTCTGGTGTGTGTTACCTATTTCTTCTTTGTAGTTAATCTCTTTGAGTATTTTCTCTAGTGCTGGTTTTGAAGACATAAATTCCTTCAGTTTCTGTTTGTCGTGGAAGCTTCTTATTTCTCCATCTAATTTGATAGAAAGTTTTGCTGGGTAGGAAATTTTTGGCTGGAAGTTGTTTTCTTTCAGAGTTTGGAATATGTTACTCCAAGCCCTTCTGGCTCTCATGACTTGGTTTGGGAAGTCTGGACTGATTCTAATTGGTTTGCCTTTGAATGTCACTTGGCCCTTTGCTTTTGTTGCCTTTAAGATTCTCTGCTTGGCTTCCACATTGGTCATTTTGACAATTATGTGGCATGGGGATCCTCTTCTCCGATCCTGTCTAAAGGGAGTTCTATAAGTTTCCTGGACCTGTGTATCAACCTCTTGCTCTATGTTTGGAAAATTTTCTGCTATTACTTCCTTGAAGAGACTGTTGATCCCTTTGGTTTCACTTTCTTTTCTCTCCTCTATTCCAATTATTCTTAGGTTAGCTCTCTTAAAATGGGCCCATATTTCTTCAATATCAGATTCCTGCTGTCGGATATTTTTTTTCTAGATTAGAATCTATGCGTTCATTTTTGGAATGATCATCTTCTAAGAGCGAGATTCTGTTCTCTATGTGGTCTAATCGGTTGTTTGTGCTTTGAATTGAGGCCTTTACTTCATTAATTGCATCCTTTATCTCTTTTTGGCTCTCTCTGAGTTCTTTTCGAAGCACCTCTATTATTTCTACAGTTATTTTCCTGATTTGATCTTCTAGAAATCTCTGATTTTCTGTTTTATCGGGTTCTGATGTTGTGGGGTTGTGGGCATTTATTGCTCCAGTATTATTCCTCTTTCCCATGATTTCGGATGTTTGTGCCTTATCTGGGTTCTTCCCTTGGGTCACTATGACTTCACGTAAGGTGCTCTGGATCTCGAGTCTGTATTATCTCAGACCCCACTACTCCTTTACTGGGTTGTATCACAGAGTCTCCGACCCAGAGAGTCGATAGAGGCTGCTTTAGACTGTGGGGGGTGCCAGGTTGCACATTCTCTTATGGTGTGATATCTCTGCCACCGCCACTCCCCCACTAGGTCAAGTCCCAGGGAGTACAGTACTGGGATTTCTCCTCTGTGGCCCGCAATTTGACTCACTGTTCTTGAGTACGCAGATGTAGCCATACTGAACTTGGTGAATTCACTGCTGCTGCCGCCGGTGGCAATATGGTGCCGCTGCTACGCCCTCGGCCGTGAGGCTGGTGTATTTCTTCTTGGATTTGATTTGAACTCTGAATCTCTGCAGCGTGTGCTGAGCTTAGCCACTGGGAGCTTTAGATGTTCCATCGCCGAGAAATCCCACCTGGCTGTTCCGCAGCGGCTCACCTTGGCTTGCTGTAGCCGTCCGGTGAAATCGCCGCTGCCACCGGCAGTATGGCGCTGCTGCCGCATCCTCGGGGGTGAGGCCGGTGTATCTCCTCTGTGGCTCTGAGCTCTGTTCTCAGACTGCTTTCTCTCTGGAGCCTGGTGATTTTTTTGTTTCTCTGGTGATGGTGTTTTCTGGCTATGAAAGGCGCTGATTTTGTGGTAATGGAGATTGGTTGTTAGCAGGGCTCTTAAGGCCCGCTTTTCTCGGTTGCCATCTTCCCGGAAGTCTCGAAAATCAAAAATATGAAATTTAGTTGATAACTCTTCCCAGTTCAGTCCCCTCTGGCTTGTAAAGTGGCACCTGAGAGCTCTTTCTCAGGATTATTCTGGCAGTTAGTTTTCAGGGACATTCTCAGAATTCTGGAGAGTGAAGATGGATATATTCAGATCATTGCCATCATGGGGGGAGCTTCTTTCAAAACAAGGAAAATGTGATTTTGATGCTAATAGAGTGCCTATTTCTTTTTTTCTTTAGAAAACAGGTGGGAAGAATTTGTCCTATACCCATCTTCTAAGAATGCATACAATATAGGGTCTTGCCATTGTTAAAGCAGAAACAATCAAGGATCACTGAAGACAACAGAAAATTGAAACTTTTTATTGGTGCATTGTAGTCTTATATCTTAGTGAGGTACAGGATGGTAGAGGCATACATGCATACATCACCCAATTAGCCCTTACCCAATTCCCATAATATGCTGATATTTTTCCTTGTACCTTCCACTGGATTATATTGATTACTCCTAACAAGGTAAAATGAGGTCAGATAAGGCCTCCACTGTTTAGAGAATCTAGTTCTTATGATTTCCTCCTTGTCTGCTTTGGTTTATAAGGAAACACACCTAACCAATGTGGGTATGGAGATCAGAAGCTAAGACTGCTGAAATATAAAAATACAGAATGAAAAATTTTCTAGTGCTCCAAGCTGTTGTGAAGACTGGGAAAAATATATAGCTTTAAAATTAATAGTTATCACAAATCCTTTAAATACTGATGAATAACATAGACTACATTGCATGATATTAGCTAGAAATGTCCTAAGCTGTTTAGAAACTTTTGTTGTCTATAACAGGTCCTTAACCAAGATGCTGGAGTTTAATTTCCTCAAATACTTTCAGCATTTAAAATTTTCCTTGTACGTTTCTCCTTCAGAGCCAATTTCCTTTGCCAATGAATAGGCAAACAAGAACTAATAATGTACTTTCATTAGCTACATTCTCTCCCTGCTACCATGCATTTCTTTATCAGATATTGGATGCAAATGTTATAAATGATAAATTCTTACACAATGCCCAACATTGCAGCTTATCAGGTAGATCCCAAAATAAAAGCCTATATTTACCAGAGCAAGTTATGGTAATGGATAGAGAGAATATTTCTTATTTAAGTTTCTCTTCACAGCACTATGATCTCCTAACTGCAGTTGTATTTTCTTTGTGTAGATCTCCAAGTTTGATTCTTGGTCAAACAATAGGTCATCAGTTATCTCCTTTTGTAATTCATAAAAAAAATTTTACAAAAAAATTAGAAAAATATTAGCAAAAAAATTTCTCATTTAACAGGATACATATTTATCAAATCAGTGGTAAAAGGATGTGTGAAGAAACAAGTACCATGTTGGTATTTGAGGTGAATGTCAACTAGACCTTGTTGGAGAACTACTTTTTGATCCTTTGTGGAGAGTAATTTTAAAACCTGGAAACCTTTGTCTTTCTAAAAGTTAGCACTGAATACAATGATATATATTCATTTGTACCTGACTCTGACTCATTTACTTGGTAATGTAGGCAGTGGACAATCAGTGAAAATTTCAGCTTACAAATGCAAAGGTTTTGTGGAATTAGAAAAAAATGATCACTTAAAAAGCCCTTAAAAATTGGCCTTTTACAATGGAAATTTCTGACTTTTAAAAGTATTTCAATAAAATTTATTTGAACACATAATAACTAATGGGGCAGGCTTATAATTTTCAAACCTACTGGTCCATCTATTTATTAAATTTGAAATGTCAAGACATACTAACTGATGATGTAAGACATGCCTATAACTGGATATGGACAATTTTGCTCCAAATAATTGAACCTGAATTGAATTAAGCTCTAGACTGAACTTCCAGTTATTAAAAAGTAAGTGCATGAGAAAAAAAGAGGGTATTGTAGATTAGAATAACATTATGTAACAAACAAGCACAATGGGTTTATAGTATTAAGGTCTTAAATTCAAACATAATCTTAAGATATTTTTGAGACAATTAAGGGAAATTGCACATTGACTGTTAAATTATATTTAGGCATATTTATGACTTTTAATCATGATAATCATTTTGTGACTACTTAAAATACTGTTAAGAAATATATACTAATGAATGTATAAGTAAAATGATATGATATTTAGGATTTTAAAATAGCTTAGTAATAAATAATCAAACAAACATATAAAGTATGAGAGGGTAGATCATTATTGGTGAATTATTGACAATTTTGAAGCTGGGCATTGAGTCCATAAGTGATTAGTATACAAAATCTCCTTGACTTATTATGGGCTAAGTACTGATAAATTAATCCCAAAGTTGGAAATATTATAAACAAAAATGAATTGAATACTCCTAAACTATAAAATATTGTAGATGAATAATATAGCACACTGCATAGATTCCCCAAGTCAATTATATAGCCTTCTGCAGGGATGCTGGATTCATTAAAGGGAGATAGTAGCCTCAGATGCAACTGAAAAGTATTGAATAAAGACAAGGGGGTGATGAAAGAATCCAGTGAGGAACTGAGTAATTTTTCTTTTCTGAAAATGGGGTGGTATTTCATTAAGTTTGGGAGTCTATTTTAGAGTTTTCAGTGTTGAGCCTTGTGATCACCTAGCTGCTACCTGGGGCTATGACTTGCTGCTTTTGCTCTGTATCACAAAAGAGTGTACTATGGCAAATCACTAGTCCAGGAAAAGATCAGAATTCAACATTTGATTCACTATTTTTAATGAATGTGTATTGCTTTTGTGCCATTGTAAGGTAAAAAGAAAATAAATCAGGGATTCATTCTTATTCTTATCTCTATTTTTGTGGATGTTTCAAAATTTTCAAAAGAAGACATAGAATAAGACAATAAAAGGGGTTCGTCGTCTTCCTAGAGTGAGGTAGACTTTTGGAAACTCAACATAAGTTTAACTTGTAAAAAGGATTTTTCTGCAAGTTGCCATACTATTCAACACTGAAGGTTGATAACTCATCTTGTATGGCATAACAATTTTAGGTTCTACTTTTCTATGTTACTGGTTCTGTGTTCATAGATATTAAGTCCTGAGAGGAAAAGTTATTATTTATGATATGAAAATACATGCATGTATTTGTAATAAAGTTGAAATATGACAATGCATATAAAGCATACTGGTGCAATGCACCAGAATGTGTTATTTTTAAATAAATGGAGCTGTTTGTCTCTAATAAAGATCAACGGAGTGCAAGTTATATCCCTGTAAAGATATGTAAGGGGTTATATAAAAAATATGATGATATTTGTCCATGAATGTTTCTTGATTTATTAGAAGTTTGCTACATAGGAAATTTCTGCTTTATGGTTATAAGAGAGCCAAATATCAGCTATTTATTATAGTTTGGAGTGATAACTCAAGTAAGACACAATTATAGGGGTAGTAAAGTTCATAGGATAGACTGGTTTGAAACCTAGATCTGGCATGAATAAGCTATGTTGGCCAAGGCGAAGTCACCTTTTTCTGTTTTGGTGCCACTTTCTGCAAAGTCAGTATATAATTGCACTTATAAGGATTGTTATGAGAATTACACATAAAATACACAGAACTAAACTTAGTATATGATAGTATATTATGGTAATCAATACATTTACAAAGTGATGTTGAAGGTACTCAATTGTGAGAAGGGCAGGTGATCAGTTTGGGTGCTGGGGAGGTGGTGATGCTGAGAATGTATAGAAGGTTTCATAGAGAAAGTGTGGTATTTGAGCTTCACCAGAAAAAAAAAAGAGTCACTTAGGCAAAGATTACTCTCTGAATATTGTAGGCAAATCCTGGGATGTAAAAAGTCCTAGGAGAAAAAAAAACTAAAAGCAAAGTGGGCTTAGAAGTTAGAAGGTAGATTTTTAAGGTAGGGAAGAATAAGACAAAGTTCTAATGGTAGACTGGGTAGTTTTATTTTTGTAATTCAGTAGGCAAAAAGAGTTATAAGGAAACTTTATCCAGAAAAGTAACAGTGGTATGGTGATTATTTGGAATAGAGGGAAGATTTATTGGGAGTCTATAAAACTAACCTAGAATTTTGATATTTGAAGAGTGGTTCCTAGACCAAGAGCATCAGTATCATAAGAGACCTGTTAAAAATGGTACTTTCTGGATCCCATCGTACTTATAGAATCAGAATGTTTATACCATTATTATTAGTAGTAATGACCCAGGATCATTCTACCTCTGAGCTACATACCCAGACCTACTTTATTTATTTATTTATTTATTTATTTATTTATTTATTTATAATTTTGAAAAGGGTCTCAATAAGTTGCAGACAACCTCTCAATAAGTTGCTGAGACTTGCTTCAAACCTGTGATCTTCCTGTCTCAGCCTCCCAAGTACTGAGATTACAAGCATGGGCCACCAAAGCCAGGCTAGAATCTGAATTTTAATAAGATATCCAGGTGGTTCAAAGTACATTGAAATTGGAGAAACAGATCTGGAGACAGTTCAAGAGAGTCTGTACTAAGGCAGAGATAGTGGGATATAAAGGAAAGAATAAAGACCTCTCACATATACACTGAAGAGGTGAAATTGAGATTTGGCTGTCAAGGTACAGGACGGTGGTTGGTGAAGAGAATACATTGAGGGTAGATTTGTGATTCTTTATTAGAGTTTCTGGGTGGATGATGATGAGGACTCTTGGAAGGGGGGAACTTTGGGGGCTACAAATTTGGGGTAAATAATTCATTTTATTGAATTTTAAGCCGCCCATGGGATAGGAGAAGATTCATAAAAATAGACGAAGCAAAATGCAGTTACATTATTAAAGAGAAAATCTGGAGAAAGTAGTTATCTTAATGTCAAGGAAAAGTCCCAAAGTGGAAAATGCTAGATATACCCTTCTCTACTGCTCTTCTATAAAAGAACAAGGACAATTTAGAATTGGTTCTCTAGTGTGCATTAAATACTCGGAATTTTTTGAGCTCATAAAGTCACAGATCTCAGACTCCACTGTTAAGTATAAATGCATAAAAATAAAACTGTGAGGCACATCAGAGCTTGGTAATTTGTATGCAATTTTCCAGTATAGACTTGGCAAGAATTCAGGCTTTGGAATTTGGAGAGGTTAGGGAGTCCTGGTGCTTTCTTGGCACTAATGTTGGCAGAATTTAAAAAAGCTTGGTTTGGAAAGATGTGGAGAATTCAGATATCTAAGCTTACTATCTACTGAGTTGAAACAAAATGTTACTCACAGGGGGAGGTTTGAGAGGTGTTTATCAGATTGTAGAATCTCTAAATAGGGAATCACTCTCCTACTCAAAACCACCTGATTTAGCAAATAAAAATACAGGACACCCAGTTAAATTTGAATCTTAGATGAACATGAATATTTTTTTGGTGTAAATATATTCCAAATATTACAGGAGATAAGCATACATGAAAAATAATTAATATTTACCTGATGTCAAATTTAACTTGATATTACTAATTTTATATGACAACTCTCTCCTGTGCCCTAAATATAGTAAAGATTAGGTATATATTATTGTAAGTTTTAATGCTTAAGAAACAAGATGAAAATTTTATAAAATGTCATATAGAAACTTATAATATTAATTCATAAAAGCATCTATATGTTTAATTTGTAGGAAAACAGGCTTTCTGGGAAAATTATGCCATGATTTATCTCCCTATGGTTATGATAAAATTACTGACTTATTTTTTAAACCCCACACATTTTTGCATCGTGCTCCATAATCTTAATACAGCATTTAGTGGGAAGGCAGCCTATAATTAAGGCATAAGTTATCAAACAAACTGCAGATGTGGAGTTGTGAAAGAAGGTAAACTTAAAGCTTAATTTTTAAAGGAGACTCTGATGTTAAGCAGATGTATTTGCACGGAACAAGGCAATGTTGAAAATGACAGTGTATTACAGGTACTGTTTAATACATATGGTAACCTTGTCTTCAGTTAAATATGCTTTTAGAAGTTCTATGACATGGATCTACATGACATGTTTTTTATATTAAGTCTAACAATACATAAAGTAGACAACAGGACTAAAATATAGTTGGAAGTATGAATATTATGGGATCACAGAAGAGAGGGATTAATTCTGTTAAGGGTCATTTGAGAAGGTTTCAGAGAGGGCAGCATGGAAGCATCTTCATAAAATATAGGACAGAAAAAAACTATTTAATATGTTATTTTTATATTAAGTAATACATGAAGAAATTGTGCAAACAGAGGCAAGTTTATAAAATCAACAGAAAACTTTCATATCTGAAAACCTAGAAATACTGATATATTTTTATATTTCTTTTAATCATTTTTTGATTTTTAACAAAACAGTATTTATTATCTATATTAAATTTTCTCTCCTGCTATTCTACTTAACGACTCCCTTAAACATTTCTTTTTTTCTATTAAAAACTGTTAACATCATTTATACAGCTAACCAATAATGTGTATATAGATGAATACTGATTTTTAATATAAACCTTTAACCTTGGATTAAGAGTATAAAATGACATTGATTATCTTGACACATGCATTACCAAAATGCCTTCTAAAGAGATTGTCTCAAAGTGGACTTGAAGAGTTAGATGATAGAGTTGGTGAAGGGAAGGTTGAAAGGTAGAGGTGAGAAAGGGTAGTATATAAGCAGCAAAAAGGAAAAGTTTTTTGTTTTTATTTCCTGGAGCACAGGGCATGAATGATGGATGGGTGAAATCAGACTAGGAGAGTGTTTTACAACTGGATTATGGAAAATATTAAATGCTGACAAATGAACAAGCTTTTGTTGAAGGGAATTGTGAGTCATAGAAGACTTCTGAGTAGTGGAATGCCATGACTTTAGAACTTTCTCCCAGTTAATGATAGGTTATTAAATATCTCTGAACTTTTGGGTCATACCCATATAATATTTAAGATCATCAGCTATCAAAATTTGAATGCCTGGAAATAAACTATGCCATTGGCTCATCATGTTTAAAGATATCATTGACATTTACCTTATTGAACATGAATTGATTTTTACACATTTGTGTCAGTGACTGCATAAAACACCTGGAAGGTAGAATGTGCCAGGTCAACTTAGTGTCACGGAAACCTTTAAATGTGTACTCCGGTGATATATAGGGTTTGAGTATGATAAAGATTTATTGAGGATTTAAGTTTAGGATCTTCTTATTTAATGATGCTCCTTGAAACTGTTCCTGGCCCTGAGCAGTAGTTGACTCCGACTGAAAGAGCAAAAAATACTATTAAAAAAGTCTATTCAGGTACATGTTTTCTGCTTAAAATCAATATGTAGTATGTACTTTCTCCATCAAGTGCTTCTGTTTCTCTATTACACTAAATGTATATGAAAAGAAATAAATCACTCAAACATTAAGATTTGTTTTCTTTCATATTTTAGGCAATGGTGGTCTAATTTAATTTGATTTGATTTTTTCACATCACCTATATGTTTTCAGAGAGAAAGTAAAAACTTAGATTAGGGCTGCTCAGTCTGGCCAATGGAGATTGTCTATTTCTGAAGAAATGAAAATCTATTATCTTCTTTTATGTGAGTGTCTGCCCACAAAAGGAAAGATAGACCACATGATGGAAAGAGAAGATGGACACCACCATTGGTTGTTTTCCTTGTGTCTCTGGATCATGAATACATTGGGGTTGGGAGAACACAAGCTTCCAAATTTGGAGTCTTTTAAACACCAAAGTTCTGAGTTTCAAATTCAGCTTGATCTTTTCAGCCTTTGGATTCTGTCTCCTGCTGTCATAACATCGCTTCTCAATTCAAAGAGGGAAGAAAAGAGATTCGTAGCACCTCAAATAGATCTTCTCTGGCATGGCTGCACATCGAGTGTAAATGAATCAGAAAACCTAGCATTAACTTTTACTTGAAATAGATAAGACTTTTAAAAACAGGGATAAAATTGCAATGACGGTTTGAAATAGCTATTCAAGTATTTTTATTGCACTGACCACCAGACATGCTTCGTTAAGAGTGAGGCACTCCTTCAAAGTTAAAGCAGTCACTGGAGACATTTTGTTAAACCTAAAATGTAAATAGCTTTTTTCCTTTTTGTACTGTTTGACTCTGACATTAATTCTGTATCATTTAAGTGACTAAAGGAGTATTTTAGACCAAGATTTCTAATTTTGTCATAAAACTTTGCCCAGAATGAGTTTCTGCTTAAAAACCTTACCATTTAATACATTTTCCTTTTGGTCAATTTAAAGCAAATAAATCAGGTCAGTTCTTTTTATGACACAAAAGGAAAAATGATTTTTTTTTTACTTCAGACTCTTTTATTTTCAAATTTCAACAACTAAAATGTCTCTTCTTTACTTTAAGTACAAGCTGACAGGTCATTAATCCTTAATGTAGATTTGTACCTGTGGGTATTTTGGGGAGAAAACTCATTAAAATTCTTTTGTTTTATATGTCACTGTCCTAATAGAAATTTGAAGTTCATGCTTAGAATTTGTTAAAATGAATAGAAAGCATAGAAATATTTTTCAAAGAAGTTGAAGAATATGAAATTACCTCTACTTATAGTCAATGCTGTCCCACTATTCTTACATGTCTACTGCTAACTTTGTACAGAATAAGTTCAGGAAGCTCCATATCTTCAGTAAGAATATGTTTACTCCATTGATTTTGGGGACAGGCCTAGTATACTTAATGAAGTTTATATAATACTTTTTTGTTTTTCTGAGAATCATATTTTCTTTAATTCCACCAAAAGACAGGTGAAGTTGAGTGCTCATCTTTTTATTATTTTAAAGGAAATAGGCAGTTATTGGGTGAAGGTTAGCTAGCCATAGCCTATCTTAGCACTGAAGAATGTTTTATGGACACTGGTTGATATATCCTGCCTTCTCTTGCTGTATCATAGTTTTAAACCCTTACTTCTTCTCTCTCCCTACCTTTTCTATAGAATGCTTGAAAGCCTACTAAATGGAAAAGAACTTCCATCAAGAAACTTACATTTCAAGCTTGACTAGAAAGACTTTATTATCTGTAAAAGCCTGCCAAATGAGGAACGGGGATAGTCACTCCCCTGATTGTTCAGAAAATCTTCCATCTCTTGTTATTCTAGACCTCAATGGTAGCATAAGAATTCATGAGGAGTGACACATGTTTTCACTTCTGTTTCTTATGTATAACAAATTCTTCCACAGACTATGTTATACTCTAAATATGAATTAAAGTATCTAGTTATTCAACCCATTCATACTTAGTGAACATCAGTTCTGTTTTGAGTACTGTGAACACAGTAACAGCAAGGTAGTTATTGTCTGTGCCCTTGGGGTGAAAGTGAGTAGAACAGGGAGATCAATCCTACACAAACTTTCCCACAGGGAATAAAAACAACAGTTGTGACAAGAGCTTTCAAAGAATTATGCAGTGCTATACAATGAATAATAGGAGGAACTAATTTCTACTGAAGTCCAGGGAGGACTTCTTTGAAGTGGTATTTAAGTGGAATTAACAACAAGGTATCCCACAGAAGAAAGTAGTAAAAAATTGTGTAGTTATGGACCAAAAGAAGATTTGAACACATAGTGTGGGAAAGGACTGTTATGCGGTGAAGGAGATTTATTCTGGGACCAGGTCATACAGGACTCTAGAACAGAGTAGAGAAAGGATTCAGGAGACACTAATGGATCAGATAAGAAAAGTGAGGGAAAGGGAGGTGTTTAAAATAATTATCAGGTTCAACAATCTCCCTATAAATTATGTAATTGTGTTTTTCTTTATGGCTGGATTAGTCACAAAAAATAATAAATTAGAAGGAACTCTAGATGAAGAAGGAGATTCTATAGATGAGCAAATAAGGCAACTTATATGAGGGGATGGGAGGGGGAAGAGGGAAATTCTTTAAATCATATGATGTACTTAAACATATCAAAGCCAATCACTAAGCCAAGCATGTGGAGGAGGGAAGGGAAGGGAGTGGGGTGGGAATTGGGTAAGGGCTAATTGGGTGGTGTGTGCATGTATGTCTCCACCATCTTTTATCCCATTAAGATGTATAACTACAATGCACCAATAAAAAATAAAGAAAATAAAATAACTATCAGGTTCTTGATTTGATCCATCTGTGGATGGTTGTTATTCTTCATTGAAATACTGCATTTGTTACTCTTGAGCTCATTGGATCATTAACCCTTATAGGGTCAGAGCTGTGTTTCTGGAGAGAACTTGCAAACAAATATTAATTCTGGTCTGTGATATTACCTTCTTTCTCTGAATGGCCTTTGCTGGTTCACAGTCAAAATATTTACTCAGGTATTTAGAAATTCTTTTGTTATTATGACTTTGAAATGATAATTATAATAGTGCTTATATCAGTTAAGAATTCTAAAAGCTCAAATCCACACTGTATTATTTAATGTGTTTGCATAACATTCACGAGGGTAGCTAAATTCTAAATTTCCATAACACGTATAATGTAAAAACCCATACTTTGACAGTTTCTAAGCCTCTCATAATCATTACTTTTTACATAAAAGATAAAGTCCATTTATCTACACATTTCATTCTTGGTTATGGTAGAGGGCAAAGAGGAAATATGACTGGATTTAGAAAGCTGGGAAGTGTTCCAAAGAAACACATCCTCTCCCACTATAACTAACCCCTTTCCCCCAAAACTAGTATAGTTACATCCTGTTTGTTGTGCTGACTGTATGTATGTGTGTAGTTTCATTAACTGCCTTGATAGTCCTTTGACGTTTCCATTGTTAGTATCAGAAACTATGTGGCATCCATACCTTGGTACATCTCTCATCTTTCAGTTCATGATTCTGTCCATAGATCCCTTAAGTCATTTATTTTAGAGTACATACTGTGCCTGAAGTGCTGTGCTTGTGACCACAAAGGGAGAAAGATGTTATCTCTAAAAATCAGCCTTGATATCTCTCAGTGTTCCTCACCTCTCAAATTGGTGCCCTAATGTGGTCTCCTTCCACAGTGAATCAAAGTGTGTTAGTGTTGCTGATTGAGTACAGCAAAGAGGTTGGTGTGTGATGCTCAAGGCTTGGTTTTAAAGGGTGTTGTGTCTTTCATCTCATTTCCTTGAATAACTTGCTCTAAGAGCTGCCATGTTGTGAGGCATTCACACAGCCCTGTGGAGAATACCATGTGGGAAGGGACTCCTGTCAGTACCAACTTGGCAACCATGTCACTAAGTCACCTTGGAAGTGGGTCTACCAGTTCCACTCAAACCTGCAGTCCCAGTAGATGGCTGATGTGACTTCACAAGATAATCTGAAACAGATATCCCTACCCAAGCCACTCTTAAATTTCTTTCCTATCAAGGCTATGAAAAATAATGTTTCTTATTATTTTATGCCACTAAATTTTAATTTGCTATGCTGTAATAGAATTTAATACTAGCCTATACCTTATTATTGTTTTCTCTAACGGGAATATGAAAGTCACATCTCAGCCATGTCCCAAACATTAGTAGAGAAAGCAAATAAGATCTAGTTACAATTTGAACTTTTTGGAATCTATAAAATTCATAGATAAAAGTAGTGATTTTTATAGAAATTTGCATTTGACTTTTGTAGTTTATAGATTGCTTTAGTGCAATTTATTATAACTATAGTCTTCTGAAAGTAGAGCAGATTTTACAGATGAGGAGTTAACAGGTATGTATTGAGTAACTACCATATGCCAGTCAGTGAAGTAGGTATTAGGGTCATTCAGCAATTGAGGAAAAGTCTATTTTGAGGCAAAGTCTGTTTTCATTAAAGAGGCAAAAACCATAAGTGTCATGCTTACTGTCAAGATTTTATGCTATGAAAGCATAAAAATGGGGGAAGCAAAAGTAACATGAGAATCAAGAGAAGATTCTCTGAAAATATTACATAGTTTTGTTGAGGCTTACAAGATGAGGAAGTTACTAAGGGAAAACTATGATAGGTGAAGGTGAGGCAGAATAGTATAGGTCTATTAAAACTATGAGACAGAGTAGAACACATTTTTTTAATAAAACAGAAAGTAGTCAGGTATGGATGGGTTAGGACGAATGAGGGGAAATGGTAATGAATGATGCTAGAGAAGTAAAAAGGAGCCAGCTATTTATCACCTTAGACCACAGAATGTCACATGCTTGTCAGAGTTTTCTGTCTCAGTCAACATTTTCATTGTCATAATCCAAAATGACCAACTATACAACTTAGAGGTAGAAAGATTTATTTACTCAGTTTTTGGAGATTTGGGTTATCAGTCCATGTGAGGCTGATGACTGCAGAGATCAAAACATGGTGGCAGAAAGTGGAGAGAGGGAGAACACATGGGTTCTGCTCCTCACGTCAGTGAGGATGGAAATAGAAAGTGAGAAAGAGGAGATGATAAATGTATAGTGCTTGAGGCCACATCCCCAGAGACCCTCCCTTAGTAATCAATCCCTTTTGCTTACCTTGTTTCTGTGAGGGCTAAGGAGACATTTTAAGTCCAAACCATTACAGATGAGTTAAGATGAAATGAGGAGAAATAGTACTAAATGATGCTAGAGAAGTAGGTAGAATCCAGCTAGTCATTGCTTTAGACCACTTAGTACCACATGCTTGTCAGAGGTAATGGGAAAACGGTGGAATGAAGTGAGATGTTGCATGTAGCAAAACCAGAACTTGAACTCAGATTTCCCTTTCACCTCTTTTATTTCATTTCCTATGTACTTATTATAGTAGCCTCGACAGATGCAAACAAGCAACTACATAACCTGCTTAAAAAGAGGAAAAAAACTGAGATTCAATAAAGATAAAGATAAAACTTACTTAGTGATATATCTCACCTGAGGTAGGACCAGAGATTTGGCTATTGGTTTAATGCTCATAGAACTTAGGTATTATGATTCAGATTTTAGAATATAATTTATTTTATCTACTTGATCACATTTGATCTTACCTGACTGCCAAAAGAAAATTTTGAGGTGTGTTGCGGAGAAATGATCACAAAGTAGGTATCACAAAATATGAAGGAATGCTGAGCTATAGCCAGCTCTGTACAATCCCTTGAGGGGCCCTAGGGACCATATAGAAGGCATTCAGGTTTTTGCCAATTTTGAATGTCCATGCTTCAACATCCATAGAGAGCAGAAGCAAAGTTTTACAGAGAAATTACTTATGTATGTGTCATCGGGCAGTAAATGGAGACAAATGGGAAGACATTATGACATTCTACAACTACTTTTGGCCAAGGATGGTGGCTGCTACTTAAATTGCACAATGTAGGCCGAGTCCCCATGGTTGGCTTCACTGTGGAAGGAATTCTAATAAAATGGACTAAACTTGATGACTTTCCATATACAAAAACACAAAGAGGGTGCCTATGGGCTCCTGGCCACTGCTACAAAATGGTATGTATGAAAGATGATGCTGGTGGCATAAAAAGTTTAAAGAAAATAGCCTCACACTGCTATTATTAATGGTTTATACTTTCACTGTCTATAACACCTTGAAAGATTGAAAGGAAAGAGAGACAGAATTTTACAGAGGGTCTTACATTTCACTAACATCTACTCACTTATTCCTGGCAGAAAAAGATTAGGAAGCCAAAGATTCTTGAATTACTAACCAGAGACAGCATCCCTAGGCAAGGGAAAGCTATTACTTTGCTTGAAGATTAGGGGGCTCAGAATAGAAGAGATGCTGAACCTAGGAAAATTGCAAAGCTGCTGAAGAGGCAGCAGCTGAATATATTTTCCTTTTATTTTTGAATGTTTCAATGTCTGAAAAAAAGATATGTCATAGTACCGGCTGGCAACAATCCAGCAAAACCTCTGGATAACTTAGAATTCTGATGATTGGCATTTGAGTGAAGCTTCCTGACATCCAAGTTGAATCTTCTATGTGTACACAAGCTGACTGGTGTCAGTCACTTTTTATGTCTTTTTTCTTTTTGTGTGGAGAGAGAAAAGTATCTGTGTGTGATACTTGGACTTGTTAGGCTTCTCTATGAATTAAATTCCTTTTAGACCATCTAGGGAATGTCCTTCTTTCAAGTTTCAACTATTTTCCAAGTGAAGTATTTTAACATTTGGCACTTCATCGATGGAATTGTTCTTGTTTTCTTAATGTTTTGCTTTATATAAGAAGGATTCTCATTATTTAGATATAACTTTCAACTGATCTAGTGCAGTTGGGTTTCTGAATGGACCTTCATTCCTAAAAAGTGCTTAATTCCTGAACAGGAAAAGGAGTTAGGCTCAGGGACCAAATGGGAGTCCATTACATTCACCAGCCACCTCCACCATTCTACAATCCAAGAATGCTCCAGATTTATTGAAATTTTCACCAGTGGAATTAGGATGGAAGAAGAAAAACAAATAGTTTATACTTTTTTTTTCTTACTTTCTTATTTCCCCTTAGTAGTTATTAATTAAAGATATATATTTATTAGGCATTAGGAAAACAATGACAAGCATGACAGAATGAGATCTTACAGAGCATAGAGTGTAGAAGAAGACACAGCTATGAATCATGCCAGTGCAGTCCATTGTGGTAAAATTCATCAGAGAAAATTAAAGGGAGCCAGGAGACAAAGTAGTGGCACTCAAATATGGAGAAGGCCAAAAAAGATTTCCCAGAGAGTTGCTATTTAAGCTAAGCAATAGTAAACTTAGTGAAATGGAACTAGGCAGGATTAAGCAGAGAAAATGGCTAGCTGAAAAGGTTAATTATAGACAGATGAAACATTTAAAGTAATGAAAGAAGTTTGCATGGGTGGTATGAAGTTTGGGGGTCATGGTGTTGGGAGAGATTATTACTGAGGATTGTGTTAAGGATGGTGAGAAATGGCATTGTACAGATAAACAGAGGGCAGTTCATGAAGAGTATGAGAGTCTTGTTTTATATTCAAGCATAGGCTAGAGTCCCTCTTCTCCACGAGGATATAATGATAACTCCTTATCTGACTGAGTTGTCTGCTAGTCTCCAGCTTTATAATGACTTTGTAGAGTGGGTATAGGAGCTGTTACTTATAGAGCACCTACTATATGGCCAGGCATTGTGTAAAGTGTTTAAGCTTGAATTTTGGTGCTGCCACTAATTTTTTGTGTGGCCTTGGGCCAGTTATATATGATCTCTTTATTTCTTGTTTCCTCTATCTATCTATCTATCTATCTATTATCTATCTAATTAATGGATAATAATAGTAACTATATTTTATGATTGTAGGAATTTTAAATGAAATAAGATCAGTGTTTAAGAGTCTAAACATTAAATATATTTGTAATCACTATTATTATTATTATTATTATTATTATTATTATTCCATTTTACAGATGGGGAGATTGAATTGCAGAGAGTTTAAGTAGCATGTTACATAAACGTAGTGATAGAATTGTGGTTTGTACTACCCTGGAAAAGATAATAGGAAAGAAAGTCCTGGTGGGGCCTGGACCAACAAGTACGGTGACATTTCACGGGTGCATAGACATTTCACAGATGGTTAGAAATTGAGACTGACAAAGGATAAGGGTGCAGGTAGCTCCATTCTATTGTCTTTTCATCTCTTGAAGCTCTTGTGCAGAGATGGGAAGATGCAAAGATATGTTAATTCTTCCAGTGGCTAGATGCATGTAGTCAGAACATAGTTATCTGTGTGGTCTTGGACAGAGAATTTAGCAAATTTGAGATGAATGATTCCCCCAAACTATTAACAAATGAATAAGGTACTTTTGAAAAAGTACCTTATGGTACTTTTTCCCTTCAGTTTGCTCTGTTCTGTGGGCTTTATAGACATTAATTCAGTGAATATTTATTCCTCAGAAGAAGAATTAGTCTTTCTAGATTTACCAGATATGCAATCCATCCAGAGTACCATACATTAAAGAGGAAGATGCAGAGTCAGAAGTCTAGCCCAACACAAAGCATTCCATGCTATCACAGAGATATAAAATTATTGGAAATGAAATTGGTATTATGGGTTCTGAGGATTTGTTCAAAAGGCATTTGTGGCTTATTAGGTATCTAACCACTGATTTCAAGTGGTATATGAGGGATCAGAATGGAGACTGTCCTTAAGGACTGAAATTGGCTCTATCTACCTTTTAAACACATAGTTAATTTCAGTTTTTTTGTGGAAAGACAGCCTGTTATAAATCACTATCTATCTCAATGCTCGTTACTCATTATCTGTAATATTATATTTGTTTGCATTATGTATCTTAAAATATTAGTCTCATTTTATCTCCTTATATTCCCCATGTAGTGATTACATAGGTAAACCAGAGTATCTACATCTCTTTATTTTATAACTTTTTAACTTAAGGCCTGTATAGTGTTTTTATAGATCTTTCTTCATTGAAAAATATCAGTATTGTAGGAAATTTCCCTAAAACTATCTATACATGTAATGTCTAGTGACAAAAAATACTGCATTAAGACTGCTTATACATGGATATGCCTCTTTCCTTATTGTTTTTAAAATATAAAGAGATTCTGGCTTTTTCAATTTATTGTCACTTTTGTATAAAGAATACAACCTGCTAATAGTTGCCTATCACTACTGTAGCATCCAGAAGGGCACTCTTGCTTTTCATGGAAGTCAGAAGTTTGCTTGGAATTTTTGTTTTTGTTTTGCTACAAACAATTCCTCATTAGGGGTCTGGAACTGGGACTTTACTCTGACACATAATTCCTTAGAGAATAACTCAATTCTCTTAGTATAACTTGATAGGATCATTCATGGGTAAATTATAACTAGGTCAGTTTTAGTGGAAAGAGTGTTAGGAACCAAGAAACCTTTCTGCAAGTCTTGCTACTTTTATAGTGAATTATCTTAACAGATTCTAAGAATTCTATGCATATTTCATTATTATTGTTATTCTCACTTCCAATGTATGGAATTTTAATATGTTCAGTGAATCTATTTGTAGACTTGACCTCAATCTGGCAATATGATATGTTTTGGCTGGGCTGTTTATATTTTAAGAAGTTTCTTTTGTGTATTAAAAATAAAAAGGATGAGCATACATCACACATTTTGGAACATTTGCAATTAGTCGGTATTACTCTCTTAAGTGATTGGGCAGGGAAGGCAGACTGCCAGTCTTGGCAATCTTTTCATATTCTTTTTCATGCCAATTTGCAATTTGTGACAGTGCCACATTTTTATCAGGAGGGTTTTATTGAGCTTTTTAAATGACTACTTCTTGAGCCAACTAGGTGGATTCTTGGCTAGTATCATAAAAACTAATTCTCAAATATTTTTTCCATGGGAATGTTGGAGATAATAATTTGAACATATCACTATGGAATAGACATTGACTGTTCTAAACTTATTATGGAGGTATATGGAAGAGAATTTGCTATAGGGATAAAGGCATTGTGATGGAATAATTGTTCAGGAACACACCATGTCTTGGTGGAATACGATGGAAACTGGCCAACTAAACATTGTAATCCAAAAAACACTGAAGAACCAGATACCATAAAAATTCCTATCCAAAAACATTTTTTTTGGGGGGAGAGGGACTGTAGTAAAATAATATAGAATGGAGATAAAATTATAGAGTATTGTAGAATAGAGAAGTTTATTCATAGACACTTAATTAAAAGAATTCCATGTCATGTGTTCCAGGGCCAAATTACAATATTACTAGCATACAATTAAGGGCATCAGGACCTAAAACTCTGATATTGAGATGGTCAGAGAAGATTCCAAAGAAGTATTTTGTTCAGTCTTGAAGGGTAGCTATAAATCAGAAAGTTGGGACATAGATCTAGAAAACGCATGGCCCCAAATTCCAGGGATGGGGAATAGCATGTTAAGGAATTAAGTACACATAAAATTAAGCTTCAAATACTGTAAAATAAGTTGGAGGTTTGTTTCAGAATAAATGTAGGAATTTTCAAAACTTTTAACCTTTTGTATTCCTGATGGAGGAATACTGGAGGGTGGTGTAAGGTGTTTCAAATTTTAACTCATATATAGTCATAACACTATGAAGGAAAAAATAAGTCACCAATACAATAATCTTGCCTTTTAAAACATCTATGGTTGATAATAAGGTAAATATTCCAGATAATTATGTTTACATATAAAATGTGCAGATAGATTATTCCTAAAAATCAAATAACTTAATAAAAATGGGATCATACTGTATTGATTTAGATATTCTATTATTTATTATTTTTAGTGATCAATAATTTAAAAATATAGTTAAGATTTGACATACATATCAAAGCATTAAGAATGACATTTCCTTTCATTGCTTCACCATATCCCAGGCACAATGTTTCTCATAACCTTAATCTATCTGTGACATTCATTTGAGAATAGCTCTTGTACTCTTCATTTTGAATTTCCTGGGTTTGAGTATATAATTCTAATTTCTATTCACAATATTGCATTTATTCAGGGGTAGATTTTTTTCATGTGTTAAATATAGTTTATTGATTGATGCTCATGGATTTAAGTATTAAAGACATAACTAACTCAAAAAGAGGAAATGCATGGTATTGTGCTGGGATATCTAAAATAACAGCAGAGAAAGTTGAATTCCAGGAGAAGGGGAAATAAAGAATTGAGGTTTTCCTTGTGTGTGTGTGTGGGGGGGGTACTGGGGATTAAACCTAGGGGCATTCACTTTATCTCCGAGCTACACTCTCAATTCATTTTTTTTTTTTTTTGTGGTACTGAGGGTGGAACACAGGGGCTTTTCTACCTCTGGGCTATACTCCTTATTTTATACTTTATTTGGAAACAGGGTCTCACTGAGTTGCTGAGAGCCTCACGAAGTAGCTGAAGCTGGACTTGAACCTGTGTGATCTTCTTGTCTCAGCCTCCCAAGTGCTGGAATTACTAGCATTCGCCACTATGCCCAGCTGCCATAAAAATAAATATGCATGTATCACTATTTAATGACTTTGTGTGTGTGTGTGTGTGTGTGTGTGTGTGTGTGTGTGTGTGCAGGTGCTGGGGATTAAACCCAAGGGCAATCTACCTTTGAGCTACACTCTCAGCCCAATTTTTTATTTTTTATTTTGAAACAGGGTCTCACTAAGTTGTGGAGAGCCTTACAAAGTAGCTGAGGCTGACTGCGAACCTGGTTCCTCCGGTCTCAGCCTTCCAAATACTGGGATTACAAGCATGCGCCACCATGCCCGGCTACCCTCAAGTCTATTTTATTTTGAAACAGGGCCTTGCTAGATTGAGGAGAGTCTCACTACTTTTTGAGGCTTACCTTGAACCTGTGATCCTTTTATCTCAGTCTACCAAGCACTGGGATTATAGTTGTGCACCACTATACTTGGCTTCAGTGCTTCTTTTTGAATGTTGGCCTCCTGCTGCACAGTAGAGAATGTATGTACTTATTGGAGAATATGATTGCTCAGTTTCCCCAGGACTGATGTCCTACTGCCCTCCAAGTTTGAACAATTTTCAACAAAGACTTGTTGCATGGCTTTGGTTAGGTGACGAACAGATTTTGCATAGTGCCTCATAGAACCTAGTAATTGTCATTCCTTTTCTTTGTATCTTGTGTTTCAAGATAAGAGAACTGAGCGGCCACTCTTTCCTCATTA
The DNA here is from genome assembly GCF_963383645.1 of Muscardinus avellanarius. Lineage (NCBI taxonomy): Eukaryota > Metazoa > Chordata > Mammalia > Rodentia > Gliridae > Muscardinus > Muscardinus avellanarius. Next base: position 70,167,829 of record NC_137795.1, read on the forward strand.
GTGTCAAATATATTTGTAAAATTACATTTGGGTTAAAATATAAAGAAACAAAGGAGGTACAGTAAACCATAATTATAAGATCATCAAAGTTATAGCACTTTACTCTTCATTTTTTATATTATAGAAATAAGGTTGATAAATATACAATTGTTAACATGAATGCTGTCATCTTTTTATTAAATCTCTGTTATATTAGCATTGTATAGAAATTCATGGGGGAAAAAGTTTTTACAAACTTGAGAAAGTTTGTAATTTAGGAATAAAGTAGTATGTTATCCGTGAAGAAAAAATAATTTAAAACATTTCTGGTAGAATAAAGTTTGCCTGCTTTCACACCTGGTTAACTGACCTTTAGAAGTATAAAATTTAACTTCTAAAATATATATTTTTCCTCTGCTTTGGGCTGTGGAAAGCAGACTATAGATGAATAATCAAAAAGGGAGACTAATCTTAAAATATCATTTGAAAATCGACACCTAAAGTAGAATCTGGGAATCAGAGAATTAGAGGTAGAGCTGAACTACCTTCGTTTGGCAGGCCTGGCCACTTCCATTATATTGAGCCACAGGATGTGAGGTTTTAGAGAAAAACTTGTGGAAATGGTACTTTTCTGTGGGTATAATATTGGTTCCTAAAGTGGTACTATTTAGAGAGAGAAAGTAACTATGTTCACCAGCGACATGAATATAAAAGCTGAGAACTATGTGAATAAAATCCTGCAGAAAATAGGAGATGGTAGCCTAGTGGCTTCTGAGGGATTGCATACCATGAAGAGGGAGAGGGAGGAGAGAACCTGAACCTGGATAATCCCAAAAAAGATATCAGCTTCCAATGCTGGACTCTAGAGAATGGGTCCCAGAGACAGGAGGAGGTCATTGATTCAGAAAAAGAAAAAATAAAGAGAAACCAAAGTAAAGCTGGTGAACACATATTAAATCTTGTGCCAACTATGAAACTAGGCTGGCTGCAGGCTATTAAAAGAATTTGTTTGGGGAAGAGACAGATTAGATAGATGACATGGCTAGAGTTCTTGCTGCACTGTTCAATAAGTATCCATTGGTCATGGGTCTATTCAACTTTCTTAGATGAGGCAAAAGGGAAGTATAGGAGAGAAAACAGACAATATACTCTTATGTGCATATATGAATGTTTCACTCAGTCTCACTATCATGTATGATTATAATGCTCCAATAAAAATTATACATCCAAAGCTAATAATAATAAAATAAATGCTCAGTTTCATGGTCTCACTAACCATACTGCAAATGGCTAATAGGCAAGGTCCAATAGTCTACCATAGTGGTCAGTGCAGGAATGGAACATAGGCCTTGTAGAAGACAGTAGGAAGTTCTATTGGACAGTGCTGAGAGGCTTTGACAGTGAGCTCGAGGTTGCTGTGAACGTAAAGACCAGGACCACTGTCCTGGCTTTATTCTTCTTTTCATAGTTGTTGGAAATTATGTTGGAATCTCAGTTGGATCTTGATACTAATATGACATTCAGGGTCAAGCATTAGCAACCTTAAAGACAAAAATACTGGGGTAGGTTTCAATATGCAAACTCTACAACTAGACTCTTCTCCGTCTTTAAAAAAAAATCTATGTCTTGCATTGGGTTACCAGGCAAAGATTATGAATTATGATTTGCCAGACTCTAAAGCATGTCTCTCTGTTTCCATTCAAGGCTGTTACAAGCCATATAAAACAGTTGACTGGCTAGTGATTTTTAGATTTTGCCTCATTTCCTAAAGGACATTAACTATGTCAGAAATTTAGTGATAAAATCAGAGCCTTCACCTATCTCAGATAGACATCTTTTCTATCTCTTTATATATACAGGTGGGGCCTGTCTTTTATCTAGAATGTTGTAGTTTAAGATCCTGAGACTAAAATCATACATTTTCTTGCAGAAACTTGATCTGATCATGGAAAAACTGTTAAAATAGGGAATCCACATTTACAAGTTGGAAAAATTAGTACCTTTTCTTGGTGTATTTATTTTAACTTAGATATTTTTCCTCATCATTCTTTATATGGATACCAGCCTTTGTCTTCCTCCTCTTCCTCCTCCTCCTCCCACTCCTCCTCCTCATTCTCTTCCTCCTTTTTCATCATCTTCTTCTCCTTCTTGTTTTATTCTTCTTTGTAATTGACTCTAACTTTGTTTAATTGGTGAGCCTTTTGGATTTGCATGCTTATTTATTCATTCACTGCTAAATTTTGCTCTTTTAAAAGATGGTGTTTAGGAAGAATGTCAAGGCATCTCACAGAAGCTCATTCTCCTATTCCTTGAACTGTTCCTATTTTTAACTCGACAGTTTTTTTAATTGCAGCTGCTTTCTGAGGCTATTAGGCTACTATTCAATTAGGTATTGCTTCTGTGTATACAATGGCCCCCTCAGAAGCTTTAAAGTGCCCATGCAGTTTCAGAAATGTTTCATTTGCTACTAGAGAATAACTTAGTTCAGAATAGCATAAGGAAAATAGAAAAAAGAAAACAGGACTCTATTTTTCACACCTGCAGATACCTAGAAAGATAATAAAAGCAATGGATGATAACATTTATTGAGTTCTCACCAGGGGATAATCATTTTATCACTCCATATGATTTATCTTATTTGACCCTCATAAGAATGATGTCAGGTGCATAATATTATTGTCCCCTTTTTGCTGAATGAAGAAACAGGCTTTGGGAGAGAAGACCTTACCCAATGACATCACACTAGTAACAGGTGGAACTAGGATTTCTATACAAAGTGATTCTAGAGTCCGCATTTTCATCCACCATTTTAACATCTTCGTTGACTATGATGGCTGTTTGCTGAGCGCATTCTGTGCTTCCCCAACTGTTTTTTTTTTTTTTTTTTATCAAACTTGTCTGGAAATGCTTTGCTTCTAGTCATCATTTCAAGTTTTATAATTTGAGATAAAGGTTAAATCTTATCTCCTTCAAGAAAACTTTCCATATTTCTACATCAAAGATGAACATTCTTCCTCTCTCTTAATCATACAAATTTCAGTGCTTTCATGATAGCATTGTCAAATTCTGCCTTGTAATAGCATTTTGCATCTGTCCTGTGAGTTCTGGAGGGTTCCCCCGTAAGTTACACAAGGTTTATTTTTTCTTGTACCTGGAATCATGTCTTAAATATAGTTGGTACACAAAGTATTTTTGTTGTGGATGATCTTGAAAGTTCACTAACAACTTAGTACTGAATGTTCTGGCTCTGGAAGGAAAGAACAGGTTTCTTTTTTTTTTTTTTTTGACAATCCCATCAATGGCACTTCATTGTGTTTGAGGACAACTTGCCTGATGTCCTTTTGTGGTTACCTCCAGTGTTATAAATATTAATTCAGTAGAGATTCATTGTCAGATTTTAATTGTCTAGGAGCTGGACATACGAATGTTGGCCAAGACAGATTGTGTCACTCTTTTCTTGAAGTGCAGAATTTGAAGGGGAAGATAGATCACCATAAACAAGTTGTCACCTAATATATAATTATACATGTACTAGGTTGAGAGGCAGAGGAAGAACTATTTAAACAAATAGTTGATGGATGGGAAGGAGAGACATGGGAAAAGAAACAGAGGAAAGAGTGTACAATTACTATTTTGAGATCAGCTCTCCATTATTCATGTGTGATAGGCTTTATACATATTGCATAGATATAGGTTAGACTATACCAATACTTTGAATTTTTAGGGCTTTGAATGGCATCTTGTAGGAGTAAATTATAGGTTTATTGGTTTATTGAAACTATTATAGGTTTATTGAAACTTTGAATTTTAAATTTGATTCAAAGTCAAGTTTCCTACAAAATAATGAAATTATCTATTGATTGGTTAACATACTGTTTTATTCATATTATTTATTTTTGTTATGTAAAAGAGGGAAAGAGGGGTCTTGACAATTTTTTTCCTGTACACACTAAAGTAAAATATATTTTAGGAATTGCAGATCCCAGAATATGTTTCAACTATTCAACTTTGTTGCTGTCCTATGAAAACAGCTGTAGATAATAAGTAAGTGGGTATGGCCATGTTCCAATCAAACTACTTGGCCTATGATTGCCATTTGCCTACTTCTGCCTCCTGACTTCTCCCTTTTATTGAAAAGCAAGTTGGGGGTCATTGGGAAATAACTTACAGCCAGAATTGAAATCCAGGTCTGGTCGATTCCAGGGGTCATTTTTTCATGATACATGCTTCACATCTTTAGCAGTTCTGGTGGGTTGGCGGAATAATTTTCTAATTGATTCTAATATATAAGTCTTAATCCCAAATCAGAGTGTTCATTCCTCAGCAGATGACTCTTCTTGTATTCTTTCCCTCCATAGGAATGATGGGCCTGCAGGATGCATTCATTAGTGCTGCAGTGTCCTGAAAGTGACTGAGCTGTAGATTTTTTTAAATACATAGCAATCATATTTATATTGCCAACATAATATACCCTCCTAAAATACAGCTCTGAAGACTGATTAGAAGTATCATTAAAATTCTAGGTGCAACTTTCATGTCACATTTGTAGAATTAGTGTCATATTATCAGTTTTCACATGCAAATCTTGTAAAACACAAAAAAGTTGATTTTCCTTCCTTTGTGGAATGAATTGCCCTCTAATCCTTTAAACCACGGGGGATTCTTTAATTTCTTGTTTTGAAATTGTTGTGCCTGTGGAGTCAATTAAAGGTGAATGTAGGAGCTTTTAAAATCTAAAAAAATATGAGTAAATAACTGGAAAAAGCTTAAAGAGATTCATTATTGTTGAATAATATGTGGGTAGAGAGTTTGTCTTGTCTTGCTGTTCCTTTCTCTCCCTCTCCCTCTTCATTTCCCTTCCTAGTTACTTTAAAATGAAAATTTAGATGAAACAAAGTTTTCACAGGGATGTAGGGACATGATTGCTTTTACAATGAGAATTGGCATTGCCATTTAGGGCACTAGTTATGGTAGACATTTTCCATAAATAAGAATACCTAAAATATAGAACTGAGGTATTATATTATATAAAGACAACACATACTATGTCATGTGCAGGAATACATAATTTTTACAAAAATTTCAGCTATCATAAAAGTTTTAGGTATTAACTTATAAATACATGAGAGGGCACAGTGATTCACCTCTAACCTTTTCTGGAAGTTATGACAGCAACAAACTTGGAGGCCCAGTGATTTAAGGCATTTCTTTCAAAGATGGACTCTCAGAAGGCTGGACTTCTTTAAGATCTTTAAGGATTATCTGCCTTGAAAGGCCCCCTTTTCACTGGACCACCCCACTCCACCCTCACATTTATTTGAATGATAAATGTAAGCTTATGAGAAGGGTGGTGAAATGACACGTGCAAAGTGAGAGTGGTTTGGAAATAAGCCTCGTTCACTTTCTAGTGTTTGCAGGAGGAGGGATTATTTTCCTCTTTACTCTGCAAGAGAACATGAAAGGCTGTTTTGAAGTTTCACATATTTCTGACATGAAGAAGTATGTCATTTTTGAAAATGGTAAACAGCTGGAGAAGATAACGGCCTTGAGCAGCTGGAGAAGAGAGTTAATGTCACCTCATTTAGAAGTCTGGAAACAGAGGAAGCATGTTTTCTTAAGCACGTTGTCTATCAGCTGCATAGGCCCATTCAAGCTTAAAAATATTTTCCCTAGTGTGCCGTGGCACATGTAATCACAGACATAGGAGGCTGTGTCATGAGGATTCCAGGTTCAAGGCCAGATATGAGACCTGTTTCAAAACAAAATAAGTTTGTTTTAGAGGGAGAACACCCATTGGTTAAAACTCCAGTGGCTCAACAGGAAAACAGTTTTTTTTTTTTTTTCTGTGCTTGTTTGTAGAAAAAGGCTGTAAAGAAAATAAATTGAGTGAGTGGGTTCTGACATCAGCAGCTGATTTTCACAAAATGATAGCAAGAAATGAGATGAGGAGAGGAGAAACAGAGTTTTTCTGGTCTCAGTGGAATCTTCTCCAGGGACTGTAGGTGGCAAGTTATATTTCCTTCAAAGTGGACTTTGGTTTGGTAAAGGAAAATTGTACTTAACAGGACCTGGGTGTCACCAAAGAATCAATGGTGCTTCCAACTGGAACTTTCACATTTAAACAAATTATTGTCTTGCGGAGGGTCAGCTTTTCATTAGGTTTTTATGGGAAATAAACTTCCTGCATTTCCTGCAGGCTTGAATATGTTTTTATTAATTTTTTCATTAATTATCAATTCTTTGCAGGAAGCAAAGAAGCCAAAAGATGACCAAGCCTAGGTGAGACTCAAGAGCCCTTGAAGGTGACTAATAGCTACCTTGGTTTACAAAAACTAAGTTACTGCTTCTATACTGATAAGGAGAATCTCGAGGTCACTGCAGCAAATTATTTGGCCTTAATTTTAAATTGCAACATCATCGGATTGCTTTCTGGAAGCAAACTTTTTTCTGTCTTTTTAAAAGTAACATTAAGTTTTCTTTGATATATAGAAGAAGTACAACTCAGAAGTAAATATAAACATTTGATTTTTAGCATTCTGGCTTATTTTTTTAAGTGGGAAAAGGGAATATTTATTCAGTAAAGGATATTGGCACAATTGAGAATCCATCTAGAGGAATATAAAATTAATTTCTATATCACATTATAATTAGAAATAAATTTTGTATGTACTTAAGATGAATATTGTGTATTTGTATGCATACATATTTTTTAAATTTTTATTGGTGCATTGTAGTCATACATCTTAATGGAGTACAAGATGGTAAAGGCATACACGCACACATCACCCACTTTGCCCTTACCCAATTCCAGCCCCATTTTCTCCCCCTTCTTCCTGCTCATTTTTGGCTCAGTGATTGACTTTGATTTGTTTGTGAAAGTAAATCATGTACATTAGAGAAGTTCCCTTTTCCCTAATTTCATCTCCTCAGTTGGGTTGCCTTATTTGCTCATCTTTAGTATCTTCTTGTCTAGAGTTCCTCCTATGGAACAATTTTCTCTCTAGCTTCCGCATATAAGGGAGAGCCTATGATTCCTTATTTTGTGACTGACTAATCTCACTTAAAATAATGTTCTCTAGTTCCATCCATTTCCCTGTAAATGTCATAAATATGTTTTTCTTTAAGGCTGAGTAAAATTCCATTGGGTACATATCCCATAGTTTTGTAATCCTTTCGTCAGTTGATAAACATCTTGGCTGGTTCCATAGTTTGGCAACTGTGAATTGTGCAGCTATGAACATAGATACACATGCATTAGTTTAGTAGTTTGATTTCCATTCTTTTGGATAGATACCCAGAAATGGTATTGCTGGATCATATGGTAAGTTTGTTCCCATTCTTCTGAGGATCTTCCATACAGTTTTCCAAAGTGATTGCACTAATTTGCAATCCCACCAACAATGTACTAGAGCTCCCACTTCTCCACATCCTTACCAGCATTTGTTGTTGGTGGTGCTTTGAATGATTGCCATTCTAGTTGGAGTTAGGTGAAATCTCAGAGTAGTTTTTATTTGCATCTCTCTGATTACTAATGATGTTGAGCATTTTTATACATTTATTGGCCATTTGAATTTCTTCTTTTATGAAGTGTCTGTTTGAGCAGCCACGATTTAAGAAAATATGAACCAAAGACAATAAATATCATTTAAAAGCCGGGCGTGGTGGCGCACGCTTGTAATCCCCGCGCTTGGGAGGCAGAGACAGGAGGATCGCGCAGGTTTGAAGTCAGCCGCGCGCGCTGGTTTAGGAGACCCTGTTTCCAAATAAAAATGTAAAAGTAGGTCTGGGAGTGTAGCCCGGAGGTAGAAGGGCTTCCAGGAACCCCAGTATTCCTGGAACCAAAACAAACACCAAAAACAAACACCTGACACCAAAAACAAACACCTGACACCAAAAACAAACAAACAAAACAAACAAACAAAAAACTTGTGTACTGAATTTTATTACTTTAAAAAGTGGTTTATAAGTAATAATTTATTTTTACTTAAGGAAAATAGGTGTGAAAGATATGTTTGTCACAAATTGAAGAGGTGAAAAATGACAACCATCTGAAAATTATTTAGTAAAATTGGTGATAATTTTTAAAATATAAAACTTATGTAAGTAGAAATTTGATAACTTAGTCTATATGAAAGAAATCAATTAAACACTGTAAATAAGAATTAATAATAGGGTACATGATAATTTACTTTGCTAGGCATTTTTTGGAAAGATGTTTGATAAAATTTAATTTCCAAATGTTGCAATTTCCTATAATTTGTGAAGTACTGAGTATAAAATTAAAATTATTATTTTTCTATGTGGAGGGAATTTGCTTGGGGAATATTTTTCTTTTGAATTTTTAAAGTCTCATGTTTTCATGAAAAGAGCCTTGAACAACCATCATCTTTTGTCATTTCTTTTAATGGATCATGCTCTTATTAGCAGCTCAATTTTACAACCTGTTCTCTGTGCTTGACGGCTATTAAGAGGACAATAATATGTTCAATTATTTTTTAAGTTATACACTTGAATTAATTTAAAAATTTAATGTGTACTGACACAAATTTCTTTTAAATACTTAGTATATAGGTTTGATAGGTCTACATTGTGTATGTCCCAATAAAGACAAATGTAATATGCTTATATTTATATATTATATATTTTTATTGGGATCTTGTATTTATTCCCTTTTTAAATGCTTATTTTGTAAAGTTAAGTAAGGTAGACTGTTGAGGTAGTGTTTTTCCAAGATGAGTAATGAAGCTGGGATTGGGAAGTTTGTTCCTGGTAAGTAAACTCATTAGCTCATTATGATTTACCAGGTAGAGGAACAGAATGACATCATTGGTACATAAAACCCTAAAATGGTGAGTGTTCTTGATAATCAAAGCTTGAAAGGACATGGAAGAGTACTCCTGAACAGAATTAATGAAAGCATTTAGGTATTAGGGCTTTTGGAAGAATGTTTCTTCCTAATAAATATCATTAAAAAAACTTGTGTACTGAATTTTAGTACTTTCTAAATTTGGGGCCCTGCCCCCCAAACCTAGCATTGCCAAATTGCTGGTATTGAAATAAACTTTGTTGTTATTTATTTCCTTAAAGCAGCCTATACAGTCTAGTTCAATCATTATGTTAAAGATTTTGCCATCTATCTACTGGAAATTCAAGATGGATTCTATTGGCCTTTTGATTCGATAAGTGATATTCACTGAGCATTTACTATGATAAAGCTTTACAGAAATCAGATTTTCTAATGACACAGAGAAGTTAGATAACTTGCCCAAGATCACACATCTGTCAAGAGGGGGGTGGTATGAGGATTTGCAGAGAGCCCCAAAGCCTGTTTTATTCATTACTGTTTTACTGCAGGAGAAGAACCCAGAGAGCTTACCTGCGAGCCTGAAATAACAGGAATGCATGTTTTCAGATGCAATCAAAGAAACTCTGTGCAGTATGAAGTAAAATATAGAGAAGGGACTATTAATATCATCTGTGGATATAATCTCAGATGAGGAACTTATAGGCAGTGACACCTGGGTATAGTATTGAGGATAAAAGAAACACTTTCCAGGTGGGGAAAGCAGAAACGCCAGTAATGGCTGAGAGAAGAGTATAGCCATGTAGGAGGTGCACCCACAGGTAGTTCAGTTGGGATGCATTTTAAATGAGGGGAGAGTGGGTGCAAGAGGTATGAATGAAGAGACTGGCGATAATCAAGAGAGGTATGTCTTTTCAGCTATAGCCACTTACAGGTCATGTTTGTTAATTAGCTAGATTTTTTAGATGAACAGATGTTTGGTGGGCAGACATGATGGGGGGTCAATTAGGTGGCCACTGTGGGACTGTAACCAAGGATGGTCCCAGCTCTGAGCTGGTTAGGCAGGTAGACAGTGGAGTAGTACTGTTAGAGATGATACAAGAAAGAGCAGCAGGCTTAGGGAAGAGTGAGCTCAAGTCAAGGTTATACAATTACTGGATGAGTCACATTGGTGATATTTTGTTATATCCCTTTTGTCTAGAATTTCCTTTAGTGCCAATTTGAATATTCAGGTGTTCTAAATATTGACTTTGAATGGCCTATTTTGTGGGGACAGACACTCAGGGGAGCCAGTGTTACAAACCAAACAGCCTCTTTCTATTTGCTCATTCAGACTCCAGAGCTGCCTGAAGAAGCAGAGTGCCGTGAGTAAATGCCTCCTGCTCTGCTCACACAGGCAGCTCTGGGGTGTGAAGGAAGGAGCCAGGCAGGGGTGAGCTGCAGCTATCACCTTTATATTTGGAAACATGACTTACTACTCCAAAGACGTCATTCTTTAGCTGCTATTAATGCTGATTAAACAGAAAATTGCACAACACTTCACTTTGATTTGGCCAATTGAAATGCCCTTTTAAAAGACAAGTGGCATTACCAAATTGGTCAATTCCTAGATCAATGCAAATCCGAGAATTCTTTTGCCAAAGCTAGTAGACCTATCATTTCCATGTAGTCAATTAGCAGAAGTGATGTGAAAACCTCTGCTACAGAAAGCAAATAGGCTTTGCATGATTATTAAGCGGTTTTCTCATGTGTCCCTTCCTTGACAAGTTAAAGGCATTAAGGTTTGAATCCTGCCCATGCTCACTGTATAGAGCATATGTCATTCTCTCAATCTTTATTGCTATTCATATTGAGGTCAATTATGAGCTGCTGTTTAATGTCACCATGAAATTGTTCAATTATTTTCTCTCAGCATCTAAGCAGCTATCCTCAAAGGGATTTAGGAGGAGTAATATTAATACTGAGAAATTCTTAGGAAGCCAGTAGCCCTAGATGGCTCTCTTTTTGTGTTTCCCCCTTCTCAATTATGAAATTCAAAACACTTGTTAAGTTACACATAAAAAGCACAGTATCCAGTCTTCCCTTTGGTTAATATTGGAGAAAATAGACATAGTTTCTTTCCTTGGTGATTGAGTTGTAATTAAAGAGAAGCTATTATTTTTAGCAACTTCCCCCATTCCTCATAATTAGACTCTTCTGGTTATTCCAAGCTAGAGAATCAGTAGGGTGATTTCACTTTTATATTCTAATGGAGTGGGGGTAGGTAGAGGCAAAACATTTTTTTTGCAGTTTTTCTGTTTATAGTTTACACATAAAATGACCTAGAATTTCTATTGCTATCATCATGATTTGTAGAAAGATGCACAGATAAATACTTCTACAAAGAAACACATAGCGATTGTTACCTAGAAATGTCCTCTTTTTGTCTATAGTCCATTGTGGATTTTCTGAATTTAGATCAATTGCTTCTAATCATTTGCTGCTTGTTCTTGGCTCTGGGATTTTGTTATGTTTAAGCAAAGCAAAATGAATAAAGTGTCTCTTTGATCTTGTACTCCATTAAAATGGAGTATGCATTGTATGACTACAATGCACCAATAAAAAATTAAAAATACTTTAATTATTTGTTTGTTCATCCAGACTATTATGCTATTATTTGTAAGTTATTGTGCTGGACATTCAAAAGGAAAGAGATATAAAAGGATGAATCAGCCAAGGATTCTCTTTTTAAGACTTTGTGGTATAATGGAGGTAGTAAACATGTAAACAGTGAAATCTAATTCAAGGCAGAAATAACTGAGTGTTACAAGAGGAGCTAATAGAAGGCTTCCAGAGAATGTACAAAGGAATAATTCTCAATCAGATGACTTTATGGAAGAGGAGATACTTGAACTGAACCTTGAGGATGAGGAGAGTTTTTATAAGTAGCATGACATTGGCTGGACATGCAGGTTGAAGGATGTCACGTACATTCACAAATGTCATTATACTGTGAGGTTTTATCTTCTTGACCATTCATTCCATTTATCCCTGGAGGATCTTTCTATTTTTTAAAGTCTTACCCCTCTTCCAGTCTCATCCTTTTATTTTTAAACTGCTTCTCCATATCAATTCCACAATAGACTCTGAGATTCACAAGTTTCATCCTGTCTTCCATGCTTAATAAGTCCAATAGGATTCCATTGAACCCAAATAATGACATCGGTTTTCTGGTATATAAGGTTAGTGTATGAGAGTTCCCCGGGTCTGGTAGGTACCTGTGTCTACCATTTCATGTCTTTCTGCAGTCTAACTCTGGGTTATCTGTTTATTAACCACACATTTGTACTTGTTTATCTTTGGTAATGTTTCTGTTTCTCTAACACTAGGTTCAATCACTGCCATCTCTGTATCAAGACTTTCTTTTCTAGTACCACAGGTGAATGGGGAAGTACTGTTTAAGCAAACTTAATCATTTCTTGTATGCCATATATAGTATCATGCAGTGGGAAATTTATTTTTGAGGAAAGAGTTTGTTGGTATTAATTAGCAAATAGAATTTTCATCTTAGGTAATTATATATCTTTTATTCATATTGTGATAATTAAGAAGATACTAAAATAGATTAAATTTAAAGGGAGAGCTTAAGAAATAAAAGACAGTAGTTGGGGGAAGGAGAACTATCTGAGGAGAACTGGCAGATGAAGGGTGGAGGTTGCCATGGTGGAAGGGTTTTTCCATATCCACCAGTTCTTTCTTAAGAGAGTAGATATGAATTTCATATGTATTTATGTGATTTGATTTTCAAATAAAAATGTCTTATTTATTATGTATATAATTACTAAAAAAGGCTTATTTCAAAATATATATTTTGGGGGGAGGCCTCCATTGTGTGTGTGTGCACAAGTGTTAAATCATAACTGATCCTGGGAAATCTGTGCCAGTGATTGTGAGAACTCATGTAAAACCCTAACTTGGAAACCTGGAATTTAGTGTAGAGGATTTTGCAAGCCTCAGTTTATCTCCTTTTTATGCTTCAGCTCACTTTAGCACCTGCCCTGCTTGGCTTGTTGCAGTACTGGCTCTCCTTTGTGGTTTGTTTTATTTATTTATTTATTTATTTATTTATTTATTTATTTATTTATTTATTTATTTATGGTACTGGGGATGGAGCCCAGGTGCATTCTATCTCTGAGCAACGCCCCCAGCCCTATGTTCTTATTCTTTATTTTTGAAACAGGGTCTCACTGAGTTGCAAAGGGCCTCACAAAGTAGCTGAGGATATTTGCGAGCCGTGATCCACCTGTCTCAGCCTCCCACCTGCTGCCACCATGACCGGTTGTGTTTTACATATTTAGACTGGCTTCACATTGCTACCTGCGCCATTCACTTGACATCTCTCCCTGCACCACACTATGAGAGGCCCATCATTCTGATCAGATCCACCTTGTAGACCCTGCTGTCCAGATTAGCCCCAGCTTCTAGACTGTCTGCCTTTAGCAAGATCAGAATTAGATGCCCCAGCAGATTTATAGATTACATGGTATGATCGGGCAGTCATAAATTCTGAATTTTAAGCCACTTACCTTCATTGAACCTTTCTCTTCTCTACTATTCGTGTTTGACCTCTGATTTGAGTGGAGTATTTAAATTTTGTTGCATAATGTAAATGGACTACTTTGTTCTCTTCAGGAGATTTCATAGAAATGCAAATATTCTAGTTAGGAAAAAAAGTATACATATATTTCCCCATGTTGGAATCATAATTTTTTACTTCCTGGAACTCATGCATTTCATTACTATTATTCTTTCTCTCTGGAGTTTTTAAAAGACTCATTTAAAAATAATTACTTTTTTAGTAAATGTATTTTTATCTACTATGGTGTTAGATTGTATGATAGTAAGACTGAAAAGAAATGGAAAGGAATTGATTTTGCTCCAAATTCTCTTCTCGAAGCATCCAGGAAAAAGTGCTAAAACAAGACAATACCATTAAGTTGGTATATCCAGTGACCCTGAAGTGGTATCTCCTAGTTTGCTCTTTCACTGTTCTCTTTTCCACCTGGAAAACAGGTAAAGCTGTTCCAGGAAAGAAAATTCATATTGATTCTTGTACTTATTCATGTTATATATGGATTGTATTTCATTAAAAATGGGGACAGAGCCTGTAAATGAGACATATACTCACCCTAGGGTCTGCCACCTCAGGACTGGATTCCCTGAGGCAGAACATCACTGTGACCTTGTGTTTGTAGAGCTCTGTGATGGGAAAGTCCTGCACTTCCTAGACTTGTGGTCCAAACGGTTCTTCTTCCTGTAACTCAAGGAGTCACAGTGCTATTCTAGGACTGGGCTGCAGGTTATTTGGGAAAGTGCCATCATCATCTGCTGGCTGCTGGAAATATTTGGCTTCAAAATCAATTTCAGTAAAAGTTCTGACCACATTGTCCTTTAATCAATTACTGAAAGGACTTATATAGCTTTGAATATATTTTGCTCTAATCTTTTCTATTTATATAAAAGTAATAATTGTATGTTTACTATGAGTGGATGTGGTATATCAGAAAAGTATATAACTTGTTTTAAAAATACAAATATTAATCATGTTCATTTGGAAACATTTCAGAAATACCAATAGACAAAGAGAAATCACTTGTTCTTAAAATATCAGTTCTGTTAATAGATTGGCGAATATTATTTTCACTATTTCTTTGCATTTAAAATGTAAATGGTCCATAGCTGTGTACCAAAATTTTCTTTCTATATCAAAGATGTGATCATAATACTCCTTGACTCAATATTTTACTTGCTTCCCATTGTTTATAGAATAAATCCAGACTCCTTAGTCTGATTTTAAAGACCCTTTTGGTATTTGACTGTCTCCCTTTAGACCTTCACATCCATATTCTGGCCTCTGACACAGTAATGCTACTTTGGGTACTTGATCCTTTCTCTCAAATTCCCTTCTCCCATTTTCATCCATCTTGGTAAGCCTGTTCAAATCTTCCTTCTTTTAGAATGTTCTGAGTTAGAATTAATGCAATCCTTACTCTGTGGTTGTACTAATTTCTATTAAGTGTATTTCTCAGTCAGCTTTAGCTCTGGGTTTGCATGCATGCTTTCTCCACTAGATTTTAGGTCTAAGGTTGATTTTAAGTCTGAGGTTGCCCATGAACTTGTGATCCTCCTGTCTCAGGCCTCCCAAGTACTGGGATTAAAAGTGTGCACCACCATGCCCGGCCTTGGATTCTTTTCTAAAACAAAGTGTTGTAGTCAGAATCTAGTATGGTGTTGGACAAGTGCTACTATTAGAATAGTAAAATAAGCCTTTGGTTTTGTGAATATGAATTTTTTTTTTTCAAATTTGTGGCTGGTCAGAATGGTGACATTCTGATTAATTGAAAGTCTGTAGCCTCAGGCCGGGTGTGGTGGTGCACACTTGTAATCCCAGCGCTTGGGAGGCAGAGACAGGAGATCGTGCAGGTTCGAAGCCAGCCGCGCGCGCTGGCTTAGGAGACCCTGTTTCCAAATAAAAATGTAAAAATAGATCTGGGAGTGTAGCCCGGAGGCAGAAGGGCTTCCAGGAACCCCAGTACCACCAAAAAAAAAAAAAAAAAGAAAGAAAAAAGAAAAAAAGAAAGTCTGTAGCCTCATGCAAGATTCATTTCACTTACTTCATATAAGAGATACATAGAAGCTGGGCATAGTGGTACATACTTGTAATGTCTTCTACTTGAGAGGTCAAGGCAGGAGGATTGCAAAATCAAGGTCAGAGTGGGCAACTTAGTGAGACCTTGACTCAAAATAATAATAAAAAGGCTGGGGATGTAAATCAGTGGTGAGCAACCCTAGTTTCAATTTCCAGTATTGGAAAAAAAGTGATACATAGAATACTTTCAAATAATATATATTTTATGAAAATAATAATGCACTTGTAATTTTTTACTTATTTAAATTGATGTTTAACTAGAGCAGCTCTACCTGTCACTGATAATGCTTGGAACTGTATACCATATGCCATATTTATTTCCTAAACTTTATACTTGTAGTTTAAAAATAATGTAGTTAAAATAATGAGAGTTCACTGGGATTCATTTCTAATTACTAGATTCCTAATAGAACTGCTTAAGAATGCCTTATCTTTTCTGAGAGAGAAATGAAAGGTGATATAAAAATGCAGCATTACAGGGTATCTTCTGTGTAATTTTGGCTCACTGGAATGCCAGTTGCAGAATGGCAAAGGCTAATACTCAACAGATGGTAAAGTCCTAAAACCTATAATAATGGTTGCAGTTATTTTCATTACTGTCATTTGATGACACATACAATAGTGTGAAAAGGCTTGAACTGAGTAATCATAGTAAATATACTCAAAGGGACCAGATGCATTTCAAACAATCAAAACGGTGATGTATATTCAGGCTGAGTGCCGCTTCTGTACATATTCTAGGTACATTTATTGCCAGGGATTAGAAGCAACATTACTTGTCACAGAGAGGAGCTCCATTTCCCCTTTTAGTAATAACAAGCAACAAAAATTGACATCTGTTGTAACACAGACAGATTATTTCACATCTTTTATGATTGTGTGTCATTACCATGCATATAAATTTAGTTTGCAGATGTTCAACGTCAGAGATCGAAATACCAATGTTGCCTACAAAGAAGTTGCAATGGATACCGAAAATGTAAGCACTTTTGAAATATGGATAAGTGAAATTTTTCCGAGGAGGGAACAATAAAAATCAAATGAGATTAGAGAGGAAAGAAGCATCAGAAGGCATAAAAAGCAAATATGTGAAAGTTTCAGAAGATCTTAATAATTTTATTTTTAGCTTTGTAAAAGTACCATCTTGATTTTAATCTTTAGTGACGTTAGTTTGAAAAATCTTTGTTATTTTCTTCAATATAATGAAAATTGAGGCCAACATTTTTTCCCTTGAAAGACAGAATCTGTCATTCTAGAGAATTAATTAGATCACATTTGAATATTCATAATTCTTCTTGTGTCTAATATATAAAAATAGTTCTTGGTGATTGCGTTCAGGGAGGAGGGAGGTGGTTAGTAATGACCTGCAATGATGCTGTTAAACATGGTAGACAGACAAGTTTTTCTTTTGAGGGGCTCAATACTCAGTTTAACATCACAATCAATTCTTTATGTTACTGTATTAAATTTAGAAATATGATTAGAAGATGAGAGGAGAAGGTATATATGTGTATATATATATATAGTGATACAATATAAAATACCAGAGAATATAAAAATAATTATGTTTTATGAGAAACATCTCTCCTTTTCTCTACCCTCCAAAAACCACAGACCACAAAGAACTTCAACCAAAGGGAAGAAACTTAAGCCACTTATTTTAACAATCTTGTGCCTGCTACAAAGGCATTGCTAACATTGTGGATATATTTTGCATTTGCCTCTGGGGATTTACCACTCAATATTAAGGCACTTCCCACTGTGACATTTTTTAAACTGTCTCTTTCCTCTGCTGAGCTAACAACATAATGGAGATCAAGAAAACAGCCTGGAACAAGTACAGCATAAAATTCCTGCCAGGCCCTGGAAGATCAGGAATGGTTTTTGACCCTCTTTTTGTACTGGAAAAAGATACAGGACTGCTGCCCTCACACACTTTTGTATTTTAAAAAGCTTTAGAAATCCGAAATATTTGCTCATTGTTCTTAATTCTAATCTAAGTTTATATCCTATTAGATCAGTTACTATGCATGGAATAAGCCAGTAAAACCAAGGAGTAATTGTGATAATACTATTTGAAAAACAAAATGGCGTGGAGTTTTTAGGAAGCTGAGATTAAATGATGAGAACATTTTTTATTAGGATATTGGAATATAATTTTATTTTTTCCATATATCTATTTCTGCTTTGAGGAATAAAACACTAAATTTAACGATTAAATATTTTCTGATGCCTTTTGATATAATCTACTCCTAGGAAATTTGGTAATTTATAATTCATTCTTGGTAAATTTGTTAACCCCAAAACATATTTGACTAATTTAATTTGGGGCTTGATTCTGGTTTGTTCTGGGACCAAGAAGTTTAAACATATAGTAAAATTAATAAAATTAACTCAAAGCCCTTTGAACCTGAGCAGCACAATATCATATCAGGTCATTGTTAAACTCAGTAACAGTTAATTGGCCTATCCATAATTAATATAGCATTCATATGTATCATTGCTTAAATATGTGTTTGAGTTTTACATGCTCTGAATGACTTTAGCTTAAATTAATTTAAAGCACAATTTAATTAAGACCGAGGAGATGTCAAAAGAACGTATTTTGCTTTATATTTTGCCAGGATGGTGCCTCTCAATAACTGTATTTCATTTACTAGTGACAAATAAAAAAGTCGATAAATCCCTGTTTCCATCAAGTAGACTAATGAACTTCATTAGTTGATCATGCTATCAGTATAATTACTACAGATCACATTTTGCCCTTGGTTATTAATGCAAAATACTTCCACAACTTAGAAGCACTGCCTAGGAAGCAAAAAACTCAGGTTTGCTCTGAAAAAATTAACTCTGGCTTTTTTCTCTCTAAACTCAACATATCATTTCTTAAAAATACTTAGAATATCCCATGTCCTCAGTTGTGGTGATTTTCACACTCTACTATGGGGGTACCTTGTGTAACCCCTTTGTTTTGCTGTGGTTGTTAACTATGTCCTTATGGTGTAATGTTATGGATTGGCTTGTGTTACCCCCAAAGATATGTCGAAATCCTATCTCCTTGTACCTGTAGATATGATCTAATTACAAAATCGAGATTTTGGGGATATAAACTGAGATGATGTAGTAGTAGAATAGGGTAGATTCTTAATTCGAGATGACTAATCACCCAAATACACTCCTGGAGAATGCCATGTGTTGAGAAAAGCAGAGAAGAGAGAGATGAGGTTGCAAACCAAAGAATGCCAAAGACCAATGGCCACTAGGAAAGGGAAATAGGAATTCCCAGAGGGAGCAAGGTGTTAGAGATACCTTGATACTGAACTTTTACCCTTCCAACTCTGAGAGAATACATTTTTGTTCTTCCCAAGCACCCAGTTTGTGGCATTTTGTTATAGCAGTTCAAGAAAAGTAAAACAAGATTTCTTATGTAAATTATTAACTAAGATTAATTAATTGCTAGCGAGGAGGAGAATGTGATCAGCTCTTCTCAGGTATAATAGAATGCTCAGAAGTCCAAGAGTTGTTTATTAGGAAAAAAAACTCTTAAAATCTCAGTCACATTTGTAATAGAAATATAAGAATGGGGGTAGTGAAAAATTATTGGAAAGAGATGGAGAGAAAGGATGTAGAAATAAAATACAGAAATTTAAACTAATTAAGTAAAAGTACCTTTTCTATGTCTTTAACAGGTATGAGGTTTGGTCTTTATTTTTTCTCTCTTTTGACATGCCACTTTGAAAACATGCCACTAATCAACATTAATATGAAAAAAACATGTGTGTATGTATATATATTTGTATATATGTGTATGTGTATATATGTTTAAATATACATACAGATAAAAATCACCTGCATATACATATATATACATACAGATAAAATCATACATAAATATATATGTACATACAGATATATACAGATAAATATTATATATAAAGATATATCACATAATGATAAAAATCTCTTGTATAAGTAGATAGAACATTGAAATAAGAAATATATGTGTTTGTGTATATATAATTTTTCCTTTATTTATTTTTCTTTTTTTATTGCTAAATATAGTCTTACATCATAATGTAGATCATGTTGACAATGGCATACATGCACATAGTGCTTGGTGCCCCTGGCACGACTCCCCACTTTATTGCCTCCAAATACCAAGTACCCAGATTAATAAAGGTATATTCACATGTATACACATAGTCAATTGTAGTATTTCCATTAATGAACCTCATTCTTCCTCTCCTACCCTTCTCCCTGGTCTACTGAGGATCTCCTCCATTATTCGGAATCCCTCTGGTATCCCAAATACTCCTTAGCTTGAGCATATTAGAGAAAACATATTTCATTCTGTTTCTGTGCTTGAGTAATTTCACTTAACATAATGTTATCCAGGTTTTTCTATCTTTTTATGAATGACATGTTTTTGTTCTTCTTTGTAGCTGAATAGAATTCCATTGTGTGTATTTCCCATAATTTTATAATCCATTAATCTGTTGATGGACACCTAGGTTGGTTTCAGAGTTTGGCTATTGTGAACTATGCTCCTATTAACATGGATAGGCATATGTTACTGTAGTTCTCTGATTTCAACCCTCTTGGGAAGATGTCCTGTAGTAGTTTAGCTGGATCGTATGGTGGATACATTCCCAGTTTTCTAAAGAATCTCCACACTGCTATTCATAGCGGCTGAACTAGTTTGGACTCCCACCAATAGTATAGAAGAGTTCCTATTTCTCCACACTCTAGCCAACGTTTATTTTTATTTGATATCTTTATGTTTTTCATTCTAATTTAGGTTAGAGGGAATCTCTGTAGTTTTGATTTGCATCTCCCTGATTGTTAATGATGTTTAACATTTTTTTTCATGTATCTAGTGAAGTGTCTATTCAATTTAGTTGCCCATTTCTTGATTGGGTTATTTATTTTTCTTGTGTAAAGTCCTTTAAGTTCTTTATATATTCTGGATATTAGCTCTCTCTCAGAGGAATAGCGGGTAAAGATCTTTTTCTTTAGATTCTTGATGATTTTCTTTGATGAGCATAAAATTTTAGTTTGATGCCATCCCATGCTTTAATTATTGTTTTAATTTCCTGAGTTTTGGAGGTCTTGTTGAGGAAGTTACTACCTGTGTCTATATGTTAGAGTGTTGAACCTATGCCCTTCTCTAATAGCTTCATAGTCTCTGTCTGACTTTCATGTTTTTGATCCTTGAAGTTGATTACTGTGTGGGTGAGAGGTAAGGATTTAGTTCCTTTTTTTTTTTTTTTTTTTTTTTTTTTTTTTTTTTTTTTTTACAAATGGATAGCCAGTTCTCTCAACACCATTTGTTGAAAAGGCTATTTTCTTTAGTGTATGTATTTGGCCCCTTTGTCAAAGATCAATTAACTATATGTATATGAGTTTGTTTCTGTATCTTCTGTTCATTTTTGATGATTATTCAAATTTTACTCCCAAATTACATGGCAGTAATGATTCATAAAAGCTTTAAAGTTTGCTCCTTGTATACAAAGAATGGAATAGAGAAGAAAGAGAAATACAAGTCTTAGCCAATTCCTAGACTGGCTTCAAATAACAAGAGATATTATTCAAGGGATCTTTTGAAGAAAGAAGGGATCTTTTGAAGGCTAAAGACTAAGATTGTAACTATGAAGTACTTTTTGATATTTATTTTATTTTATTGGTACACTATAATTTCACATCATAATTTGGATCATATTGACAATGGCGTACATTCACACAGTACTTGGTGCCTTTCCCCCACCCGCTTCCTCTTCCTCCCTTTCCCATCAATGAGTGTCCAGGTTGACTACGCTACATTCATTCTTATACACACAATCAAATGTCAAATGTAGCTCCTCCATTAATCAACCTCAGCTTTCTTCCTCTCCTACCCTTTCTTTCTAGCTTTGCTGAGGTTTCCCCTCCATTATCGGAGTCCCTCTGGTATCCCTAATACTCCCCAATTTAGGCATATTAGAGAAAACATATGTCCATGACTATTAAGTACTTTGAGGCACTTTCAGAAAAGTCTAAGAAAACAATTGTTTTTTGGTAGAAAGTGCATTATTATTGATAACTATTTGGGGGAAGTTATCTTTAAATTAGTATTACAAAGAAAAATTCTTATCAAGTACCTTATCCTCCATGACACTGTGCTTGGATGTTATTGGCCTTATGATATGCTATGTGAACAAAAAAATCTTAATTTGATACAATTTCATTACATGTTTTCAAACTCTTGGAACTATTTTTATTAATTTCAACATAATGGACTGTGTATTTATGAATTTTGCTTCTCAGGAGAAAAAATATCTCACTATTTTACTTTATGCATGGTAGAGAAAAAGCATTTTTGCTGTTAAAATAATTGAGGAAGATTATTTTTGCCATTTAAACTTTCAAATCCCTTGGTGAGAAAGGTATTGCATTATTAAAATTTACTTGTTTGATTTAGAGTTATGGCTGTTGGACATGGTAAGAGTTTTGAACTTTAATTTTGATTTATTTGCTTGCTACAGTGAGAGCTATGAAGAATACATAACATTTTACTTTAAATGGAAAATTGCTAAAGAAATAACTGTACTTTATAATCTTTGCTGAGATAATTCTGGTTGCAATTTCACATGTGGCTAACAGCATTAAGAGAGACAGTTTCAATTAAGAGAATTGGCAATATTTCCTTTTGAACTTTCTGAGAAGGACTGGACACCTTCCTGTGAACCAACACATAGCTTGACATATGTAGGAAACTCAAGCATTCTCCTTAGCAGAGCAACAAGGTTGGACTATCTAGGAATTGACATCCCATGTCATTTTATACATTTACCAACATTTTCCCCTTTTCTCTTAATTACCGTATTCCTAAATCTTCATTTTTCAGGACTATATCACACTTGATGTGAGCACAACACATTTACAGCTTATGACACTTATATTGAAGGGCATTCAGGTACCTAAATGACATCATTTGATAGGTTCTCTGAGGTTCCCTCTGAGCCCAAATCTTTGGCTACCATCTGGCTCCTTGGCTTTCAGTTGCCCCTGTATTCCTTTGTGTCAAATTACTGTGTCTTGAAAAAATATTTTGAAAATAAAATGTAACATGGGAAGGACAACCATTCTACAGATTGCTTTCCAGAGACCAAACTTCTGAGGAAATGAGTATAAAACAAGAATCTCCACAGAGAAGAGGAGGTAGAGAATGGCTTGGACTGTGCATTATCTACCAGTAGCAATCAGGTGAAGGAATGGAAGTAAAAGGTTCTGAGTCACCAGGATTCAGTGTGAGAATCCTAAATGCCTGGTAGGAATATTTGTCAGGATAGAAACTACAGACAGAAAGGTAAAATTGAAGTCTATGTCCTGGGCAGTGAAGACTTGGCAGCACACTTTAACAAATATACTTTTAATAATCCCAAGAAATAACTTGGTATGTTGTAATTTATAATTTTTTCTGAATTTGAATGAAGTTCGTAGTGGAGGGGTGTTGGCAGACTTGGTTAGCTAATAGGTGCATCGGACCAACACCAGTATTTGCTTCTCACAGGACTCTGTGGTTGGTTCCCAGTACTAGGGAATATCAAGTAACATAGAAATTTATTTACAAATGAATGCAATTGAAACACTCCGGGCAGTTCATTTATTGTGTCAATGTTTGAGTTTCTTTTCAGTATTTTATTTTCCCTTCCTTTCCTTCTCTTTTCTATTTTGCTCTTCCTTCTTTCTGCCCTTTCTTCTCTCTTGTATGTTCTCCTTTTCTTTTTTCTTTCTTCTTTTCTTATTCCTTCCTCTTTCCCTTCCTCTATTTTTTCTTTATTTCCTTTTTGTATTTTTAGTCCTATGTTCAAACAACTCATGGAATTTAGCTATTGTAAAGGCTGTTTGGGTGAATCTCTGCTTCTCTCTCATTCTTCTAAAAATCTCTGCAAGAAGTGTGAGTAAATGCTAATAGGAGAACTGAGAGAAACTTGAGTTACCTTAAAATTTGAGAAGAATTCCAATGCTATCACTTTAGCTTTAGAAAAGTATTAACCTGTTCAGTTTTTGTCAATAGGGAATTAAAGAGCATTTATAACTCTTAGTTTATAAGAGGATCCAACCAATTTTGCAGCCCAACAGTAGCTTTGGCTTCTGCTTACATTAGAGTCCAAAGAAAAGATTTAAAATCATCTGGTTTTTTTTTTTGGGTTTTTTTGTTTGTTTGTTTTCGGTATTCAGTTGCTGCTCCTTGTGTTAGCATCCCATTTTCACAGCATGCTGCATTCATTCATTAAACCCTTCTCTCAGCCTGGTATCATTAACCTTCCTTTGTAGATAAAGAGAGACATAGAGGTCGACAGTCCTGGCAAATGTTTTGTCCACTCATTGCTATTGCTGATATTAGATAAAAGTATTTAAAAAAATGCAGCCTCATTTCCTTGTTTACCTTAGGTCTCAGTTATGCACTGAGAGATTATATACTGCAGTGAAACTCCTTGGTCAATACAAACTAATTTTGGATCTGAATACAAAGTAATTTTGATTTTTATCTTAATTAATAAAAACAAAAGCTGGGTGTGGTGGCACACACTTGTAACCCCAGGATTTGGGAGGCTGAGACAAGATGATCCTGGTTTTCTGACAGCCTCAAGTACTTAGTAAGGCCCTCTGCAAATCAGGGATATCCTGTTTCAAAATAAAAAATAGGGCTGAAGGTTGTAGTTTGGAGGTAGAATGCCCCTGGGTTTCATCCCTAGTACCACCACCACCACCACCACCACCACCACCACCACAACAACAACAACAACAACAACAACAACGATGATCAATGCATTGCCAGATTATTTCTTATTCTATATGTATGTTCTATATATCTCTATCAATAGCTATCTATTTACCGATCGATCTATCATCATCTATCTAACTAACAATGCTTGAGCTTTCATGCCACTACTACCTTGGGTCTTCCTTGCTCTATTGCTTTCAGAGGTCTTTTAAACTATTGGATACATTACATGTTCATACCTAATTTTAATAATTATAGTCGTGTTCTAAAGTATATGCCTATTTTCTTTCAGCCAAATAAATTCCACTTAAAACGCTAGCAAACCCAGTAACTCAAAAGCTTTCAAACACAGTCTATTGTCCAGGGCTTTCATAGTGCATTTTAACAAAGAGAATCTCTACACTCACTCAATTTGCAAACATCTGGAGGAAAATAATGTGATAATTAGAAGGCGACATGGGTTCATCAAAAACAAATCATGCCAAACTAACTTAATTTCTTTCTTTGATTTCTTAACAAGCTGAGTGGGAACACAGTGGGTATTTTTATTATAGGAAGACACTTGATGTAGCTTCCTAACATTATGAAAGGCCTAGAAAAATGCAGATTAGGTAAAATGACTGGCTAATGTGGGATATCATTGTAAAAAGGAACAAGCAACCATTATCTGTCTATGTTTAGTATGTAGTTAGGAGTGGCTGCTGGGAATGTTTTTGTTTAATTTTTTTCATTGTATCATCACTGAATAGCTTAAGCTTCTGATTTGGTTACATATATCTTGTTTCACATATTTTTAAAGTCATATGGCTATAGAAATCTGATATTTCTAAAGGAACATTGACCATTTTTTATTTAGAAAGAAACATATCTCTTAGCCACTTTTTTTGTTAGAAAATTGCAAAAATCATAAACACACACAAATCATACATGTATGTGATAAATACACATGTGTATGTATATAGGTAACAATCCATAATCCTAGTTTCCATACATAACTCATTTTTTTAACATTTATTCCATCAGATTTATTTTTGTCAGTAATATGCTTATTTTTATAAAAATGGAAATATATTGTTATTTCTAAACTTATTTGTTTTCACTTAATAATATTCTATTAAATGTAGTCCCAAGTTGATAAATGTACTTTTAGAATATTATATAAATGGCAACATAGTATTCCAGCATTTGGGTATGCAATAATTTGTTGAAATATCTCTTATTATATAAACTATCTTGTCATTGTTGTTAACATGAACCATAATGGGATAACTACATTCATAATTAAGTGTTTTTTATATGATAAATGCCTAGATATTCTATTATTATATAAAAATATAAACATTACAATAATTAAATGTGCTCTATTTGTCTTCTAAAATTTTGAACCAGTTTACATTGATACACATGTACTTACATGCATAAATTTCTACCTCTATATAGTTACATATACATATATTTTTAAGTAAAAGAAAATATTCCTCCTTGGGAAAAATGAAATTCACTGAAAACTTTTAAGTAATAAAAGCTGCCATAAATATTTTAGAAACTCCATGTTTCATTATGCAGCTATGATGAAAAAAATTCAAAGTATAGCCTTAAATTGACTTTTCTTCTATTTTTTTTCCCTACGGATTTATCAAAAGGAGAGATTCATTTTGTGGCAGTTATTGTTCTTATTGAACATTCTGAAATAAGAATTATTCTATGCCTCAAAGTGACACTAAATTATATTCTTTGTTAATATATTATACAAACCAAGGTCTTTCAAATCGTGTTTGAGATTAAAGATTCTGTTTTGTACTTTAAGATTGCAGCAAATGCAGGTTCTTAGCTTCAACTGTTTGGTGGCCCTAATTTTGCATTCTCCTTTCTTCCTCCTTTTTGCTTGTTTTGCCTCATTAAAATTTCAAATGAAACTGTATGACACTGATTGGAATTGTTTCTGTTTGGGGGAAATGTACACATTAGATGTGCCCAGAAATTCATCTGCATTGAACCCTGCTATTTGTTTGACACAATAGATTTTTAGGAAAGGGAATGTGGAAGTTAAGTCTTTAATAAAATTGCTATTGACTCTCTCTGCATGAACCAATGCACATGTTGGCAAAACAGGAGAGTTCAAATCCTCAGTTCTATAGTTTTATTGGCAATGTAACTAACCTCTCTAAATACATTTACTTGTCTTAAAAATGTAATGATACAAATACCTTAAGGTTGTTGAAGGATTAAAGGAGATAATTAGTCACTGGGACCTAGTAAGCTCTTATTATCAATTATCTCATGGTGAACCTTCCCCCCTCAAAATCTGACACAACTTGCCCAATTATTGTATCACTTGGAATGTAAAATTCTTGTGTCAACTCTTCCCTTCCCCCTCTACCTCCCCTGCTTTCTCCCTCCTTCCTTCTTTCCCTTCCCTAGCATTTATTGAGAACAAATGGTCTAGACTCTGCCAGGCATTGCTGAAGGAAAAACTGACTGGATCCCTTCTTGAATGATCCCTCAGGTCAATGGAACAGAGTATTAACCAGGTAATCACAAAACATATAAAATTGCAAAGCTACCAAGTGCTATGTACATAATAGATACATAGATACATGGGTTATATGAACAAGCTTCAATAAAATTTCACTTCACGGCCAATATTATAGATATAATAAAAAGTATATATTGCCAAACATAGAAAAAATAAAGCACTCAAATTTTTGGTTGGAAGGTAAGATAGCTTCTTCAGAAAAGAGATTAGGGCTGGATGGACATGTAGCTTAGTGGTAAAGTGCTACCCTAATATGCACCGAACCCTAGATTCAATCCCTAGCATGAAAAAAAGAGAAATATTAGGAGTTCCTCAAAAATCCTCAAAAGCTTAAACAGGTAGGGGATTGGAAAGATTTTCCTGAGGAAGTAAAACAAGGGTATAAAAAAAGTACAGGGGTAAATAGGCGGAATGATAGACTTCTAACTAGTCTCCCCAGTTTGCAATTGCCTTCTTAGAGTGTATTTGCATAGCTGCCAGTGTACCCTCATTAAAATGAAAGTCAGATTATACTGGATTCCTGCTCCAAACCCTTTCCATATGACTTCTCATCTCAGGGTAAATCTACTCCTTACCTCTTTGTATGGAGCTCAATATGTTTGACCTCCTCCTTCTCTTTTAACCTCATTTTTCTGTACTCTTCTTACACTGGCTCCCTCACTGTTCCTTGACTGCATAGTTAAATTCACTTGAGATTCCTTGATCTTGCTGTTCTCTGCCCCAAACACTCCTTTCCAGATGTCCCCTCACTCTACCAGTGAGCTCTTCTCTGATTGCCCTGTATGAAATAGCATCTCTGTCTCCATCAGCAGCCCCTATCATCCTTACACTGCATTTATCACCATTCCACATTTTTATATTTACTTGCTTTATTCTCCCTGTATAGCCCTTCTTGGTTTGTTGGAAACTTCATGGTGTCAGTGGTTTATATTTGTTTACTGCTGAAGTCCTCATCTTCCAGGATAGCACTTTGATGGTACTAGGCATTCCTGGAGGAGTGAATGAGAAAATAATAAACGTAAAGGCATGAGAAAAAGCACAGGGGCTGGTGGAAGAACACAGTGAGGGACACCTAATGAAAAGGAGGTCACTGCTGCTGTGAGCATATTGGATCTCCACACAGGACAGTGTGGAGTGACACAGGCTAAAAGTTTGGTAAGACTGGACCATAGGGATGTTAAAGATTTTCCCTCAAAACGAAAAGAAAAATATTAAAGCATGCCAAATCGAGTGGAGGGACCTGATAAATTTGTTAAAAAAAAAAAACTATTCTGGTTGCAGTAGGATTTGGGAATGGGAAAAGAGTGGGTGTGGGTAGACCTGCTAGGACTCTGAAATAGTACTTGTGCTAGGAGATGGGTGGTAGCGGCTTGAGCCAGTAGTTTCCATAGATCTGAAGGGGAGTCGACAGTCAGAGGACAGAGGTCTCAATGAGAGAAACATCTGGCAATGTCTGGAAATTATATATATATATATATATATATATATATATATATATATATATATATTATATATGGTGGTACTGGAGATGGAACTCTTCTACCTCTGGGCTACACTTCCAGACCTATTTTATCTTTTATTTGGAAACAGGGTCTCTTAAGCCATCGAGCCTGGTTTGAACCTACGCAATCCTCCTGTCTCAGCCTCCCAAGCGCGGGAATTACAAGTGTGTGCCACCACGCCCAGCCTTGGAAACATGCTTTTGACATTAGCATTAACAATGGGGAGGGGAGAATGCTATTGGCATCTAGCAAGTAGAGGCCAGAGATGATGTGAACCTTCCTGAAATGGACTGTACAACCCTCCATGACAAAGAATTATCGATCCTTTTGTCAAGAGGGACTGAGGAAGAGAAATTATGTTTTTAGACTTAGCCTCAAAACTATGTTCACAAGGTGAAAGCTCAGAAATTGGAATTGAAGTAGATATGAGAGTTAAGAAAGGGATATTAAGAGTGTTTTCTAGATTTGAGGCATAGATAGCTAAATGAATCAGAGTGTTGCTCATTACAGAGATCTGCCTATATGCAGCCATTGATTCCTGTTTGTTCTCTGTTTTATCTTTTCTTCAGTGGTAACCAGACCAATGGAAAAAATAGAATGATCAGTCCTGGTTGTACATTATGATTGAGATATGACCACCTAGGAATGTTTTATGATGGTGATATGTTATGAAATACAGCACACTTGTTTTTATATTTTCATTAAAATAATTGATGCTGCCAATTCACCCAATTGTATGCATGTAGCTTGTATGAATGGCACTAATTATCAGAGCAGGCTTGATCTAAACAGCCATTAAATATATCTTCAGAGACCATCAACACTGTACTCCCAGAATCTTAGGTGATCAGCTATCAAGTACCAATTAAAAAGTAATTAAATATTTTATTAACTTTATAGACCAAAGACCAACACACTTTCATATACATTTTTCTGTCACACTCTTTATATACTTTCTTTGGCAGGAAGAGGCCAAATTAGCGGTATTGTGTTATAGAACAAACTTTCAAGCACTAAGACATTTGTTAGACTTAAATTTCACTTGCAAACTAGGAGAGGAGCTAGAAACAACAACAACAAAAAAAAATCAGGATTCACTCTTTTGCTAACGTATTGTTTTTTCCCCACAAGTGTAATCACTGCATCATTCTTTCATCTTGAGGGCCTCTCGAGATTACACAAGATATTTAGTCCAATATCTTTACATGTTCAATCTGCATAAAAAGAACTGGAGAATGTGCATTCTTTTCTATTCTATTTGTTTGAATTTATGCTAACTGCGCTATACACAATCCAAGTAATGCTTAATTATACATGCCTCAATTGAAGTTATCTGGATCTTAGTTCTTTGCCTCCTGCCAGTGCATACTCCATGGAAAAAATCTGGTAGAAGAGGAAAATTGTTAAAGTGAAATCTTATTTTATGTCAACTACACTTTTTAAATAGAAATGTTTAATATATACAAAAGAGGTAGTATTAATGAATTCCTGTGGCATTGATAAAATTCATTCTCTCTTTGGAGAGCTTTTTGGACTGGATTTTGGAGTTGTGTTTGCTTCCATACTTTTGGGGAAAATGTCTACACGTGTGGTGTATTTGTGCCAGAGTTATGGGGTGGCCTGTGTTTTGAAGGGACATTGATTTCTGTTTGGAAGGAACGAAGCCATCTGTCCAGTCAATACTCCCAGTCTGGTCTCCTTGTTCCGACTGGCCTTTGCTCTTCTGCTATTCCACTTAACTTGTGTAATTTGCTTCTACCCTCTTGTTAACATTTGTTTCTGCTTAGGGGATGGAGCTTATAATTATTTGTCCATTGCAAACCCTTTACTGGAGTTCTGGTTAATCCTGTTTTTGTTTATGTCTGCATAAGTAAATAATGCTCAGTGCTCTGCCAGATAACTTGTAAAGTAATAGGATTAATAATTTAAGCCTTAATAATTATGCCTATCCTAGATGACCTTATTCTATCCTCCTGTGTCTGTAGTATTAGTTGTGTCTACATCAAACAACCTCATTAACCCCTATGGATTTATTTAGCTGTGAAGAAGAGTCAGATAATAATAATACAAACTTAGCATGAGAAAGTATTATAGGGATCCCATCTTATCATCATCCAATTTATTTCTGAAATGAGAAACTGAGTCCCAGAAAATTGGAATAATCACTCATACTTTATAATACATTCTAGTTTACAATATATTGATAACATTGCTTCCTATAATGTTTTCAGCAATTTTGTGAGGTAGTCTGAGGTGGTATTATTATCTCTACAAAGAGGGAAATTAAAATGAAGAGAAAGTGAGACTTGCCTGAAGTAATTATAGCAAATAAGTCGTGAATCTGGATTCAAAATCCAGGACTTGTGATTTACAATCAAGTGTCCTTTCCAAGATATTATGGTGCCTTCTGGGCTGAGCTTCCCCACCCACCTGCTGCTGAGCTGTGCTGTTGAGAAACTGAGCTAGCACTTAGGGCCACTAGAGTAGCCACTGAGCTCTACCTGCAAGCAGCCCGCATACTGAAGTGTAACATGGAACTGCTGTGCTCTTGACACTGAAAGAACTCAGAAGCAAAGTCCTAGTGTATAATGGGAAAGGACAGAGACCTGCTTAGTTCAGTGAATGATTTTATTCTGCAGTATCCATCCTCCCACCCTCTGTGTCCATTTCCCTCTAAGAAAGTATCTCTCCTCGTCACTTCCAGCTGGTTCCAAGTAGCCAACTAACACCACCAACAACCCAAATTGGAGATGCAGCATCCTAAGTCACTCTGCCGCCTCCTCAAGGTCACGGTGATTGGTTCAACGGTAATCACAGGATTTAGTCAAAACCAACTGCTCTCAGGAAACTTTGAAGTTTTGTGAAAGAGAATGTTACTTCTACTCTTCTGGAACGAAATTTCCAAGGAAGCAGGCTGAGGTTGCTGCACTATCTTAATTCTTTATGAAGCTTAAGATTGAAGTCAGTAGTGGAACTGAGAAGAGCTAGGAGATAAACAGAACCCTGCTGATACCACTGGGTGATACACAGAACAGCAACAACAATGACAACAAAATACAAACAAAAAGGAAAACAAGACTAATTTTAACATTTTTGTTGGTGTATTATGATTTTATATAATTACAGGATTCACTGTTACAAATTTGTATATGAACATAATATGATTTGGTCAATTTTATTTTCAGTATCTTCCCCTCTCCTCTTCCTTCCTCTCTGTGGTTTCCTTCCACTACACTATTGGACTCCTTCCTATTTTCAAGAAACCCCTCTCATTTTCATCTTTTTCTTCAGCTTTCACATAAAAAATAAAACATATGACCCTTGAATTTCTGAGTGTAAAACAAGACTAATTTTGTACTTTAGAATTTTATGAATCAACAAATATTCACTTGAAATGTTTGGACTAAGTTGTTGTCATTGGAAACCTAAAGAATACCAATCTCCACCTTCTTTTCCTTCTCTGTCTTCTTCTCTTTCTTGTCTTTTTTCTCAGTACTGGGTATTGAACCCCAGGACATTCTACCTTAAAGCTATACTCCCACCCTTTATATATTTTTTTGTTTCAAAACAGTTTTGCTAGGTTTCTGAGAGTCCCGCTATGTTGCTAAGGCTGTCCTCGACCCTGCAATCCTCCTGTCTCAGCCTGTCAAGTAGTGGGATCACAGGTGTGTGTCTCTACACCTGGTGCTAACATATTCCTTATTAAGCAAACAAAAATAATATTTTAAATTTCAGTTAAAATTTCAGATTTGTCAATTTAAAGGCTTCTGGAATAAGAGAGGTTTAGAAATGAGTTCCAATTTGATTTGATTTCTTCCAGCTTGAACACATAATTTTCTACCTTTGACAAGGTGATTTATAACTTATGAATAAAGGATATATCTTTGTATAAAGTTTCACACATTCCATGAGTTTTCAAAGAGTGATTTTGTTATGATGAGTTATCTGTATTAATTCAACAAATAATTATTGTTCTGACATTGAGAAAAGTTGGGGAACAAGACATCATTCTCACTTTCAAGAAATTTATCATTTAAATGGTAGAAGAGGCACATTATTATGGAAAGAAAAACTAAGGTCAAATCAATATATATAACTCAATGTGATGTGTCAGTGGAGGAGGTCAAAAAAGGACAAGGCCTCCAAAGATGGAAAAGTGACCATCTGTATGCAAGAGGCAGGCTAAAGTCAAATCTCCAGGATTTGGGCAGATAAAAACAAAAAGTCTGTACTGGAGCTAGAGCATAGATAGCATAATCAAGACTCGGAGACAGGAAAGAAAGACATCTGAGGCAGGTAGTGACTCAACAGGATGAATTTCAGAAAAAGAGTAGAATGAGGGCAAAAATATCTTAGAAATATTCAGCTCTTCTGAAAACAAACTTTGGAACAGAACTCTTTCTTTGAGACTTTTATTGGGAAATAATAACATGAAATCATTATGATTCAAAAAGTCATGATATCATGATATTATGAGATATCATGATAATTCAATAGAGTTCTTATCATTTCTCATAAAAGTCCTAAACCCTAACCCTAACCCTAACCCTTACTAAATAAGTGACATTAAGGTGAACACTTCACATCAATTAATACCATTGTAGTAACTTTCTAGTAGACATTATTGTTGCCAATATTTATATAGAATTGTGCGCATATCCTTTAAGTATTTGAGTACTTATATTTTTGGAAAGTTTAATATTTAGAGTTACCACTTGGAAATTCTTAGCATGACTAGATTTTGAAGCATTTGTAGGGGCCTTTCTTTAAAAACAAGATTTGATGTTGCTTCTTCTACATTTAAAGCAAGGATAAACTCTCCTAAATTAGTTTCAACTAACAATCATTGTGTATACAACAATTTCTAGGGATGGAATTAATGTACTTGCTTCAGTATTATTTCATTTTCATCCTTACATATCTGTAAATATAGGTGTCACTATTCCAATTTTTTAGATAGTAAAACCAAATAAAAGTACTTAAATAGATTGTCTTAGAACATTCAGTCAGTGTGAGCAGATCTGTGCTTTGAATTTTGGTCCTTCAATCTCAAACCCAGCTTTTTACTCACTACTTTAGGTTGTAAGTGGCCAAAGGGCCCTAATAAATCTTGGCATTTGGATTTATTACTTGTTAGTATAAAAAATTTGAGCAATTTTTGAATATTAGAGATGATTTGAGAGAGGTTAAGTCTTTTTCAGACTCTAAGTTTGAATTTTTTAGTTGTCAGATTATTTGTTCTATGATCTGTCACACAGTCAGATAAATATTTATTGAATGCTTTGTTATTAGATGGAATATATGCTAATGTAAATGAATTTTGCACAAGACCTACACTAATGGAATGTAGAATATGGTTGAAGGCAAGGTGAAAATTTAGAGAACACTGCCTGAAAAGTTACATAGTACAAGTTACAAGTTAACTATGAAAAAAGAGTAAACAGCTGTTTCAAGGCAGTATATACATAGTTAACAAATTAATGAAATAATATGAGAATTGAGGACCATGAGTTCAGGGAGAGAGAATAATTGTGGGCAGTGGAGAGGTCTGTAGGAATTCCACACTGGGAAGTATCTGAATGAAATATTGAAGGTAGGGAGGTAGGCGAGGTTCTCCTGGGATCAGAAAGAGCAATAGCAGAAGGGGAAGGAAGCAGCTTTTCAGGAACCAACATTGAAACAGGAGAAGAACTAGAGATGCTCAGATGGGACCAGTTGAAGAGGTGGTAACTGAAAAGTTAAGGGGCCCAGATTTTATGATGTAGGGAGAATGGTGCTGGAGATTCATAGAGCACAGGGGCTGGCAGAGAGAGGGTCTTTGGAGAAGAATTAAAACATGAAAAGAGTGTAGGTGAAAGATTATGATATATAAAAGACTGAGAAAATTAGATAAAATAAATAATGCAAAGTGATTGGAACAGACCAGACCCCTTTGGATTATAGGGGAAAGAAAATAACTATTCAAGGAATAATTAAACAAATTCAAATTATATGACATTCCCTAATACAAAATAAACCGTCATGAGAAATGAACAGGAGAAGTCGGGGTGGTGGCTCTCGCTTGTAATCCCTGCGCTTGGGAGGCGGAGACAGGAGGATTGCGCATGTTCAGAGCCAGCCTTCTTGGCTTAAGAGACCCTGTTTCCAAATAAAAATATAAAAATAGGTCTGGGAGTGTAGCCTGGAGGTAGAAAGGTTTCCAGGAAACCCAGTACTACCAAACAAACAAACAAACAAACAAAATACACAACAGGAGAGGGAAAATTTTAAGAAGATAAAAGAAACTGAATAATCACAACTATAATTTGTGAATTGTGATTTAGTATTAGTTTTTTAAGAAAAGCCATAAAACCATTTGAGGATTAGTGGGGATATTTGAGTGTGGACTAGATTTTAGATTTCATTAATTTTTTTATTTTTTGGTTGTATAAGATGAAATTCTTACTGTTAAGAGATATATACTTAAAAGTATTATATCTGTCCCTTATTTTCAAATTGCCTGAAACATAAATATATATGTGTGTATATCATATGTATTTGTATTATATTTACATCTATTTCTTTATACATATCTACATATGTACCTTATTTATTGTGATAGTTGGCTTTTTGTTCTGTAACAAAATACCTAAGATAATAACCTTATAAAGAAAAAATGTTTATTTTGGCTTAAAGATTTGAAGTTCTTATACATGATTAGTGTTCTCCAGTGCTTTGGTCCTGAGGTAAGAAAATATATATCATGGCAGGTCATGTGGTGGAAAAACATTTCTTACATCATGAGCCAGGGTGCAAAGAAGACGAGAAATAGACCAGGGTCTCAAATACAATTCAGTTGTGTACCCTCGTGACCAAAGGACCTCCTCCTTGGCCCCACCTACCAGTGTGCCACACTGGGAAGGAACCAGGCCTTTGGAGGACATTCAGGGACCAAACTATCATGTTATGTAAGATTAGTCAGTCTCAGAAAGTAAAGGGTCATATGTTTTTAATAATATATGGAAGCTAGAGAGAAAAAGGGAAAACATAAGCAATTTTAAACATTGAAGAAAGAGAGAGAAAGAGAGAAAGAGAGAGAGATCTATAGAGTAGTTTAAAGGGGTTAGAGGAGGAAGCTAGGTTGAGGATGATGGGGGACTGAAGAATGAAGCCATTCAAATAATACTGTAGCAGTATGTGAATTTATTTCACTAACTTCTTGGGGTGACATGTGCAGGGAAGCACACAAAGAGCTGTGTGCATGTATTTTTTAACATTTTGAGCTTCATCATGATATGTACTTGCCTTGAACTGATAAAATATTTTTAATTTATATAAAATATTCCTATTATTAAATTTCAATAATATGTATATTGGTTCTATATTGTAATTCTTATAATTATATTGAAAGTTTAATAGTAAATTTTCCTATTCTAACCTTACTTATACCTAATAGCTACTATATCCAAACTTAAATTTACAATAGATAACATTGTATATAGATATGTACCTACAAAATTTTAAAAAAATGTATTGGTTTATTATAGTCATACATCTTAATGTAGGATAAAAGGCTTGTGGAGACATACATGTATACATCATCCAATTAGCCCATACCCAATCCCCACCCCATTCACTCTCCATCCCTCCTTCTCATGCTTGGCTTAGTGATTAACTTTGATATGTTTGTTTAAGTACATCATGTGCTTTAGAGAGTTTCCCTCTTCCCCCTCCCATCCCCACATTTAGGTCATCTTATTTGCTCCTCTATAGGATCTCCTTCTTCATCTAGAGTTCCTCCTGTTACCCATTTCTCCCTAGCTTTCACATATTAGGGAAAAGATCCAATTTCTTCCATTTTGTGACTGATTAATCTCACTTATCATAATGTCCTCCAATTCCATCCATTTCCCTGTAAATGATATAATTGTGTTTTTATTTATGGCTGAGGAAAATTCCATTGCATACATACAAAATTTACAGTAAACTTGGTATTTTATTACAAAAACTATCCAAACTATAACCATATATCTATGTCTATATTCATATCTGTGTTAATGCTATAGTCATTCCTATATTTTTTTCCTACACTTATAGCTAGGTACAAATATAGGTCTAAAAAACTAAATTTGGCATAAGGTTAAAAAATTATTGAATTGAGTTGGCAAGTATATAAGGGAGCCTGTGCTATACTTTCAATTTTTATGTATGTAGAAGAATTTTATAATAATAATTGAGCTAGAGGGAAGGGGGAGAAATAGGTCAGGCCTTGGAGCATACAGCAGAAGCAGTACAAGTGGAAAAGAAGGAGCAGATGTGCAGGGATAATTGGTAGCGCTGGGTGAGTTGTTAACCTAAAACATCAGAGGAGTTCCTTAAGTAGGCGTCTTGGCATTAAGGCCTTGCAGATTGGATGTGGACACATTTTGAACAAAGAAAGGAAAGTCTTTAGGGAAAGTAGCTTTGGGGAAGAGAATGTACTCAGTTTTAGAAGGGTTTAGTTCAAATGCATATAAGCTTTCCAGTTGAACACTTGCTGAATGAGGTCTCTGTGGAGGTCTGGGATGGAGATGTCACTATGGTAGTCACAGAGGACGATGGCTTGAAATAATCAGAACTGGATGAAAGTTACCAGTAAAGCAATTTACAGCAGAAAAACTTAAAAAAAAAACACCTTATGAAACACCCCAAGGTGGTGGCAAGAAAAAAAAAAGATGCCAGCAAAGCAGATAGAACAAGCCATATCTGGAGGAAAATGAGGTGACATGTAAAGAAAGTTATGGAGCAGTCAAGTTTGTTGTAGAGTGGATGAAAGGCCCCAGGGATTATTAGTTAAGAGGTTTCTTTGAACTCAGACTTGAGGATTATTAGAGGATGCTTCAGTGGCCCATTGAGGCAGCACAAGTAAACTCTCAGGAGAGAAGAAGCTGAGTTGAGAAATGCTCTTCAGTGCTCTTGGAGACAGAATGACATGGGTTCAAGTTATTTTTATTATCTCATAGAAGTCTTTCCTGAGCTTCTATTTTATTTATTTCCCCATAAAAACAGGTGGACTAAGCGATACCAACATTCGTTAATTCCATTAGCCCTTCTGACTTTTTTTAAAAAGTGCATTTACACAGGACTGTGCCAGTCTGTACTGTAGTGTTATTATCAGATTGCTGTGTGGTAGTAATTGTTTGGGTCATGGAAGCCATATCTAGAGATAAAAATAGTTTACTCTCTTTTGCAAATTTTTTGCTTTACAATCATTGAACTAGTCAATACACAGATACATACACTCTCCTAACATAAAATGTAACTTGGCTTGATAGTAAAATGATGTTTGAACTTTATTTCCAGTTCCAAAGACTTTTTAAGAACTGAGGAGCTATTATGTTGTTATGTATTAATAAATATTTCTTGTAAGATAAGGAAACTCAAAGTTTGTACCTTTTCTCTACTGCATTACAAAGTTTTCTATATCGATTAGATCCAAATATACAGAAAAAAAAATGTGCGGATGGTGCCATTCTGATTAAATTATAAACCTGGCATGACAAATGTTTTCCCTGGTCAATTAACTCCTTTCAGATTTCTCAGTGACTAAAATAGATGTTGTGGAACACAGTCTCAAGTAGCCTATAAAATATATGATTGCAGGTCTTTTGAAGAGGGTAGTGTCCCATTAGAACTCTACCAACTCCATTTAACTCGGTGGTTCCCTATTTCTCAGAACATTTGCCAGAGGCTTGAGCAAAAGCTGGCTCATCACCAGGATTCTTAACAAAGCCTTCAGATCTTTGTTATCACAAAAAGAGATAAAAAGTCTGAAATCCTCCTTATGATTCAGGCCTCATCTGATATTCTAGAGCAATGCCAAGCTAAAGGTTTTTGGAAAGGACTTTGGCAAAGTACAAGCGTAGATTAACCCACAGCATTCTTTTAGATAAGTGACATAGTGGGGGGTTTAATCAATGAGTCAGAGGCCTTGGCTCTGATTTTGAGATGACTGATTTCTCTATGACCTTTAATTAGTTACATAATCTTCTTTTGGTCTCTGAATCAGTTATCCAATCTGTGGTATATAGACTTTGCTTTTCTACTTTTTTATTTAAGAGTATAGGCAATACAAGGTGCCATTTTTATGTTTTGGGGAGATTCATCTTTTTATTTTTGCTAAGAGACTTGTTAGACTTGTTTATAGTTAAGCCTATAGTCATCATTGGCAAAGAAACATGATGAGAAAAGTCAATTCTATTAAGAGAGAAAACATGTTTGTAAGGGAAATGTTGGCATCCACATCTTATTGTGTGTGATCTGATGTCATACGGTTGGACATGCATACTGGGTCATGCATCTTTGGGTCTTGGTCTCTGTTATAACCTATGATTGTTGAACTTCATAGACTATAATTTTGGTATTTGGGCAGAACAGAATTATTGTCATGCAGTTTATTTTTTTCTTGACAACTTCTAATATTCCCCTACTCCAGGCCTTTCTTTCTGCTGAGGTTACATTGCCACTTACTTAGACTCCATGACCTAGTCACCTCCCTGGAGGATCCCTTAGCAAGCACTTGTGTTTCATCTTTTCTTTTTAAGTGACTCTTGACAATGACTGATAGAGATAGGCTTGATAACACATTGGCTAGTTCCTTGTGCTAACATTATACTCAAGTGGTTTCATATATGCTGAAGTCTCATATGAAATGTTCTTTATTTATCCAGTTTGCAATTTTAGCATACTGCATATGACCCCTCATGATCTGGTTCACATTAATGTATTCCACTATTCCTACAGACATACTTTACTCAGATTTTATACTTTAATAATGGCAAACCAGGAAGTCCCCAGATGAAGGATGTTGTATATCACATTCAAATCATTATTCATGTTTTCTTTCTTCTTGGGATTATTTTTCCCGCATACTCTGCCTAGAGAGTAACTCCCACTTACCCTGTGTGTATTTCTTCTAAATGCTCTTACCAGGTTATTTTTCCTGGCCTCCTCAATCCTTTCCTTAGCTAGCAAACGGGACCTCTCTTCACATTTTCATATCTTGGGAGTATCTCTGGCTTTACACCACTCATCTTGTTTATATTTATATTTATGCAATCTTCTTTGGGCAATAATTTTTAAATATCTTTCCAGTATCCACCTAGTATATGTCACACAGTAAATTATTATTTTAATATACTTTTATTGGGACATTGTAATTATATGTCATAATGAGTTTCAGAGCAATAGAAACATACATGGACACAGCACTTGGGCACACAGTAAATTGCTAATACATGTGTAAATGAATTATCTTATATGGAAAATAAAACACAATTTCATATTCATGTAGCACTTCATGTAATCTTTGTGAAAAACAACTATTATTTGGGTAGCTGGGGACTCATTGTAACATTGGGCAAGATAACAAGGGATGTTCATTGGGTAAATGAGGCAGGGTAAGAAACCATTTTTTAGTCTAGAAATAAAGACCATATATAGATAGGCATGCCTATATGGGAGGAGAAAATGGACTAGGGTAAATTAATAATAAAATAACCTTCTTAGTTATGTAGCATACATTCTCTAGCTAATATCTCATGTAAAACAAAGACAAGACTTCCAGCTTTTCAATAATCCAAGTTGCCATGGCAGCAGCACCATCACTCTTGGCTCTTTGAGTCATAGGATTTCAGGGGAGAATAGTCTGATACTAGTAGGCAGATTGCCAAGGGGCTGGGAGAGATTACTGAAGCATTTTATTACTGACACTGAAGAAATGATTATAGATCTTCAAGCATGAGAACTTACCATACCGTGGCAATGAGATTCATTGGTTTCCAGAGAGTTGCGTTTTGACTTTTAAAAGGAGATTTTAAAAATGATAGTCAAATGCACTTCAATGGATTAAAAAGAATAATCATTTTAAAAGCAGAAGGTAGAAGCTGCTAGAGAGTATATTCAAATCCATGCTTCTTAGCAACCAGACCAGATTTCAGCCATAAAAGAAGGCTGAAGTTACAATAAAAAGTCTCTTTTGGTTCTCTAGAGAATATAAAGGCATATTAGAGAAAAAGAACCACTTTGAGATTTGTGGATGAAAGGCACTGCATGGGTATAAAGTATTATTATAAAAAGAGAAGGGCCAAGAAGAAGCGGTGTCTAGACTGGGCAGGTTATCTCAGGTACCTTTGAGAATAATTGCCAAATTTGAAGTGAGAGAACATCATGGCAACTAGAATCATTAGAGTGTTCAGAAGTTAGTCTTATTTTTAAACATAACAGATGCAATTTCTTTCCTGAATCAAAGCCAAGAAAATGTAAAGGAAGAATATGTGGATGGCTTGGTAAGTTGCTAATATTTCCTCAAAAGACTTTCACAGTACAGAGAGATGAAAATATACAAACAAAGCATAGCTAATAAGTTAGAGAATTTGATGCCATCTATCATCAGAAAAAGTTTGAGTAAAATTATAAACAAGCACGTTAGTCTTTGGGATCCAACCAGGTCTTGGAACACTGGGGCATTTCTGCACAGTTCTTGATGAGGTTAAAATAATCATAATAAACAAAACAAAAGCTAAAAAACAAATCAAAACAAAACAATAAAGATGAATCCCACAACAAACAAACTTTTTTGTAAAGGAGTAAAGTCAGGGGCAAGAATGTAATTTCTGGTGATGGGATTTAAAATAAATAGTATAAATTTTTAAAGTAGTTTCTGATAATCTTTTGAATTTCTTCACTGTATGTGGTGATATCTCCTTTTTCATTTCTAATTTTGATAATTTGAGTTGATTCTCTTTTTCTTTTGGTTAGGTTGGCCAGGGGTTTATCAATTCTATTAATCTTTTCAAAGAACCAACTTTTTGTTTTATTGATTCTTTGAATTGTTTTTTGTTCTCTATTTATTTCTGCTCTAATTTTAATGATTTCTTGCCTTCTGCTGGTTTTGGGAATAGACTGTTGCAGAATTTCTAGGTCCTTGAGTTGTGTCATTAGGTTCTTTACTTGGTGGTTCTCTGTCCTTCTTATGTGGGCACTCAATGCAATAAACTTTCCTCTTAATACTGCCTTCATGGTGTCCCATAGATTTTGATAGGTTGTATCTCTGTTTTCATTTGTTTCCATAAATTTCTTTATTTCTTCCCTAATTTCTGCTCTTACCCATTCATCATTCAATAGTGTATCATTCATTCTCCATGAATTTGAATACTTTCTTTTGAGTTTCCTGTTGTTGATTTCTACTTTTATTCCATTGTGGTCTGAAAAGATGCAAGGAATTATATTATATTTTTTGAATTTGCTGCTATTTTCTTTGTGTCCCAGGATGTGGTCTATTTTGGACTGTGAAGTTAGTAGAGGAGAGCATAGGTTCAACACTACAACATATTGGCAAGGCAGTAACTTTCTCAACAAAACCCCCAAAGCTCAGGAAATTAAAGCAAGAATAAACAAGTGGGATAGCATCAAACTAAAAAGTTTCTTCTCATCAACGGAAACTATCAATAACCTAAAGAGGAAGCCTACAGAATGGGAAAAGATCTTTACCAACCACCATTCTGATAGGGGACTAATATCCAGAATATACAAAGAGCTCAAAAGACTCTA
This sequence comes from Muscardinus avellanarius, assembly GCF_963383645.1. NCBI lineage: Eukaryota > Metazoa > Chordata > Mammalia > Rodentia > Gliridae > Muscardinus > Muscardinus avellanarius. The sequence continues at coordinate 70,209,673 of NC_137795.1, forward strand.
CGCTAGCAAAACAAACAACCCAATCAAGAAATGGGCAAATGAACTAAATAGACACTTCACAAAAAAAGAGATACAAAGGGCCAATAGATACATGAAAAGATGTTCTTCATCACTGGCCAGCAGGGAGATGCAAATCAAAACTACACTGAGATTCCATCTAACACCAGTCAGAGTGGCAAGCATAAAGAAATCAAACAACAACAAATGCTGGCAAGGATGTGGGGAAAAAGGAACTCTTTTACACTGTTGGTGGGAATGCAAACTAGTACAGCCACTATGGAGGTCTGTGTGGAGATTCCTAAGAAAGGTGGGAATAGATCCACCATATGATCCAGCTATACCACTCCTGGGTATCTTTCCAAAGGGGTTGAATTCAGAGAAATACAGCAACATATGCATACCTATGTTCATAGCAGCACAATTTGGAACCAACCCAGATCTCCATCAACAGATGAATGGATAGCAAAACTTTGGGTAATACACACAATGGAATTCTATTCAGCCATAAAGAAGAACAAAATTATTTCATTTGCAAGAAGATGGAAAGCCCTGGAGAACATTATGTTAAGTGAGATCAGCCAAGCACAGAAGGAGAAGGTACATATGTTTCCTCTAATATGCCCAAATTAGGAAACACAGAAGATACCAGTGGGACTCCAGATAATGGAGGGGAAATATCAGCAAAGTTTGAATGGAAAGATAGGAGAGGAGGAAGGCTTATCTTGATTAATGAGGGTCTACATCTGAATATGTGTAAAATTATGAATATGACATGGTTAACCTGGACAATCATTGGTGGGAGGGGGGAAGGGAAAATGGGGGCAGGCAGGGGAGAGGGCACCAAATATAGTTTAAATGTAAACTATTTATGTTCAATAAAAAATTGTTAAAAGAAAAAAATAAATAAAATAAATAGTAGTTAAACTAGAACTTTAATTTCCTCTAAAAGATTATGCATATATAATGAACTGTAAAGTATGAGAGTAATGATTCTATTCATACACCAAAAACAATGTATTAATTATCTTCTGGACAACTTAACCATGTTCTTGAGTCGTATTCAAAAGCCCTGATGTATGTTAAAGAAAAAACCATAAATAAATATATGCTGGATAGATGGAAGAACGGAGGAAGTAGAGTGTGTAAATTTAGCAGAGGTTTGATGTGTGGTCTGAACAGACGGTGGTGCAGTTGTTATCTGCTGAGGTTATGTTACAAAGGCTGCCTTTTCCCTTGAAGCCAGACCCCATATGGAGATGGGATGACGAAAGCCTCATATATCTCACTATCATTAAGCTAATGAGGTTGGTCAAGGCCACATGCATTCTAATTCTTGGCAAAATTTGAGATAAATCTAGTAAACTAATAGCTTTGTGCTTTTTCTGGGAAGGAATAAAAAAAGTGAAGAATGAATAAAATAAACTTCTAATACAGGAGATACCATTGGAAAATACTATCAAAATGACTGTAAAATTAATTATTATGTATCCACATTTTCATAAAAGTTTCTGGTTATACAAACAATTTAACCAAGTATTTGTGAAAATCCAATAACCTGACACATAAACACAAACCCTTATGCAACATTAGTTTCTTAAGATTTTCTTTTGCATACATGTTTCCAGTTCTTAAAGTTAAAAGTTGAAAATTATGGTGTATTGACATTGAAAATAGTTTAGCTTAGTCCAGGAAAGTTTATTTTTAGACCAACTTTTGGAAATTATAGCCAATTTATAATTGCTGAAAAAGTTTAATTGGTAGGAGCCATCATAAATGATTCTTATTGGGAGGCTTATACAACTTATTTGCAGTTGGGAGTAATATCATTTTATTTAAAATCTAAGGATAGGTTTTCAGAGCTGGTTAAAATAATGCAAACTCATTTTAACTTTGGTGTGTTAAAATAATAATACAAGCCATTGTGTGGATAATTCATTGAAATTACTAAAATTGTTCTTTATATCTGTAGGCAGTAAGTACATACTATTGTCTATAAAGTAGAGGCTACTCTGAAAAATGTTCAGATTGCTGTCCAAATGCTGAAGTTATGATACAGTGCAGAGCAACACCAGTAATAAATGGAAGTATCATCTGCAGTATATTACAAACGAGTCAATTTAAAGCCTTACATGGGACTCTCTAAGCATTATTGTAGCTACACCGACAAAGTAAAGTGGAGAGTTTGGAAATTATCTAGTGCATTAATCAGCTTAGACAGCCACTGTGGGTAATTTAGGTCCTGCAGCCCTTTGCCTATGTGAGAGTTTTTGATCTGAATAGTTTATATAATGGCAAAAAATTTTATATAACTCTTCATCAGACTTGGTTTTCTGTACTAAAGAAACCCAGATGGGTGAGTTGGTAAAATTTTTCCTCCTTTATCCTTCCTTAAAGGTTAAAAAAAAGTACAAAGTTAACTTTTGCAGAACAACTCATATTGTAAGGCTGACTGATGGTCATTCAGTAATATCACATTGACTCAATATTATGGTAATAGATTCAATCAGAGGTGACATTATAATGCTGAGTCCTGTGCTCATTAGGAAATTTTACATAGAAAGCCATTTCTCCAAAGAAATTTTCTAAAATTATAAAGGTTGAGTTAAATGTAATCTAATACTGGGAAAAAGGCAATTGAAAAATCAAAGCAAAGTTTTATAATGCCTCTCTATTCTCTAGGCATTTAATGATGCATCCTATGTTTAGTACTAGATCCTGTTGCAGACACAACATGAATGCTCCAAGATTTCACCAAAAACAACAACAACAACAAAAAAACAAAGACAACAAATCAAATTGTGAAGGCAATGATGCAAACAAAACCACAAGCAGATTGGCACGATGTATAAAAATATTTTGCAGGAATATGAACACATAATAAAAGCTATCCTTTAACATTCTTAGGAAGTTGTCATTTTACAAAGAAAAGAAATGTTCTATCTAATTAAAATATTTAGCTATTTTTTGTGTTTTTTATTTATTTGTTTATTTATTTATTTATTTTATTTTTTGTGTATTCAAGTTTGTGTTTTCTAGTTCTTTTGTCTGTGTGATAAGTCAAGAAGATCAAATTATGAAAGAATATGCACTGTTTGGCTTAACTTTACTCTTTATTGTTTGAAAATACAATGGCAGAAATTTTTCTAGCGTGCTAACATTTATAAGATTTAAACTTTTCAAACTTTTGCTTTTGACTACTTTGTTTTGGTTTGCTATATTTTTAGTAGTTTTTCCATGAAATTAACATGTCTAGAGACACATTAAAATTTTTCAATCACCACAGTGTCAACACTACTTACAGGTATTGTGGTTAGCATTCAGAAGACCATGGGTCTTTGAATATTTCAGGCATTAACTCATTTTGATCCTCTCCTATTTAAAATTCCCAATGTTCTCATAGTAGAAGCCCATTATACTCTTCAGCTGTTGTTAGGACTTGCCAATGAATGTCCATCAACAGATGAACAAAACTATGAGATTACAAAACTATGGGATATATGCACAATGGGATTTTACTTGGCCATAAAGAAGAACATGTTTACATCGTTTACAGGGAAATTGATGGAACTGTAGAACATTATGCTAAGTGAGATTAGTCAGTCAGAAAAAGTAAAAAAATTGAATGGGTTCTCTAATATTTGTAAGCTAGGGAGAAATGGGGTCATAAGAGGAATTCTAGACGAGAAAGTAGAAACCATAGATGAGCAAATGATGCAACCTAAATGAGAGGGATGGGAGGGGAAAAGAAGGAAATTCACTAGTGTACATTATGTACATTCACAAATACATCAATCAGTAAGCCAAACATGAGGAGGAGGGAGGAGGGAGATAATGGGGTGGGAATTGGGGAAGGTTTAAATAAGTGATGTGTACTCAATTAAGATGTATTAGTATAATGCACCAATAAGAAATAAAAAAATAAAAAAGAAAACTATCTGATGTATTTTCATTTTATTTCAGATATATTTAATATAGATGAGTAGTATATTTTTCATAAGAAAAATGTCCTAAGTTTCTTGGTCCTACAGAGATTAATGTTACTCATGTGTAGGTTACAGGGCAGGCATTAATGTTCTCTGAGATATCTACAATCAGTATTGTAAAGAGTGAGTAGATCCTGCAGACCTCATCTGCCATTCAGTGTTTAGGAAGCTGCCATCAGGTAGTTGTGGAAATTTGGGGTTTGCCTTGAATTTCCTTTTCTCTCCAGTGATGACTGTCGGGATAATAGAAATTTACTCATAATTGAAATTTTTCTATTTTTAAATTCATGCCTTTATTTAAAATAAATACATTTAAAATTAAAATATCTATTAAAATGACTTATCAAATAAATTTACCTTGAAGCAGAATTTAAGATAGAGAAGATCTCAGAGAAGTCTAGTAGTATTTTTCTCAATATTTTACTCTTTAAAGTTTAGTGCTATACTTCTATAAAACCTTGTTTATCCATTTATATACAAGTCTAGGTATAATTCTGTATCCTTGGGTATTTTTCTCCAGTAGCATCTGTTTGACTATTCATGTTCTCTGACATGTGGTATTAGTATTAGATCTTTCTTATTTATTTGCTTAGTGGATAATCTTTCATTTCTGAAATGTAGCAGCTATACAACATAGAATGTCTTTTTTTAATTTCAACATGATTCACTGGAAGGCACTTTTCTCAAAGATGGCAGCGATAGGGGTAGCTTCCTCCTAGTAAGCAAATAGACTCTGGTCTTAACTCCTTCTCAAGTTTTCTCTTTTCTGAGAAGGATTTACATGGTTTTGAGTTGGAATCATAGAGCAGAGCTCTTGAGGCTTCAAGGAATTTCCTAGTTTTTTAGAAAATTTTCATATACCATTCTCAAAATGTTTTGAACCATGGCCTACTTAGATGAGTATTATAATAGATGAAGTATGTACAGATGAAAAGAAAATATGTCAAATATAATTTAAGGCAGACTGTTTCTTTGCTCTGTACAATAGTATATCACTTACCTATAGGAGAATGAAAGATTATTATTTTTTCCATATTTTATTTTATTTGTAAGTGGAACATATTGAAAATGGTGTACATATAGATTGTGCTTCATGCCCCCACCCCACCCCCCACTTCCCTTCCCTCCTCCCAATAGTGTCCAGGTTAACCACGTTATATTTATACTATTATACATATTCGTATGTAGCTTCTCCATTGAACAACCTCAGCTCTCTTCCTTTCCTATCCTTCCATTCTAGCTTTTAAATTGAAATGAATTCATGTGTCTAGTATGTGGAAGACTAATTAAAGAAATTTTACAGACAATATCAACAATGCTTCTTCTATGCACTTTTACATAGAACCAAACAACTCATACAAAATCAATGAAAAATGATGAAGTTAATGTAGTCAAAATAATAAGATAACAGCGAGTAAAAACTACAGTCAAATCAAGGCATCCAGTTGATGATCTGATAAGAAAATTTCCTTTTGTAAAATTGTGGTTATGTGAAAGTTCACACACACGGTACCCCAGTATTATGTGACAACCAAATTTCTTAGAACATTGAATTTTAGCCTCAGTAAGCACTAGTAATATTCTCAAATTATCTTATGTACCCCCAAATTTAAAAATAATCTATATGCCAATCAATAGGCTATTTAGTGGCATTCAATAATTCATAAAACAAACTTACCAATTACTCATAAGAACCAAAGAAAGGACTTATAGCCCTTTTACAATCCATGACTCAGCAGCTGACCCTTATATGAGCTATCCACAATGCACATATTTGACAGTCACTGATTCAGCTGAATCTTCTTTTTGCAGAAGAAAACAAATTAGAGGTCTTCAGAAGATAGCGACTTTCCTGTTGTCGTAAATATTTTTTGAGTTTGTTTTGGAAACATCTGTTTAAGAATTTGAACTTGGGCTGGGATTGTACCTCAGTGGCAAAGCACTTGCCTGGCAAGTGTATCACCCTGGATTCGATCCTCAGTCTAAAAAGAAAAAAAGAAAGACACCCTTTAAAGAATTTCAACTCCTAGGTTGTATACCAGGCCAGGTTTTAAATTATTGGCAAGCCTTTCATAAGAGCTGCTGTAAATAAGGATTCTCTCTATCATGGAATCATCTCTTTTATCATAGGGCAAATCTGATGATTGAAAAGTTGGATCTGATGTTACGTTGAATGACTCATTGTACCTTCTGTTTATTTTTAGTTTCCCCCAAAATAAGAAAGTTTGTTTTGCTATCACAATTGTCTGAATATTTCAGGCCTGCATATGTATACCTGCATTAATTTATAAAGTCACAGGAATGAAATTCTTTGAAGTGAATTCTTTCTAATGCAGTTATCTACATTACAGAGATTCTCCAGAAGATTTTTTTTCCCAAAGAGAGCAGCCTCACTTCACTATGTCATTTGCTTTAAGATGGAAATGGCCCAGGGAATGGTTATGGTTGCCTCATTCTGTTTACCTTAGAAGAAAGCATGCACAAAGAGCTCTTCTCAGGCTCATATTTCTGATAATTTCTCAAAAGTAAGCATTGAGAACTTTAGAATTTAATAGCTGCAACTCCTTTATGAGAAATTTTTGAAGAATTTATAACTAATAATTTATTTACTTATTTATTTTTATTGAGGCAGTGTATGCATACACTTAATGAGATGCAAGATGGTGGAGATATATGCACACATAGTTTCTATATAAGTTTTTACTGTGTATAGAAATTATATCTTTGCTTCCTACCATCAATGTATTACTGGGAGCACAAATGATATTTTAAGGATGCAGTTATACAATTGGCCATTTTTTTTTTTTTGGTGGTACTGGGGTTCCTGAAAGCCCTTCTACCTCCGGGCTACTCTCCCAGACCTACTTTTACATTTTTATTTGGAAACAGGGTCTCCTAAGCCAACGCGCGCGGCTGGCTTCGAACCTGCGTGATCCTCCTGTCTCTGCCTCCCAAGCGCGGGGATTACAAGCTTGCGCCACTATGCCCGGCAGGCCATTTTTAAAATATAGCAATCTGCAATTATTTTTGTCAAAAGTAGTCTAGAGGTCTTATCTGTTTGAAGCAGTCAACCAATAGGCAAATTTTCAAGAGGCAGAATAAAATGCTGAATAAGACTTGCAAATAGAAAAACAAAAACAAACCAAAAAAAGCTATGTCATGAGAGAGAGGTAAACTTGGAGCCCAGGACTCTACAAATGTCTTCAGTGGTTATGGGAATGACAGCTATTAGCAGGCTTCAGAAACAATTCTTTAAGAAGGAATACACAACATCTTTGTTGCATTTTGCCCTAAAATCTCACATCACATTCTATTTGGTTAGACAGCTCTTGAACTCAGAAGGACTTCAGAGTTTCTTTCAAGTTTCTTTTTCTACCTTTCTCTTTTTCCATTATAAGTACAGTCAATCTCTTGAGTACCATTTGGATTATTCTATTAAACTTTGCACAGTCTTAGTGATTAGATTTTGGGATTTTCCCATTATCAAAATAACTACTAAATTATAATGGCAAGGCCATGCTTAAAGAAAACATTAATGACACATGAAGATAGATGAAGAATTTTCACTCAACTGTCTTCCTGAATGCTTGAGAGTGACTGGGGCAACACTAGGCCTAAATGTGTGCAAAAAATTTTAAAAGAAAATGTAAAAGACCAGTACCTTGCTTTTTTGGAGCATTTTTGTTAAGTTTTTAGAAAAGCTGATGAAAAGTTTGGTTCAACTGAATTTAGAATATATCCACTATAACAGTTTGCCCAGTTGTTTCAGATAACTTTGTATTAATTTTTATCACCTATTTATAGAAGAAAAGTACTGTTCTTTGAGAGGAAGAAAGAATCCAGGGAATAGGATGCTTAAAAGCAGTGCTTCTTACTACACCCACTGAAGGTCACTTTATCTATCCAAGGGTAACGCTTTGCTTTCTCTCGTTTATTTTTTATTGAAGTTGGACTGCAGCCTACATAGACTTTCTTTTTCCTTTAAAGATATCGTTTTCTGCCTAATTGTGCCCAGCTTCATTTACACCCTGAAAAGGATTGTGTTTGAGCTCACAGGCTCAGGAGACTCTTTCACTCAATAGCCAAACTTCAGCAACACCCTCTGGGATATTTGAGTAAATGCAAGCGAAAGCTTTCTGTGTTTGTCTCTCTGTTCCCTTTAAACAAAAGTTTAACTCAGGACACTATGGAAATATTTAAAGAAATTTATCTGTAGAACTGTCTTCCAGATAAGATCCGAAAAATACTTCTTGGCCTGCAAAACCGTTCATCAGTCAGCAGAATTTTGAATAGGGTATCTGGTGTCTTAAGTCACCTTCTCCCCATACTAATAGGTAAAGAAACTACAACCATCTGCCTTCAGGAGATAATGATATTCCTTTAAAATTTTCCATGAGAACTTAGCAGCAAGGATTAAAATGTGAAAATCAAATATTGTGAATTGATTTCAAATCCAATTAATACCAATGCAATCAATTAATGAGTATGACATCATATAGGATTCCAAAGGGGGTGATGAAAAGATGTCCGTGAGTGTCCAGGTTTGGTAGGAAACCATGCTGAGGTTGTCTGTCATAGGCATGAGAAAGCAGTTGATGACATACATTATCCATGCACTCTGCCTCTAGCTTAAATCCTCAGTACAGCTCTGTATAGGTCCACAATCATTGTGACTTATATGATTTCGTGACCCATATCATTCATCATTTGTAGTTTGAGCTGCTGAGGCTCTACTCAGTTTTTCAGATGCTAAAGCCAGTGGATCCCTTTAATTACTGAAATGTTAAAATATGAATGATAATTGAAATTTCCATAATAGGTCAGCTTTGCTAACTTGGTTTTTAGGTTCCATATTCCTTTAATCTTTGACTGTGACCCACTTTGTGTTATAGTTCTATTAGAATGGCCTGGCTTCCTCTCCCTGGGAGCTCTATGCATGGCACAATAATGTTTTTGTGTACTGCTTTGGTCTACTCTTTCCCTCTAGGGAACAGAGCCAAGACATATGGTTAAGCTTTTCATGTGAGGAAGGAAAGTTCCAGGACCTCTGCCTTTTTAGTCACTATAGTCCTTTGAAGGTCCCTCTTGCCTCATGTTCCTCATCCTGCCAGCTACTGGAACTGAATCTTATTTGTTCAACTGGCCAATGAGACTAGACTGCTCTTGATAAACATCCTTTCACTACAGATTAATCTGCAGCTCTTTTTGTTTAATTGTTGCTTTGGTTTGTTTAGACTGAGAAATAATGTTTAGGCTTTAAACTACTCTGGCCTCTATTAAGTTGTGGCATGAATTCACAATAATATACCTGCTCTTCAGCTTCATTGAGTTTGCTGCCAACATAAGGATGGTTATTTATGCTTCATATATAGCTTAAGAGAAAAAAATAAGTTATTTAACTGTAAAACATAGTAGTGGGAGAGACTCTGATGACATGATATATAGCAAATCAAAATAATTTATTTTAAAGGTGGTATTAGATTTAGGAAAAAATGCATTGAACAAGCTCAATCCATAGCTAGACTAGAGATCTCAATCTAGACCATAAAATTAAAAAAAGATGAACTCCCCCAAAATGAAAAATCATCTGATAAAAGTTAAAGAATTAAATAAAAATAGATAAAGTTCTGATGATTGTTCTTTTGAAAAACAAAAAAAAAAAACAAATAAAAAAAATGAAACCTCCAATGTATGGTAACTCTCCATGAAGAACCCAGACAGGAGGATGTTGATCTCTTAAAGCAGATGTTCCAAGCAAACATGAGCTAGGAAAACAAAACCGAGATTCTGGGAAGAGTGCCAACGTCTACAATGGACTAACAAAATTGGACAAACACCAAGGTAACCATGTCCCATAGCTAGGAACTCGAATTGGGGCTGCCCAGATAATTGTCTTGTGCATATCAGGAAATGCAGAGGGGCCACCAGTCACTAGATGTTCTCATTCACTGGACCAGCAATTGCTGATAAGACTTAGAATCCAGTACAAAGAAAACTCTTGAGTTTTGCATATTAGTTGTTGCTGGTGCCATTCTTATTTAAATATGTCAGTACATCAAAAATTACTCTAAGATATTATATTTAGAAGTAATCTAAAATGGGAACTGCTAAAGCAGAAAAAAGGAGAATAAAAGAATTCCTTATTTAGGAGAATGTTGTATCATATTTTTCACAAGTATTTATGTTTTTGGCAAGTTAACACATACTTAAAAGGGTTCTTAGGAGAAAGAGAGGGCACTTAAAAAGTTCCTTGTTTGCTTGTATTATGCTGCGTATATTCATTGGGTGAATGGTTATTTTATCTGATATTTCAATAATATGAGTGTGTGTGTGTGTGTGTGTGTGTGTGTGTGTGTGTGTGTGTGAGTGTGCGCGCGCACCCACACACATATGGGGCTGGGGTACTGGGGAATGAACCATGGGACAATCTATCTCCGAGCTTTACTCTGCCCGTTTTTACTTTTGTTTAGAAACAAGGTCTTACTAGGCTGTTGAGAGTCTTGTTACATTGCTGAGCGTGTCCTCAAACCTGTGATCTTTCTGTCTCAGCCTCCCAAGTACTGGGATTATAGAGGTGCACCATCATGCCTAGCCAATAATATGATTTTAACAATAGACGCTGTAGTTTATTTTATATAGTAGCTTATGGTAAGCCAATGTTGCTTGTATTATTCTTTACCCATTGCAATTTATCTGCTGTTCATATTTTACAATGACAACATGGTGGTTGGGATCTTAGAAGACAATGGACCCAGATTTGGGTTAGTCCTTAATTAGTTATGTGATCTTTGACAAGTTTCTTAACTTCTCTAACACTCAGTTTTCTCATCTTCAAAATGTGCATCAAAATATTTATTTCATAAATATAGTGAAACTGAAATGAAATGAAATGTGTCTGAACTGTTTGGTATAGTTTATAAAACAGGGCATGCGGTCACTAACTTATTAAAACTAACATTAACAATCAATAGCTATGAAAAATTTTCTGTGTGCTACACACATAAAATCAATGCATAACTGCTAAAAATATATGAAGTAAAAGCAAAATAATGACTAATTCACAGAGAAATTAAGGCTTTGAAAATTCTGACCTTCCAAATATGACTATCAAATTTTAGACCTGCCTAGAACTGCTTTAATCTGGAAAACAATGTAGTTTGATAGCTATATAGCTAAATGAAGATATGAAGAATTCTTTGGTGAACTGTACCTTTGTGAAGTCAAATAGATTTTAGTACTTTGACTCAGACATTATGAGCAAAAGGCATGAGTAATTACTGTAGATAGATGCTGTTGAATTGTACTTTGTAACATCGTAACAATTTACACTGATACCAGCAGTAAAAAAAAAGTCATTTCTCTACGCCATTTTTTGATAAAATTTGTTTTACTGTTTTCATTGACATTTTCCTAATTATTAGTGAGATCAAGAATATTTTGTCATATTTTATTGTTTATTTACCTAGATTCTGTGAGTTCTTAATCTTTGACCACTTTCCTATTCCATTACTTGTTTTTTGTTGTTGCTGCTGCTGATTTATGGGAACTCTACATAGCTTTTGCTTCAAAATGCATATTGCAAATTCTTATTCCTCATCCTTACCTTGTAATTTTACATTATGTTATTTCATATTACTGTTTATGTCATTTTAAATATTTTCCTTTAAGGCCTTCGAGTTTTATGTCTTTGAAAGATCTTCTGATCTCCAAATTTAAAGAGAAATTCATCCTTTAAATGATTCTAAAATTTAAAATAATATGTGTGAGTGTTTATGTGAAATTGATTTTCTATCATTATGTGAATTAAAACCTACAAGAACATCCAGCGATCCTCATGTCACTTTTTTTTTTTTTTTAAAACAGGGGATCAAACCCAGGGCCTCATGTGTGCTAGGCAGGTTCTCTATAACTGAGCTAAAAAAAAACCAGACCTTGCAGTGTAATATTTGAGTAGTTCATTTTCTTGCCACTGATTTGAATACTATATTATTAGATACTAAATACATGTATAATTTTAAATTTATAAATTTAAATTTATTTTTCTTTCATTTGTCTCTTTTTCTATTTTTGGTATCCTACAATTTAAATAATATCTTGTATAATATTCTTTATGATATGATAAAGAATATATGTAACCAATACATATTATTTTGATTAATATTAATTGCTATTAAATAATCTTTAAATGATATCTTTATGATATGCTTTAACACATAGAAAATACACTTTATTTACTTTCTTGAAACGATAATCTCATTATTCTTACTCTTTTAGATAAAATTTAAAATTAGTTGATAAATTTCTAATAAAATATAATTTAGATTATGCTGACTTTACAATTATTTAAAAATTTTAACTTGTGAAGATTTAGCATTTTAATTCTATAGAGTCACTTATATAAAACAAAGTCTTTTGTATGGCCTTTAAATATCTTCAGTTCAGATTTTTTATATTTTTGGTATTGATCTTTAACATATTTTATATTTTTTATAAGAGTGGGTTCATTTTATTATGTTTCTTTTGATTTTAAGCTATAATGTTAACTAAATGTTTATCATTTTTCAAAGACGTATGGGTATAGGGTTTTGAACATTAAATAATAAAAAAAGGCCATCCTTGGATCTAAATTCTGATGTGCCAGAGCCACATTATGTCCATCTATTGTCACACACTACAAATCTGGGCATTTTTTTTCCCTCTAGAGAGAAAAATTTAAACATTTACCATCAGAACAACACTATTCCAATTTTCAAAGAGATAGTAATCTTTAACATTTTAGCCATTTCTTCAGCTATGTATATTTCTAAATATCATGTATTGCTCCTTCCTTCCTCTTCTCTCTTCTCTCTCTCCCTCTCCCTCCCTCTCCCTCTCCCTCTCCCTCTCCCTCTCCCTCTCCCTCTCCCTCTCCCTCTTCCTCCCTCTCCCTCTCCCTCTCCCTCTCCCTCCCTCTCCCTCTCCCTCTCCCTCTCCCTCTCCCTCCCTCTCCCTCTCCCTCTCCCTCTCCCTCTCCCTCTCCCTCTCCCTCTCCCTCTCCCTCTCCCTCTCCCTCCCTCTGCCTCTCCCTCTCCCTCTCCCTCTCCCTCTCCCTCTCCCTCTCCCTCTCCCTCTCCCTCTCCCTCTCCCTCTCCCTCTCCCTCTCTCCCTTCTACCTTCGGACAACATTCCCAGACTATTTTATATTTTTATTTGGAAACAGGGTCTCTTAAGCCAGTGCAGCTGGCTTTGAATTTGTGCAATCCTCCAGTCTCCGACTCCCAAGCGCCACCACGCCCTGCTTCTTTACTCTCTTTTAAGAAGATTTTTTTTTACATACTTTCTTCCCCATTATTTTTTCCGGGTACGTTATTAGAATTTTCACATGAGCTATATTACATGTTTTTGTAATCTCATTTCCCCTTATGAATACTTGTATGTTTATTTTAATAAACTGAATATTTATCTTGGGGTAAGTTTACCATTATTTTGCATGGTGGTGTTTTAGCATGCCCCACTTTGGTTACAATTTTTGACAATATCTTCCTATATATCTAAGAGTTTAACTTTCAATATCAAAATTTTTATCTATAATTTTAAGACACTTATTAGATTATCCATTTTATCAGCATATATATAAAATTGTTTCATTTTGTCTGATAATGTGTGTACTCATAGACTTTATTTGGGGTTCATGGATGGCAATAGACTAGACCCTCACATATGTAGACTTACTAATTTACTAAAATAATTCAGACTTACTAATTTATCTCTCTCTTCCTGTTGCAGAACTTTGCCTTGCTCTCTGTCTTGGTTATCTAGTCTAGCCTGAGAACCCCCTTAGGGAAGATTTTTCTTTCTTTGGAAAATAATTCTGAAGGCTTTATCCTGGGCAGCAAATGCCAGGGTTTCTGGCTTTTTTTTTTTTTTTTTTTGTCTGGGAGAAGGAGAGCCAGTTCTGGCATAGCATTTGCAGTTTGACTGATGGTCTTTTAATTAATTGTACCCACGAGTGTCCTGCCCTTTGAATTTGCTGACTCTGAGCTTGGAGTTTCTCTGGAGCTCCTTTGGGAAGAAAGGTTCTAGCCTTGGCAATGGCTTTTTCTCAAGCCTACATTGGGTTGAAGTTTTCACACTGTTACTGTCAGTTTGATCTCCACTTTAATTTCTCATCAAGAAATTCTGTATTTCTGGTTTCTTCATCGCATCCTTTATTCTTAATGACTGCAGTTATTCCTGAAATTTTAGGATATATGTATAAATATGTGTATAAATGTATATATACTTTTGATATATTGGGATTTGGGGAAGAACATTGATGCTCAACCTTCTGTCTTGAGTTGATCCTATCATATACTTAAAAAGTCTGATTTTTTGTGAGTAGAGCTAGCTAAAATAAATGTAATTCATAATATAACAATTGCAACCCATTTTAAGAATTAGAATATTATAATGACCATTGGATTTCACTATTTGTTTCTTCCCATTACAACTCCTTCCTTCTTTCTCTCCAAGTGGTAAAGTGCTTTAAATTTTGTGCAAATAACTCTCTTGCTTTTAATAATAGTTTACTACATATGTTTATAATCTCTAAACACTATATTGTTTACTTTTGCATATATTTTGCACTTTATATTAATAGTCTGTTCCTTAACGGCTTACCTTTTTGTATATTGTTTGAGAAATTTATCCTTGTTTGTAAATGCAGTCACAATTTATTTGTCAATATTGAATATGTAGAGAATTCTCTTGAATGATAATATTTCTCTTTTTCTTGTTAGTAAACATGGGTGTGATTTCTTGATTTTTTTTAAGAATTAAAGCAATAGCACTATGACTCTAATTTTTTTGAACACTCATGAGGAATAGTTCCCATATTTTATTTTATTTTGTTTTATTTTATTTTATTATTTCATTTTATTTTATTTTTTGGTGGTACTGGGGTTCCTGGAAACCCTTCTACCTCCAGGCTACACTCCCAGACCTAGTTTTATACATTTTTTATTTGGAAACAGGCTCTCTTAAGCCAGCACGGCTGGCTTTGAACCTGCGTGAATCTCCTGCCTCCGCCTCCCAAGCACAGGGATTACTAGTGTGCACTACCACGCCGGGCTAATTCCCATATTTTATATGATTAGGTCTAGAAGGGTAGGGCAGAAGATATATACAAACTTTCCATTTTATTACATAATTTTTCCAAAATGGTTGTACTCTTACATTCCCATATATCTTATATTGAAGTTCTCAAGGCTCTTTATCCTCCACTATATAACTTAAATATTTAAGTTTTATGATTTCTGCAAATATATAATATGCAAGGTTGTGATCCATTGCGTTTTTAATTTGCTGTTTCTAGATTACTAATGAATTTATCATCCTTTGTTTATGGTTTCAAATGTCTTCTATAAAATACTACTTATTTGAACAATTATTGGCCATTTTGTCTTTAACATTTTATCTTTTTATTTATTAGGTTTTAGACATAAATACTCTTGATTATATATCATGAACATTATATGTACTACAAATGTATTTTATAATTTTATGTTCATTTAACTCTAAGATTTTTCTTTCTCTTATTTCAGGGTTTGATAACATGAAATTTAGTTTTTTAGTAGATTGTGAGGTAATTTATGCAATTTCAATACTTAATTCAATTTCCACAACATTTTTACTCACTGATCAGCGATTCTACATGTATCTGTAGGTCCAATACCTTATTCTATTTTTCTCTGCCATCTTTTTGGTAATGTCAGATGTGTAATGTTTTTATATGTGCTAATGTGTATAAGTAAGCGATGCCACCTTTTCTATATATTTTTGTATCATCTTGTCAGTTCTTTGAAGGTACCATAGGTAATATGACTTTGATATGCATTAAGTTAATTATATAAATTGATATATCCTATTACCAGCCCATTTATTAGTTAATTTCTCTATTTTAAGAGGTCTTTTAAAATATTGTTAGCAGAACTGGGCATGGTGGTGCATGCTTGTAATCCCAGTACTTGTGAGGTTGAAATAGGAGGATAACAGGTTTGCTGCCAACCTCAGCTACTTAGTGAGGGCCTTTACAACTTAGTGAAACCCTGCTTCAAACTAAAGAATAAAAAATAGAGCTGGGTATGTAGCTAGGAGGTAGAATGTCCCCCCTGGGTTCCATCCCCAGTACCACAAAATTAAAATTAAATTAAATTAAATTAAAAATGTATTTAGCAATGATATCAACTTTTTCTATGAACACCATACATCATCTTTCATAGATATATTACTAGACCTGACTATTTAATTTATTGTGAATTAACTTATTAAAGATCAATTTTTAATTCTTTGTATTTGGTAAATAGTAAATATGATTGACTTTGTCCATTTATGTCATCTCCAGCCATTTTGCCAAGTTCATTACTTTTTGTTTATTTTTAATTTTTTATTGGTATATCATAGTCATGCACCTTAATGGGGTACAAGATTGTATAGGCATATATGCACACATCACTCATTTAGCCCTTCCACAATTATCTGCCCCTAACATCATGTACATAGGGAATTTTCCTCTCTTCCCTCTCCATCCTTCTCAGTTAGGTCACCTTATTTGTTCATCTATGATTTCTCCTTCTTCATCTAGAGTTCCTCCTATGACCTTTTTCTCCCTAGCTTCTACATATTAGGGAGAGTATAATATTTTTTTACTTTTTTGTAACTAACTAATCTCACTTAGCATAATGTTCTCCAGTTCCATCCATTTTCCTGTAAATGATATCATTTTTTTCTTCTTTATGGCCAAGTAAAATTCCACTGTGTACATATCCCATAATTTTGTAATCAATTCATCTGTTGATAGACATCTTGGCTGGTTCCATACTTTAGCAATTGTGAATTTTGTAGCTTTGAACATATACTCATGCATTAGTTTGGTAATTTGGTTTCCATGCTTTTGGGTAAATACTCAGAAGTGGTATTGCAGAATCGTATGGAAAGTTCATTCCCATTCTTCTGCGGATTCTCCATACTGTTTCCCAAAGTGCTTGCACTAATTTGCAATCTCACTAACAATGTATTAGAGTTTCCACTTTACCAAATCCTCTCTAGAATTTGTTGCTTGTGTTTTGAATGATTTCTATTTTAGTTGGAATTAGGTGAAACCTCAGGGTAGTTTTGACTTTCATCTCTCTGATTGCTAATGACATTGAGCATTTTTTCATACATTTATTGGCCATTTGAATTTCTTCTTTTGTAAAGTGTCTAGTTCATTCACTCATTGTTTTGATTGGGTTATTTTTTTTCTTAGCAGTCAGTTTTTTGAGTTTTCTGTATATTTTAGATATTAGTCCTTTATCAGAGAAATAGATAACTGGCAAAAATTTTCTCCTATTCTGTTGGCTCTGTTTTGAGGTTCTTAATAGTTTCATTTACTGTACAGAAACTCTTCAATTTAATGCAATCCTATGTATTGATATGCTTTTTAGTTTCTTGTGCCTTTGGGGTCTTGTTGAGAAAGTTTTTACCTGTGCCAATATGTTGAAATGTTGGATCTATGCCCTCTTCAAGGAACTGCAAGATATTTAGCCTGATTTTCAAGTTTTTGATCCATCTTGAATTGACTCTTGTTCAGGGTGAACAAGTGTGATTTATTTTCATTTTTTTTCATATGGTTAATCAGTTTTGCCAACACCATTTGTTGAAGAGGCTATCATTTTTCCAATGTAAGGTTTTGGTCGCTTTGTCAAAAATTAACTGACTGTGTATGGATTTGTTTCTCAGTCTTCTCTTTTACTCTATTGGTCTATGTGTCTGTTTTTGTGCCAGTACCATGCTGTTTTTATTACTATGGATTTGTAGTATAGTTTGAAGTCAGGTATTGTGATGCCTCCTGCATGGTTCCTGTTGCTGAGGACTACTTTGGCTACTCTGTGTTATTTGTTGTTTCAAATAAAATTTCAAATAAAAATTTTATATATCTTTGAGGAATGACCTTAGTAATTTAATGGGCACTGTGTTGAATCTGTAGATCACTTTAGAAAGAATGGCCATTTTGATTATATTTATTCTGCATCTCCAAGAACATGGACAATCTTTCCATCTTCCATCTTGGCACAGGTAAAAACTTTCTCAACAAGACCCCAAAGGCACAAGAAACTAAAAAGCAGATCTTCTAAGATCTCCTTTAATCTTTTTCAATGTTGTATAATTTTCTTTGTAGAGGTCTTTTACCTCCTTGTTTAGGTTTATTCCTGCTTTCTCAAAAAAGGATATAGAAACCACTAGCCAACCAGAGAGAGAGAGAGAGAGAGAGAGAGAGAGAGAGAGAGAGAGAGAGAGAGAGAGAGAATCATTCCAAATTACAAAAATAAGAGATGAAAAAGGAGATATTGACACTGACAATGTAGAAATCAGATTATCAGAAATCAGGAGCATCATAAAATACTTTGAAAAATTATACTACAACAAAATGTAAAATCTTGAAGAAATTGACAACTTTTAAACTGAGTAAAAATATAGAAAATGTATGTATGTATGTATGTCTGTCTGTCTGTCTGTATGTATGTATGTATTTGTAGTACTGGGGTTCTTGGAAGCCCTTCTACCTCCGGGCTACACTCCCAGACCTATTTTTATATTTTTATTTGGTAACAGGGTCTCTTAAGCCAGTGCAGCTGGCTTCGAACCTGCGTGATCCTCTTGTTTCCGCCTCCCAAGTGTGGGGATTACAAGTGTGTGCCACTACACCCGGCAAAATATAGAAAATTTAAAACAACCAATAGAAAGCAAAGAAATTGAAGTGGCAATAAAGAGCCTACCATCAAAGAAAAGCCCAAGACATAGATGGTTTACCAAGTGATTTTTATAAAACCTTTGTAGAAGAGCTAATTCCAACATTCCTCATTCTGTCATAAAATAGAAACAGACTAAGCTGTGCATGGTGGCACACACTTGTAATCTTCACAGAATCAAAGACAAAAATCACATAATCATTTCAATAAATGCTGAAAAATAATTTAACAAAATTCAACACCTATTTATGCTAAAAACTGCAGAGAACTGGAATAAAAGGAATGTGTCTCAACATCATAAAGGCAATATACAATAGACCCACAGTCAACATAATATTAATTGGGGAAAAACTGTGAGAATTTCCCCTCAAAACAGTAACAAGACAAAGATGTCCATTATCACTACTTCTTTTAAATATATTACTTGAGACTTTAGCCAGAGCAACAAGGCAAGAAAAGAAAATCAAAGGAGTACAAGTAGGAAAACAAGAACTAAAACTTTCATTATTTGCAAATAACATGAAACTATACTTAGAAGACCCAACACACTCAACCAGAAAGCTTATAGAACTGATCAACAAATTCAGCAAAGTGGATACAACATCAATCTTAAAAAATCTGAAGCTTTCCTATATGGCAACAATAAATCCACTGAAAAATCCATAAAACTCTTCCACTTAGAATATCTCACAAAAAATAAAATCCTTGGGAATCAGCCCAACTTTATTATTAATTCTTATGATGGTATGCATATTATTTCAGGTTTATCTGTTTCTAATTTGTGAATAATGAAAATATTGTTTCTTTTATTTTTACTTGAATACATTTTATTTCATTATTTTTCTTTTTATTGGTCATGACCTGCACCAGCATTTAAAATAGAATGCTAATATGGAGCATCTTTTTTTTTAAATAAGCTTTGCAGTTTAATTCACTAAATTTAAGGCATTCTCTTCTGTTTCTGGTATTTGAGTTATCTTTTTAAAAATGTTGAGTGCCAGCTTAATAGTAGCATATGTTTTTAAAAATCTATTAAAATGATCATATGCATTTTTAGTTAGATGTGTTACTCTGATATAATGTATTAATAAAGATTTTACTGGTAAATCAATCTTCATTTTGGAATAAACCCAGTTTGGCTACTATATGGGTAACTGTACTTTTGTTTAGAGAATTCATGTTTTTTAAGGTGCATTTTTGAGCTCTAAAAGAATATCTGTACTTATTAGTATGTATTGACTTCAAAATCATCTCTTCACATCACTTTTATTAAAAGTAAATGTTCTTAATTGAACACAGTTTGGTCTATATGAGTTATAATTTTATCTGATTCTTTCAGGCTGTATACACTTTTGTAGCTGTTTCAGTGTTGGGATTTTCAAAGCCACTTTGCCCTGTGTGGCATTGCCCCAACATCTTTAGCTGTAAATCAGACTTTGACGAGTTGATTTGTATAGCGCTTGCCAGCTTTGGACAGGGAGGCAGTGCACTGCCATAAAAGTTCTTATGACTCTGGCATAAATGATTTCAGACTCTTTTAGTATACAAATGCTCATGGCACCTCCTGACTTTTGGTTCTGGTTTCCCATAAAATATTATATGTCTTTGTCAATCATAATAATTGGAGAATTTTCAAAGAAAGATGGCCCATACCCCAAACCTCTTCTGTATATATAACTCCCTTTTCTCTTCTTTACATTCTGGGAACATTTGCCCTCTCAAATGCAGAAGGACAACATATCTGCCTCATTGGAGAACTTACTTAACTGATAAATTGGTCTCTAGCTAATAAAATAAAATTTTGGGGAGTTTTCAGTTTATCAGAAAGTACATTGTTTTTCCAATGAAATGATATGCCATTAGAACCCATTCATTTTCTTGTTTCCTTCTAATAAATGACAATATTTTCCCATTCCTATATAGCTGGGGTCAACTATTATCACTAGAAAGATGTAGATTAGTGTGGCAGTACTATTAAGTTAACTTTGCTTGCACTCAATATGTGGAAGTTCAGAGATAGAGAATTAATTTGGACTTTTGTTGTAGTTTTGCCCTTTTTGAAAATTCTGATGTATAAAACTATTTTCAGAAGATGAACTACCACTAGAATAACAGAAATCAAAGACCTTCCTGGTCTTTAACTCTTGGAAAACTCTTCAAGTTGCCTTTTTATGTTCTCAGTTTCTTCTGTCATTTCTCCTAGGATAATTCAGTATTAGTGCTAATTTTTGTAAAAACAAACTCTTTTAGATCTTTTCAAGTGTGCTACTTAGTATAGATTTCATAAGGTCAGAGTCTAACAAGTATTTATATTTTTAATTGACGTTAAAAAAATCTTTGTTTTTTTTTTTTTTTTTTGGTGGTACTGGGGTTCCTGGAAGCCCTTCTACCTCCGGGCTACACTCCCAGACCTAATATATATATATATATATATATATATATATATATATATATATATATATATATATATATATATGTTTTTATTTGGAAACAGGGTCTCTTAAGCCAGCGCAGCTGGCTTCGAACCTGTCTCCGCCTCCAAGTGCGGGGATTACAAGCGTTCACCACCACACCCAGCTACATTAAAAAAATCTTTAGCTGAAAATAAAGACAGAGATAAAAGAGAAGCACTTATAACTCAATTGCTCAATTGTTTTGAAAATGACTTGATTTTAACCAGGTCTGAACATGAATATGATTATCTTATTTGTATTCCGAATTTGCACCACTAAAACCATATTCTGCTTAAGGAACAAAAAGGGCAATTAATTATCATAGTGTCTGAAGGAGGGATTCAGCAGCAAAGGGAAGACCCATTCCTTTGAAAATAAGATCATTCCAGCTGTTGGTAGAATTTACCTGGGTTCTCTTCTTTGTTTGGTCCCCAAAACATTTCACAATGCATGTAGTAATAAATATAATAATAGTGGCCTCATCCTTCTTTTTTGTTTTGGAAAAAAGGTTTCATAATAAGTTATCCCAACATCAACATAAAGATTTTTTCAAGAAATACGTTCTTGGAAGTCACTTTCCAATATGAGTCAACAAAAAATGATTATCATTGTGTAACTATAAATTATGAATCTTTAAATTCGCATCTAAAAATAAGATCAGACTAACCATTTTGACCATTAGTTAAAGTGTTCTTCTACCTAATGTGACTTATAAGTCAAACCCAGATTTTTCTCATCCTTAATTCATAATACATAAGAAGTCAAACGAGAGTAAAGTTCCAAGACAGAAATTTTGAAGTCTATACTTTGAAATGTCTTGGCTTTCGCTTGCATTGGTCACTCTGTAAGAGCAAACAATAAACTTTGTAATTTTATGTTTTGAAGAGGTTTTCAGATGGCCGTATCTGGGTTTGACTT
This sequence comes from Muscardinus avellanarius, assembly GCF_963383645.1. Taxonomy (NCBI): domain Eukaryota; kingdom Metazoa; phylum Chordata; class Mammalia; order Rodentia; family Gliridae; genus Muscardinus; species Muscardinus avellanarius. Next base: position 70,231,774 of record NC_137795.1, read on the forward strand.
ATAAATCACCCTTCTTTAATTGGAGCCACCTCTTCACATGCTTTCTGTTCCAAGAGTAGAAAACCTCCGTCATCTTCGAGTAATTCCCACTGACATCCATAGCAATTCATTATTTCTTCTGAACTAGGTATTTAGAAATTCAGGATGAGAATTGGAGAAAGAGAAATTTAGGGCAGTATCAGCTGGGTGAATCCCAGACTTATTTTATTTTTTATTTTGAAGCAGGGTATCACTAAGCTGCTAAGGTTGGCCACAAACCTGTGATCTTTCTGTAGCTTTTATATTTTCCATTATGCATATGATTTTTTTCTAGCTGCTATGAATTGTATAATCTTAGTTAATCAAGGTCAAGAATTTTGTTTCACTCATTTTTCTGATTGTATTTACACGACACAGCACTTCACCTATAAAAGTATAAAATCAGTTTATTTGTAATTTTGAATTGAGGGAGAGAGAGGGGGAGAAGAGAGAGAGATCGGAACATCAAAAAAGTCATAAAAAGTCATAAACAACGATATGTTATGAGAAAGCTTAGCTTTGAATTCAAACGGATATCCATCAGAGTTATCTCCAATATTATAAGCTTTAGAAACTAAAAGTTTCTTTACTCCCAAATAGCAGTGGTATTAAGGATGGAACCCAGGGGCATTCCATCTCAGAGCTACACTCCCAGCCCTATTTTTTATTCTTTTTTTTTTTGAAACAGGGTGTCACTGAATTGCAAAGGGCTTCGTTAAGTAGCCGAGGCTGTCCTGGATCCGCGATCCTCCCTTCTCAGCCTCCCGAATGCTGGGATTATAAGTGTGCACCAACATGCCCGGCTTGTTTGCTCATTTTTTATACCGAGAATTGAATCAAGGGGCATCTTACTTATGAGCTTCACCCCCAGCCCTATTGTATATTTTATTTTGAAACAAAGTATTTCTAGTTGGCAAGGGTCTCACTCCATTGCTGAGTCTGGCCTCTAACCTGTGATCTTTCTGTCACAGCCTCCCAAGTGCTAAGATTACAGGCTTTTAACCTGTCTTGAATAACTGTATTTTGAAAGAGAAAACAAATTCATTAAAATGCAAAAATTATTTTTTCCTCTCTACACACATTTTCAGACACATATTTGATGACTTTGCAAATATATTTCTAAGAGCTACATCCATATATGTGTTCTATGTAATTTTTAAATAAAATTATTCATAATATTTATATTTTTATACATCACCAAAGTGCCCAAATTATGAACTTCTGCTACTACGTTTTATTCATCTTTTTATTTTCAGTACTTACCATAGTGTCTAATTTATAAGTGCCTAATGAGTGTTTGATTAATGAACAAATTTCCATTTAGTATATGGCAGGGTTCAGTACTTAATAAAAAGTCTGTCTTGTGTCCCAATTGGTTCTTAACTTCAAAACACAATGTTACCACAGCTCTAATAAATCTAATGTGGCATGAAACATAGGAAAACTTTGTTGTATACTATTGCTGGTTTTGAGTTGATTTTAAGACTTCAAAAAGTATGTGGTTTATACTTGGCCACATTCAAACATTTTTTAACTAAACCTATTATCTATCCTTTCATTGATTTGTACATTATACAACCAAGATTAAAAGCAATTTAAAGTTCTGGTCCCTATATTACTGTTTATTTATAACAACAATTTGCAGCTTTCACTAAAAATTCATTATTTTTTGTGTTAAAGTCCTCAGCAACTTAGTGAGACCCTGTTTCAAATTAAAAAAAAATAGGGTTGGGAGTGTAGCTTAGAGATAGAATGGCCCTGGGTTCAATGCCCAATACCACAGAAAAATAAAATAAAATAAAATAGAAAAGATGTGAAGTTATATTGTGACTAAAATCAAATATAAAACAATTTCAAAATGGTTCAATGCAGGAATTCTAGACAAAAAGGGATAAACACAGAGGAGCAAATAAGGCTACCTAACTGAGGGGGGTGAGGGGGAAAGAGAAAAATTCTCTAATGTACATGATGTACATTCACAAACATTTTAATATTAATTAATTATCTTATATGATATTCTCTGTGATCCTGCCCCCAGGTGTCTATATTCTAGGAGGAAGAAAAGATAAATTTCGGTTACATGTAAGAAAATAAGACAGATTAAAGGGTATGTAAATTTAATGTGAGATAGAATAGTTTTGATTGTATGGGAATATTTTGAGGCAGGGTAGGTTAGTTTTGAACAGTATAAAGAAATGATAAATTTCACCAGGTAAGATTTCTATTAGATTCTGAACACTTGAATTCTGTGATTTTAGGTACTAAAGGAATTGGTTTTTTTTATTTTTTGAATAAATTAGGAAAGTATGGAGTGGTTGTACTGGCAAATAAAGGTATCATGGGTTTAGGCCAAATGATAGGTAGCTCTCTGTGGTTATGATTCTAAATCCCACCTGAAGGACTATAGAAGAACCTCACAAGTATGGGGCTAATTAGCATAGTTATAACAAGACTGCCAGAATGCTACTGACCAAAATTAAATGGAGATAAAGGAACTATAGCAGATTTATTAGTCCAAGAAACATTACTTCTTATAAAAAATTAGGATTATTTTTAGACTCTCTATAAAGTGCTATCAGAAAGAAATATGTGAATTTATAATTATAATGCATAGTTTCTTTTTTCAGTTAACTCAGTTATTATTTACTGGGTAAATAAGAACTATTTATTTACCTGAGGATGCACAGGACAACAGGTAGTATCAGTTCTGTTGACACTCACCATCCAAGGGTTGGATGTGAGTGGCTGCACAGAGAAGACTTGTGCATGCCCCACAGTACGGAGAGGAGTGCTGGGATGGAACTGGGGTTCCGTGTTTTAGAAACACATAGGAATGGCATAATCCTGCTTGAAAAAATCTCAGCACAAATTTCAGCTTGCAATGTGAACTTAAAATAGGTTTAAATCACTATAAAAATGATAGTAGGAAAATATATATAGAATATCTTATGTGCTTACCCCATGAAAATGCTTTCATGCATGCTCTCATTTTAATCCTTAAAAATTACACTACTTGTTACATTGATTCATTTTGTTATTTGTAACTATTTTTCAGATAAGAAAATTGAGACTTAAACAGGTTAAGCAACAGTTTGAAGGATACAGAATGTGTCAGGGGTAGTGATGAGACTCAAGTCAAAATTCTTGTAACAACATAAGCACATAGGTAAAACTTGGGAAAGGAGACAGTGAACAGCAATATAGGGTTTTTGTAATTAGCACAACTGCTGCACAGAATTAAGATCCAAGGTTCCCATGTGCAAGTACCTATTAATTTTAAAGCTTACAATGCCAAACATGTGGAACTTCCTAAATCAATAAGGTTCAAATACAAAACTCACTTTTTGGCAGTGGAAGACAGGAAATGTAAATTTGAAATGAGCTGGACAGCAGCAAAGCCACGCACTGGAACACAAACCTGTTAAGAATTAACTATTGGAAGCTTCTTTGGCATAAGAATAATTGTAAAATATTTATGAATGATTGAAGCAGCATTACAAGAAAGGAAAAGAGTCACAGCTCTTCCAATAATTGGAAGAAGGGAAATATTTTTATATTTACATAATGTATATGTGTATATATGTATATCAGATAAAAGTCAGTATCGAAGGTTGAAGGTTGAATTTTAGCTTTTCTACCTCTCTTCTGTGTATTGAAAATATACATCATAAAAATGGTTAATTCTACAAATGAAGATAAACACCAATTACTTAAAAATCAGAAGATATGGTTTATCTACCATCCCTTTATTTAAAATAAAGTTGCTGACACCATTAAATATACCTTAGATGGAATGATATTCTCACGTAATCTCTTTTGATTAAGAAGCTTCTCTGTGGCACAGAAAAGGAAAACAGAATGATTGCTTTCTCTCCAAATCATGTCTGAATAATAAGTAGTCAAAGGAAGAATAACTTGAATATTGAGGTGTCTTCATTTCCTAACCTCAGAACATTCTGCCAATTTCTTTATCCTTAAAATATTTGAATCTTTCAGTTGCCTTAAAGTCATATCACACAAAACGATGTAGACAGAGAACAGTTGGAACTGAGAATGAGTGATACAGGCAACTTTTTGTACTGAATAGTGCCAGCTACAAAGTGACTGTCTCCTGCATCTAGTGATTTCAAAATAACAGCTTGATTCATCAAATCCAGGATTATCAAAAGAACTCACTGTAATTAGATGTAACTACTGCATAGAGCAATAATTAAAAGATAAAAGGGAGGCATTAAAAAGATACTGTAAAGCCAGGCTTGGTGGTGCAGGCTTGTAATCCCAGCATTTGGGAGGCTGAGACCAGAGGATCACAGTTTGTGGACAGCCTCAGTTACTTAGCGAGGCTCTCTGCAACTCAGTGAAACCCGGTTTCAAAATGAAGAATAAAAAATAGGGCAGGGGTTGTAGGTCAGAGGTAGAATGCCCCTGGGTCCCATCCCCATACCTGCAAATAATAATAATAATAATAATAATAATAATAATAATAATAATAAAAGATACTGTAAGCAAAGAAAAATAAAATGTAATCAAATCGATCTTAATCTATACATATGAATTTTTATTACTGACCATATTAATTTATTGATTGATTACTTTTTATTACTTACTATATTTGGTTCTGGATCTATGATACTTAATCCTCATCCTGATTTCATATTAAACATAATATTACATTGTTTTACTGAATTTGGAACACAATTCAGGATGTTTTAACCTTTAGACCTCCACATTCTTCTTGTCTTGGTTCTTGGTATTTTCACTTATTCACATTTGTATCCAATCTCAGAGGAAGAGAAGTCTAGTCTACCCCAACTCCTCCCTTAAACACTTTCTCTCTTTTTAATTTTATTTCTCTTGGCTCCTTTCTCTCTACTAGGACAAAAAAAATCTTTTCCCCTGGTGCTTCCTGGAGCATTTGCCCTCTGTCTTTTTAAAAAATATTTTATTTGTACATTGCAGTTGTACATCTTAATGGAGTACATGATGGTTCTTGCCAGATGTGTTTGAAGAATTATCTGCATCAAGTGCCTATCATTTGTGTCACAACTGCTCATTTCCTAATTTCTTGTATCTTGTAATCTTCATGAAACAGCTTCTGCCTTTTTTTTTTTTTTGGTGGTACTGGAGTTCCTAGAAGGCCTTCTACCTCCGGGCTACACTCCCAGACCTTTTTTTTTATATATATACTTTTTTATTTGGAAACAGGGTCTCGTAAGCCAGCGAGGCTGGCTTCAAACCTGCACGATCTTCCTGTCTCCGCCTCCCAAGCTCAGAGATTACTAGTGTGTGCCACCATGCCTGGCTGCTTCTGCCTTTTTTTTTTAATTGATATGGCTTTTTGTCTGATTTCAAAAGTGATATGTGTTCATTATAGAAATAAAAATGTACAAAATATAAAACAATACCTTTAATTCATTCCTCAGAGATGCATTAATCATCGCTAGCAATTTATAACAATTATTTTGTTGATTAACATTGATAACTATACTTTCAGTCTTTGTTTATAGTTTTCTATATGCTGTTCATGAATATAGGGATGTATATGAGTGTGTTCATTAGCTTTTTTTGTCACTGTAGCCAAAATAATAAAGAAGAACAACTTATCTGAGGAGGAAAGGCTTATTTGGCTCATGAATATTGAGGTTCAGTCTATGGTTGTTCAATTCCAAGGCAGAAATGTGACAAAGTAAAGCTGCTCAGCTCATAGTGACCAAGAAGAAGAAAAATAAATAAAAAAAGAGAGGGAGAGAGGTAAATGTGTGTGAGAGAGGAGGAGTGAGGGGGGAGGGAAGGGAGAGAGAGAGAGAGAGAGTGAGAGAGAGAGAGAGAGAGAGAGAGAGAGAGAGAGAGAGAGAGAGAGAGAGAGAGAGGAAGAAGAAGAAGAAGAAGAAGAAGAAGAAGAAGAAGAAGAAGAAGAAGAAGAAGAAGAAGAAGAAGAGGAGGAAGAAGGGGAAACCAGAGACAGATATTGTGATACTGACTTGGTCAACATTATCACTGTGGTAACACAAAGCAACTGACCACACAACTTGGAGGAAGGAAGATTAATTAATTTACTCACATATTTTGGAGATTTCATAGTTCAGTCTATGTAAGTCCAGGATCTGTGGATCTCAGGATATGGTGGTGGGAAGCAGAGAAAGGGTGATAGCAAGGGCTTTGCTCTCATCATGCAGGCTGAAAGTATTGATTCAAAGACAGAGGCGCAGCCCTAAAGCCACAATCCCAGGGACCCATATTTTTAGCCACATCTCATTCTCCTAGGTTACCACCCAGTAAATTAATTATAATGAACTTACCCACTAATGTTATTACATCCCTCATGCATGGTTTATGTTGCTGAGAACTACTTTGGCTAATATGGTGTTTTTTTTCTGTTCCAAATGAATTTAAGAACTGATAATTCTATGTCTGTAAGGAATGACTTTGGTAACTTAATGGGTATTGTGTTGAATCTGTAGCTAACTTTTGGAAGTATGGCCATTTTGTTGATATTTATTTTGCCTATCCATGAACATGGAACATCTATCTTCTAAGGTCTTCTTCGATTTCTTTTTACAGTGTTTTATAATTTTTTTGTAGAGGTCTTTTACCTCCTTGGTTAAGTTTATTTCTAAGTATTTTATTTTTTTGTGGGATACCCTGACTCTAAATATTTTCTGGATTTCTTTCTCAGTGAATTTATGGTAGATATATAGGAAAGGTTCCAATTTTTTAAGATTGATTTTGTATCCAAATACTTTGCTAAATTTGTTGATCAGTTCTATAAGCCTTTTGGTTGAGTTTGTTGTATCTTCTGAGTATAGTATCATGTCATATGCAAAGAGTGAAAGTTTTACTTTACTATATTGAAAAGAAGTGGCGATAATAGACATCCTTTTCTTGTTCCTGTTTTTAGGAGGAATTCTCACAGCTTTTCCCCATTTAATATGATAGTGGCTCTGGGCTTATTGTAGATTGCCCTTATGATGTTAAGGTATGTTCTTTCTATTCAGATTCTCTGCAGTGCTTTTGGCACTGTTTTTGGTTCTGTTTATGTGATGAATTCTATGGACTGATTTTCATATGTTGAACCAGCATTGAATCCCTGAGATGAACCCTACTTGATCATGGTGTATAATTTTCTTGATGTGGTTTTGAATGTATGTTGTTAGTATTTTGTTTAGCAGTTTTGCATCCAAGTTCATCAATGATATAGGCCTGTAGTTTTCCTTCCTTGAGCTGTCTTTATTTGGTTTTGGTATGAATGTGATTTTCCTTCATATAATGTATTTGAGAGAGTCCAGGTTCTGTCTATTTCACAAAATAGATTGAAGAGTGTTGGGATTAGCTATTCTATAAAGGTTTTATAAAATTCACTTGGAAAGCCATCTGGTCCTGGGCTTTTCTTTGATGATAGGCTCTTTATTGCTATTTCAATCTCTTTGATTGCTATTGATTGATTTAAATTTTCTATATCTTCCTGGCACAGTTTAGGAAGGTTATATATATCTAGAAAGTTGTCAATTTCTTTCAGATTTTCCATTTTGTTGGAGTATAGTTTTTCAAAGTAGTTTCTGATAAACATCTGGATTTCTGCATTGTCGGTGATAATACTTTATTTCTTATTCAATTTATCTAGTTAATTTTGTTCTAACTTTTTATTTATTTGTGATGAAGTCTTGGTAGGTTATAAGTGTCCAGAACATTATACATTTTTATTGGTTATCCAGTTCATTGGCTTACTGGATAACCAATAAATTTTTATTGTTCATAGTAATCTTTTAGAATCTTTTCTGTTTCTGTGGTATCAATTATAAAGCCTCTTCTTTTATTTATGGTTTTATTATTTCAGCCTTCTTCTTTTCTTTTTAACTTGGCTAGAGGTTTGTCAATTTTTTTCCTACAACCAAATTTTATTTTTATATTATTATTGTTTCTTAGTCTCCAATTCATTAATTTCTACTCTAATTATTAGTTTCCTTCCATCTTCTAACTTTAGGTAATGTTTTATCTTTTTATGGTTTTGTAAAACTAGAATTTAATTAGGTTATTTACCAGAGATACTTTTAAATATAAAGATTTATTACCATAAATGTTCTTGCGACCACTTTTGCTGCATTTTATAAATTTTGGTATGTTGCATATTCATTTTTATTTGCCTCAGGATAGTTTTATTTTTTCTTTTAATGTATTCTTAGACTCACTTGTTCATAAACTTATTTTAATATTTCCATTTATTTTGTAACTTTATAAAATTTCTCTTGTTAATGATTTTAAAAATTTCATACTATATAGTAAGAAAGATACTTGATATGATTTTACTTTAAAAATAAGATTTGTTTTGTGGCCTAAGACATGACCTGTCCTGGAAACTATTCTTTATCACTTGAGAAGAATGTGTATTCTATTGCTGTTCAATGGAATGATCAGTATATATCTGTTACATTCACTTCATCTAAAGCGTAGTTTAAATCTGATATTTTCTTATTGATTTTATGTCTGGAGAATATTATTATTGTAGAAAGTGGGACATTGATTAAAGTTCTCTACTATTATTGGATTCTAGTCTATTTCTCCCTTTAGGTATTTGTAATAACTATGCATTTAGGTCCTTCAATTTTGGATGCAGATACACTCACGATTGTTCCATCGCCTTTATGAATTGACCCATTTATCATTCTATAATGACTTTGTTTTAATTTTTAAATATTTTTTGCTGTCTAACTTAATGTAAGTATAGATACTTACATATCTATAAGTATACTTACAGATACTGCTCTCTTTTCACTTCCATTCGCATGGAATATCTTTTTTCTTCCCTTTAATTCACTTTCAGGTTGTGTATGTCTGTAAAGGTGAAAAAAGTCTCTTGCATAAATTTAGATCTTAAAGCTTTTATCCATTTTATCACCCTGAGTCTTTTGACAAGAGAATTTAGTCTATGCAGAGCCAAGGTAATTATTATTAGTTAACAATTAACTACTATCATTTCGTTGTTTTCTGGTTGTTTTGTATATTCTTTGTCCATTTCTTTCCCCTTAGTTTCTTTTTTATTGCTGCATTGTAGTGATACATCTTAATGGGGTACAAGATGGTAGAGGCATATACATACATATAACTCATTTAGCCCATCCCCAATTCCCACTCCATTCCTTCCCCTTTCCCTCCTCCTTATGTTTGGTTTAGTGATTGACTTTGATAGGTTTGTTAATGTATATCATGTACATTAGGAAATTTTTCTCTTTCTCTTTCCATCGCCCTCAGTTAGGTTACCTTGTTTTCTCATGTATGGTTTCTCCTTCTTTGTCTATAGTTCCTCCTATGACCCCTTTTCTCCCTAGCATCTGCATATTGTGGAAAAAATTGATTTCTTTGTAATTACGTGATTTTATCCAGTGGTATTCTTTGAGTTCTTACTTTTTATCTTTTGTGTGGCTACTATAGTTATTTTTCCCTGTGGTTACCAGAAGGCTTATCTAAAATATGTTATAGATATAATAGACTATTTTTAAACTTGCCACTTTGTTAAGAAAAAAAAAACCTCAGTACTATTTCACACACTTTTTTCTCTTAACCTTAAATTATAGATAAAAGAGATTACACAATATCATTACAATATCTTTCTAAGCTTTACTGTGTACTTATTCCTACAAATGTATTTTATTTATTTTTATTTTTCATTGTTTGGTGGTACTGGGGTTCCTGGAAGCCCTTCTACCTCAAGCTACACTCTGAGACCTATTTTATTTTTGGAAACAGGGTCTCTTAAGCCAGCACGGCTGGCTTCAAACCTGCACGATCCTCCTGTCTCCACTTTCCAAGTGCGGGGATTACAAGTGTGGGCCACCACGCCTGGCTACAAATGGATTTTAATACTTTCATGTTTTAATATTACTGGACTCATTTTTATTAACTTGAAGAACTTATTTAGAACTTGTTATATCACAAGATTGGTGGTAAGAAACCTTCTCTTCTTTTGCTTTTCTGATAAAGTATTAAATCCTCCTGAATTTCTGAAGGATAGGTTTTCTAGGTTCAATATTTTTGGTTGCCAGGTTTTTACTTACCAAATTGAGCAAGGCATCTTATTCTTTTCTGGACTCTAAGATTTCTGATGAGAGATAGACTCATTGAAACTTCCTTATATGCAATTTTCTTTGCATATGTCTACTACCTTCCCTATCTCTAAATGCAAATACTTTTCAAGACAGTGTTGTCTTTTACTTTTTAATCTAGAAGCTTTTCCTCAGCATAATTCACTCTTCTTAAATCTCTTATGTTTTATCCCATCTCTTCTTACTAAACAGTTTTACTTAAAAACAATGATTAAATACAAATGAGGCTCTTTTTAGCTGATACAAATTTGAATTTAATTAACACAAATTTATGATACTTTGTAACATCCATATTTTATTTGATTGACAGCAACTATGGTCTGAATCTCTTACTGAATAAAAACATCTTTTTATAACTTTACCAATCTTTTGTGACATGTCCAAATTCTTGTTTTGCATCCTTTCATTTCCACTTTATCTCATTAAATTTTATCCTCCATAGTTTCAGCAAAACTTGTAACTTCTGTTAATATTTTCTTAAGCTGTCAATATTTTAATTTATCTAAAAACAGAAGTGGTTTTTTTAAAATGGATCCTAGTCGTTAAACAGGGTCTGATACTTAGGAAACAAAAATATAAAAAGCATTTACACTTGAGTGACTCAATCACATGATTTTTTTTTAATATTTGAAGAATTGAGTGCAGAGTGTCTGTGTTAGCTTGTGGTAGCCTTTAAGCAGGAGAGAGAGAGAGAGAGAGAGAGAGAGAGAGAGAGAGAGAGAGAGAGAGAGAGAGAGAGAAGTGGGATTGAGCCACAGACAGATAAAGAGATAATACTCTTTAAGGCTACATTCCCAGTGACTGATTTCATTTATAGTTAACCTATAACTATAGTTGCCTATAGTTAACCACCCAATAGTTCATTCAAATTATTTTATTTTATTTTATTTTATTTGTGGGTCGGGGATGGAACCCAGGAGCATTTGACCTCTGAGTCACATCTCCTGTCCTATTTTTATTCTTTATTTTGAAACATGGTCTCACTAAGTTGCAGAGGGCCTCATTAAGTAGCTGAGGCTGTCCGTGAACAACGATCCTCCGGTTTCATCCTCCTGAATACTGGGATTACAAGCATACACCACCAATAATCTAGCAAGTGAATTAATTCACTGATGAGATTACAGTAATCATGACCCAACTATTTTTTAAAAACCTATCTCTGGACATTGCTGCATTACCTTTATCATATGAACTTTGGGGAACTTTTCAGATCTGAACCATAACAGTATCTTATTCTTGCTTCTCTACAGATTTCTGGATGTAAAGGTTTTTCACTATGTGGACTTCTCTATTAGATATTGCTTTGTCCCTTCCTTCCTTCCTTCCTTCCTTCCTTCCTTCCTTCCTTCCTTCCTTCTTCCTTCTTTCTTTCTCTTTCTTTCTTTCTTGCAGTGCAGGGGATTGAACCCAGGGACATACTACCTCCAAGCTACACTCTCAGCTACACTCCCAGTCCTAGTTTTTATTCTCTATTTTAAACAAGTTTTCACTGAATTGCAAAAGGCCTCACTAAGTAGCTGAGGCTGGCTGTGAACTGCAGTCCTCCTGTCTCAGCCTCCCAAATGCTGGGATTACAAGCATGCACCACCATGCCCAGCTTCACAGATATTTCTTTCTAATCTCTAAAATAATTACATAGTATATTAGGTGGTACTCAGATGACAGCACCTCTGATCTGATCTGATCTGATCTTCCTGGGATTGTAACATCTACCTGACTCATCATGCTCTTTAACAAAAAATCACTCACCAACTGCCTGATCAAAGTCAGTTGTCCACATATACCTGCAATTTAGCTCTAATAAGCTGTGTATATTTCCCAAATCCATTACTATAATAAGAATGTTTCTATACAAATATGTTATATTCTAAGTGTATAGTCTATGTATGCATGTTTATGTGCTTAAATGGACAGTTTTATTTCTATATGGAGAAGAAAAACATTCAAGAAATTAGTACAGAAAAAAATGCTATTCAGTGGAGAAGACCATGCTTGATTAAGGATTTTATTATGATAAGCACCCAGATGTCTTTTTCCATTAAAGCTTTCTTGAACAGATATATGCTTGAGAATTCTAAAAACACAATTTTGGTTGTCAGTATAAAATTTTACTTCAGGAATTTCTCTCTCTCTCCCTCTCTAGATGTTATTTTCCAGAAAGCAATAAAAATCTGAATGATTTTCCTCTGTTTTAGAATGAGAAACATTTAAAAGCACTGGGATGAGCTAATGTGGAAGGTACCATAATTACCTCCCATTAAGATCTATAAAAACAGAATGGCTATTTATATTCTTGGAGTTGTCTTAATGAAGCTCTACATTCAGTAGAGAGTGATTCTGTGATGGCTTCGGAGGTCATTTTAGGTCTTGTTTTGAATAGTTTGTGGGGTTTTTTCTGGTACTGGGGATGGAACCCAGGGGCTTTCTACCCCCAGGCTACACTCCCAAACCTATTTTATATTTTGTTTGGAAACAGGGTCTCACTAAAGTTGCTGAGAGCCTCACTAAGTAGCTGAGGCTGGCTTCTTGTGCAATCCTCCTGTCTCAGCCTCCCAAGCACGGGGATTACAAGCGTGCACACCCGGCTTGTTTTGAATAGTTTTATTATCTTAGATAATTTTGGTTCAGAAAAGCATTTCTGTTCAGTAAAAAAATTTTGGATCTGGTATTGGTTCTATCATAGAGTTAGTATGCACATATAATTCTTTCATCATTCCTGCAAAGAGTGTTTAAGAATACATGAAATGACAAGTGAAAACATTTTATCACATCTTTAGAAAAGAACTTGAAGGATAGATCTGAAATCATCTTGCCCAATTGCTTTCTAATCTCTGTACAGGTAAACTGCTCTGATCATTCAGGAAATTAATAAAATGTCTATATTTCGAAGAAACAAAAAGTTAGAATGAACACAAAGGAATATCACTATTTCAAAAATGTGACAATTCGATTCATACCAACAGTGTGGGTTATAAGAGGCTTTTCCTTCTTCCATGTAATCTTTTCTTGTCCCAATGTCTGTCTGCCACCTGTTTCCTCACTACGTTTCCCAGCTCCAGTATCTATTTTTTTCTCTCTGCATACAGTTGCAGGAAGGGTCAGGAAGGTAGAAGAAAAAGAAAGTTTGAGTCAACCAGAACTGGGTTTGAATCTGCTTATCATTAAACACCAGGATTGCCTTATTCAAAGTATATATCCTCCTCTGAAAACATGGAAATAACTTATACACATCACAGTTGTTACAAAATGAGATATATTTGAAATTATCACAGTTGTTGAAACAAATTCTACATATGTATTGGGCATTATTTCTGTACTTTAAGGTGCCATGTCAAAAGACCACTATCCAGTTTTTAAATACTCAATGTAAAAAGGAATACAAATTATCTTCAGAGGAAGAAATTAAATAATAAGTAAAAGCAACAGATATTTGAAAGAGAGAGGAGAGAGAGAGAGAGAGAGAGAGAGAGAGAGAGAGAGAGAGAAAGAGAGAGAGAGAGAAAGAGACAGACAGAGAGAATGAACTATCACAAATGCTTTCAATTAAGATACATACTTTTAAAACAAATAATGAGAATAGCATTAAAATCTCAGATATAATTAGAGTATACATCCCACTGCTTATGTTTCTGAATAGGAGGCCCCAAAGGATAAATAATATTTTGGATATGTACCTAAATATGCATGTTTAGATCAAGTATGGATGCTTGTTTGTGAGGGTGTGTAATATATCCCAATTTAGAGAGGCTGTATGGTTAAAGGGTTAAAAAACTTGAGTTATGGAGATGATCGTGTAGTTTGCATTCTAAGTTGATCATGTAGAAGCTGGATTACCTTGGGCAAGTAACTATCTGTTTTATTCTTTGTGTTTTCATGTATAAATTTGCGATAATATTGCTATGCAATATAGTTTGTGCTTGTTTGCTTGTTTGCTTGTATGTGTGATAATTAGCTGAATTAATACATGAAAGGGATTACAGCAGTCTGCTTGGCAAAGACCTAGTGTTCAATATTTATTAGGTGGTATTATTATTATCATCAGTACTAGAAGAAGCAACAGGGAGATAGTGCTATTTGGAAACAATTACATTTGGTAATCTTCCCAGAATTATTTTATGGTTAAAATTGATAAAGCATTGAATATCTTCAAAGACGAGAAAACCTACTATTTGAGCCTAAAATAAAGAGAATAATATTATTGTCATTTTATTTCTTCATTAATAAAGAAGTTAAAGAGGCCTGGCGTGGTGGCTCACGCTTGTAATCCCCGCGCTTGGGAGGTGGAGACAGGAGGATCGCGCAGATTCAAAGCCAGCCTCTCAGGCTTAAGAGACCCTGTTTCCAAATTAAAAGTATAAAATAGGTCTGGGAGTGTAGCCCAGAGGTAGAAGGGTTTCCAGGAATCCCAGTACCACCAAGAAAGAAAGAAAGAAAGAAAGAAAGAAAGAAAGAAAGAAAGAAAGAAAGAAAGAAAGAAAGGAAGGAAGAAAGAAAGAAAGAAAGGAAGGAATTAGAGAGTTGGTTTTGAAAGTAATTCTCTAAACAGTTAGGATCCATCATCTAGTTCCATTTATAAACAAGATATAATGTTGGGTTTGTGCCTAACTTCAAAAAAATGATTTGTTCAACGTTGGCATACATCTATTATGACAACAATTGTACATTTATTTTATTGTGAGGTGCATCTCTCATCTATGTCCCTTTATTAACACACTTACACCATTTAATGCTTGCTTAAACTCTGAAGAGCAGAACACAAATGTAAAAAGCTGAAGATAAGAAAAATTCTAATTTTAATTTGGGGCTTGATCAAGTCACGTGCTGAGTAAAGGGAAGACTTTACATTCTGTCACTTTGTTTCTCTAGAAGTCTATGCATTTCTGGAGAGTTTTGCTACCACACTACTCTGTAGACCTTGGCTGTATTTTCTTGTGATCAGATAATGTATCATATTTAAAAAGAAAGTTCATCCTTTTACATCAATGTCAATTTAGGAAACATGGTTACATTGAGATGGAGAACCACAAAGGTATAAGGCTTGACAAACATATCTCCGGAGGCAGAAAGGCAAGTAAACTCACTCTATGGGAATTCAATGCAGAAGGCCAAAAATGAGAAGCATGGGAGAAGCTGATCAGTAGACAAACAGAAAATGTGACCATGGTGACAGAGGGTTGGATTGTAGCTGTTTTAATGAAGCAGGTCCTTGTCAATTTTGGGTGAACCATGCTGACAGCCAGCAGCATGCACCAAAGAGTAAATCATGCTCTCTGGAGGCCTATCACAGAAGGGATGCAACTAATGAGATGTCATACATCACTCTGATGAAATATGAATGCTCATCAGGAACAGTTGACCTAGAAACCAAGGCCAGGATTTCAAGGGGGATCTTATAGTCAAGCCCCTACTGATATAGGCAGATCCTGATGAAATAGGTGATTTTTATAAGCCAACTTATAGAGAAGCCTTGAAATTTTTCTAGCAGGGTTGACAGGGATTTTTTGGATGAGTGAGCATGGGCAAATTCTAAAATAGAACAAAGCAGGAGTAGGCTAAATCTTGCCTGTCTTGTGTATAGGACAGAATATAGGAAATCTAGAATCAGATAGACCTAGATTCATATTTCAGCTCTTCCATTTCTCTTTTTTTTTTTTGAGGTACTGGGGATGGAACCCAGGGGAATTCTGCCTCCAAGCTACACATGAATTTTTATTTTATTTTATTTTTTAGAACAGGTTCTCACTGACTTGTGAAGGGCCTTGCTAAGTAGCCGAGGCTGTCTGCAAAGTGTCATCCTCCAATCTCCTCCTCCCAAATACTGGGATTACAAGGGTGCATCTCTTTGCCCAGCTCTTTCACGTATTCTCTATAATGCCAGATTGCTTACTTTCATAGGTCTCATTTTTTTCATCTCTAAAACAAGACTTGGAATATTTACCTAAAATACTTAAGACAATATATATCAATTTTGATCATTCAACATCTATTTAACAAGTATTTCTATTAGTATCAAGATAAGAACCATATTGCACATATTTTACTGATTGTAATTGCTTCAGATTCTTCCTTGTTTCCTAAAGCTTATGATTAATTGATTTATCCAACATTCAGTTGTGGAAATATAAACTATTAAGGATACTGTACTTGGGTCTGGGGTTATGGAAATAGAGAATGTGACCTTGCTTCCAAGTTAATCACTGCACAATTAATGGATGACTTCTAGAGAATGCATTGAGCACAAAACAGTAAAGAAGGCAGCATCAGGTGAGAGTAACATTTTTAGTGCATTTTAAAGTATAAATATGGTATATGCAGGTAAAAGAAGCTGATGGTAATGATATATTCCCTGAAAAGAATGACATATTCACAGACATGGAAGACTAGTGTAGATCAGCATGGCTCTTCACAGGGATTGAAGGTTATTTATAATGTTTAAGTGACTTCTAACAGTCAAATCAAATCTAGTCCCCTTTCTTGCCAGTCATTGCCTCCCAGGCTTGGCTTCAGCTACATGAAGTTATCAAGCTTTCTATATTGCTTGGCAATGTCAACTAACAAAGCTCTAGGAATAGGTTTGATAATTGTGGGAACTACCTTAGATGTCATTCCAAACAATTTAACTGTAGTCAGTGCTAGAGATGTGGTGGTAAAAAAAACGTGTTAAATTATATCAGGCTAATGTAATAAGCAGTTACATCTATACTCTATGCATAGTTTTGTACAGAAGTATTATAAATTGAAAAATCCAAAAAAATGACAACTCCCTATTCCTAAGATGTATGTTATCCTAAGCATCTATTGTATACAATAATGAAACTAGTGTAAAAAAGAGTGTTTAAATCTTGTTCAGGGCATTCTATCAGGGGAAAGGACAGAATTCTGGAGCTCTGTGCCTAAGCTGGCTTGTGAGATCCAAAATGAGTAGCAGTAAGCTGGAGCCATTTGCATAATGCTCCACCTGAGAGCCACAAATCAGACCTCTCCTAAACAATCGTGGTTTTTATTTTAACTAGAATAACAGGTTATAAAAGACTGTTTGGACAAAAAGATCCTTTTGTTTGTATATTGTTGGAATATATTTTTTAAAATGTCACTTTGCCAAGCAAAGTCTACGTGTAGGGAAATACATACATACATAAAGAAAATTTCAACATATATATCACTAGAAATGAAAAGAAATTATGACTGGTAACAAGATTTCAACAGGTGCTTATTTATTTATATAAAGCTTGGCTGCCTCGATTTAGTTTCTAGTGCTTCTGACATATTTAGTTGATTAACCAGGTGAAAGAATAGCAGTATAAATATAACTGACACTTTATAATATAAGACTTGGTGGTCAGCGAGAAAACATACTAACTGGAACCTGTGGTTTTTATATTCTGTTCTAGAAAGTCTCATTTTTTTTTTACCAAGAATTAGAGCAACCCAATCAGAGTGATTATGGGGGGAGCTTCTTAAGCAAATATGTATATATTTACTTGAAAAAGTATGGGCCAATACAGAAATGCTACCCATGGTACAAGTCTATGTTGTTCATCAAATATTGGGTCTCTATATTTTATTTATTCCAAGAGCCCCATTTAAATTGTAGTCCTTGAGAGAGTGGTACTGGATGAGTGTAACCACCTATGATGTCTTATCTGATATATCAGAGTTGTGTTGACAAAGAGAGCAAAGTTTATTTATAGATGCACTTTAATTCTTCCTAATCTGGAGTTGAGACCTAAAAAATCTAAGAGAATAATTACAAAGGATATATTTTTAAAGAAATTTTCTGTGGTAATTTAACTAAGTTTATAAATGACAAAACTGGGAAATATATATAAAATTAAAATTTTGCTAAGGTTATAATATTTATATGAGGACCTGACTCTAGAGAGCAAACATATTAATTGGATTCTATGTAAGTAGAAGGTTATCGGGGTGTGAATACAGAAAGTGTATAGATTTTTAATGGAAGATAATTAGAAGCACATTTAAGAAATGACAGACCAAAGAGAAAGTGTTAGTTTGTTAATAGGAACAGTGGATGTTAAGTGAGTTATTTGTTAAGACATTTATAGAAAAATCAAAGGACAGATGCCAGCAACAGACATGAATTTCCCCAGAGAGGAAAAGAAGAACTATGATGGCACAGAACCAGATGATCAAGGTATTAGAATGTGAAGTCTGACAAAAGCTCCAGGCCATATGGAGCCTATTCCATAATTGTGAGATGGATAAAGGAAGAGATAAACCTTTTCTTCCATCCTGGTTTCCAAAGGAACAAGGCCCAGTATTGAAAGAAAATGCTAATGTATTTAATTTAGAACAAGAATACCAAAGATAAAGTTAGCTATGAACAAGATAATTGTATTGATACTAAAACCATACATTCTTCCAGGCTATAAATTAATTAAGGTTTATTTGAAACTGATGAAATGAATTGATAAGATGTATTCATCCGACTTATTGTCATTAAAGTGATTATATCATATTACCAAATAGTTGCCCAAAGAATTAAATGCATAAAAGATATAGACTATATTGTTATAAAAAGATTTCTGAGCATCATAAAATATAAGCATCACAATCTTCTACAGTACTAATGAAAAATAAGGAATAATAGAAGTGGATATGTGGAAACATGGGGAAGGGAGGATATAATTTTGAGGTAATCTGTTGAATGGAGAAAAATGTATTTATGTCAAGTTCTATCTCCAAAGGGTGACTTCCTAAGTTTCCTAGTGCTATTGCTTAGTAGGAGTCCAAAGGTCTGTGGGTTATGGATGCTCAAGAAGGTTATGCTGGCAGTTAGACAGGAAGTTCAATAAACCCCACCACTGAGTGCATGGTTTGATTTGAAAAGTTATGAAGTTCATATCTCTTCCCTGAGTTTCCTTTCCCTGGATTCTGCTTAGGACTCAAGACTTTGGTTTTTAGCTTCTCAGATGTACCCTTACCAGTTCTACCACTGGGAGTCTGTGGGAGTTGCTCCTAAATAGTCTTTTAGCATCTCCTATGTGTTTTTTTTTCCCCTCCCAGTCCCATCCTAGATTCCTCTGGCTTTTCCTCATCTCAGTCTGTACTGAAGCTGTCTGCACAAATTCATAGCACTGCTGGTATGCAGGGATACCACTCTGGGGTCACCCACTTCTGTTGCTCTCTCCCCCACTACTTTCAGCTAAATTTCAGCCTCCCACAGGTCCCACCAGGCCCTCTTGGGTAATGGGTCACTTTGTATTGGGTGCTGCTTCTGTCAGTTGCAACTCCTGCAACAAAACTTCATGTTTGTGGTCTGCACATGAACTACTCATAGTAATGACTATGTCTTCTTTCTGTTGTCATTTAATTTAAAGTGATCCTATAGCAGAGTTGCTAGTAACTTTAATTTTACATCTAGTGTAATCTTGCATGGTTCTCTCTTCGCTTTGGTTTTGTTTGCTAGTCTTGTCTTTGATTTCATTAACTATTTCTGACTTCTAACACTTTAAGAAATATAAAAATACATCTACATATAATTCTTTATAATTTACAACATAAGACTAAACAAATGTATTTTCAAGTTATGGGAAACTGGACTATTTTATAAAAACAAATTGTATTCAATTTATTCATGCATTGGCCAGATTTTTTTTTTTTTTTTGAGGTATTGAGGGTGGAACCCAGAGGCTTTCTACCTCTGGGCTATACTGCCAGACCTATTTTATATTTTATTTGGAAATAGTGTCTTGCTAAGTTGTTGAGAGCCTCACTAAGTAGCTGAGGCGGGCTTCAAACCTGTGTGATCTTCCTGTCTCAGTCTCCCAACCGTGGGGATTATAAGCATGCGCCACCACACTCAGCTCAGAATATTTTTAATCAAATTAATTTGTTTAATTGATATATTTAAAGCAAGAATTAAGCAATCACTACTTACAGCAGGTTTGATGTTGTTAATTGTTAGATATAATTGTCAAATTCCTTTTAATATTTGTTTATCACAAATTAATTTTTTAAAATTTTTTCTGGAGTAAGTTGAGTCTTTTGGTTAGATTAAATATATTTTCATCAGTTATGCCTAAATTGGATACAATTGGTTTCTTTATGGTCTCCATCAACCAGGTCTATTGTTTGAATCTTTTCATTAAGATTTAAGGTAAATCCGTTGTTTAAAACTGATTATATTTTCATAGAGGGAGTGGTTTCGTTCATGGTATAATCGCCCTTGAGCATCTGCGATGCATCAGATTCTGTGATAGGTACTGGGGATATGGAAATGCAGTGTACATGGTAAGGATGTGCTGGCTGTGAGGAGGTGAGAAGGGTGTTTGCTTCCAATAGAGGGAAGAGCATATGAAGGAAGCAAAATGTGAAAATACATGGGCTGGCTGGGTAAGGCCAGACAAATGAGTGACCACAGCTAATGTTAAAGACATATAGAGTCTGTTCCTCCAAACCATATAATCCAAGACTATAGATTCCATGAACAAAATAAATCCCATGTTTTATAGATTATTTTCCCAAACAATTCAAGAATAAATGCTAGGTAGTACGTGCAGATACTTAGTTAAAATTCATCTGTTGGTAGTAAAGCATTTAAAAATTAACCAGAACCACAAAATGGAAGTAGAAAGATGTTGTGCATGTTTTCTGAAAGTGAGGTACTTTGTCAAGACACTTAGTAATGACTGAGGAAAACCATAGAATTATCATGCAATAACCAAAGGAGGGAATTCACATAATACATGGGATCACTCTAAGAGTTATTGATATGAAGTTAATACCTGGAGCTGCCACCACTAATGAGATAGCTTTGGTTGAAAATACCTGCTATCAGCATCTTTTATATGCAGAGAAGTGCTAAAACAGCTCCCACACAATTCAGGGGGGAAATTTCTATTAACAAAATGTTAGTGCTGGGAAAGGATCATCGTGATCTGAAGCTAATGGAAACCTGAATACTTTAACTGGATGGCCTTACGAGAATATCACCTTCCACTTCTTATTTTACAAATAAGCAAACAGGTAAAATGAATCTCTCAGCTGGTTAGTAGCAGACTTGATGCCAATGTCCAATACAGTGTTCCTCCCAGAAATTTTTCTCTACCTGTCTAATCCTTTTATATTAGGTAATTAGATAAGTAGATTCTTATGAAAAAATTCAGTAGCATTTTCAACTCATTTAGTTTCAGACCTATCATAATCATAAAAATTCAGCCATTTTACTTTTAGATTTGAAATATTTCTACCATGTCATATCACTTATCATATGTAAGTACTTATTTTCTGATCCAGGTGGTATGAGGCTAACAAACTTCAGCTCAATTTGGCTTATGTTTCTTTCTATAAAAGTTGAGTGATATTTTGAGACCATTTTGCTAGTAATTTGGTTTATTTTAGTATCCAAAGATAATTTAATAAGACTAGTCAAAGTGGGGCAAGCCCATTGGGTAGCAGAGTGCCACAGCCCTGTGGTCTGCTGCATTACTAGGGCAAGTGTCTCCATGACAGTCACGGGACTTCTGATTCTGAAACAGATACCTCCAATTATAAAAGGTGAGGTATTTCTTTGTTATCAACAGTCATAGCGAAGAATTTTGGCTCTGTAATATAAGATGTATGAGAAAATGCAGTCTTAAATATCATGCTGCATTAAGAAGTTCATAACTGTTACTACAGGGAGGTCTCTTCTCTTTGAGAAAAATCAGCATTGTATTAAGAAATCAGCATTGTATCAAGGTGGGTCCTGGATGGTGTGGAGGCACCAGCCTTTTTAGTCTAAGCAATCCATGCTCTTCAGTTCATATATGCACCTTTTCATTGAAAGGAGGTTGGTAGGTTTGGGTGAACCCTGAGTGGGTGACTGTTGATCCTCAGCAGTATGCTTGGCTACACTGTACTCATTGAGCAGAAAGACAAGGGTCCCAGCAGATGAGGGAGAAGTGTGGCTGCTCAGAGTAATGGTGTGAGGCAGAGTCCAGAGTCCAATGTCCACACTAAACACAGGGACATGAACACTACCCTGGGATATCTTAAGCAGTTATCCCAATGTGGCTGGTGGCAAAGGAGCTAAATATGAGTGGACAGCCATAGGTAGGAAGAGAATTCAGACTTCTTGACCTAGGATTAGTAATTTTCAAACATGACTATTTATTAGAAATTCTTTGGGATCACATTCTTGGAGTAAAGGTTAGGAGATACATTCTGATTTTGTAGCTATGGGGTAAAGATAAGGAGTGTTTCTGAAAACGCAACCTAAATACTGGGTACAGTGGTTCATGCCTACAATACAGTACTTGGGAGACTGAGACAGGAAGTTCTCTGGTTCAAAGACAGTTCAGCCACTTAGTAACATACTCAGCAATGTATTGAAACTCTATTTCAAAATAAAATATAAAACAGGGCTGAAAATATAACTCATAAGTAGAATTCCCCTGGGTTTGATCTTAGTACCACAAAAAGTACCCTAAAGTATTCTTTTGTGCAACTGATTTTGGGCTACAATCCTCTGAATATTTTTATAGGAAAAATATAATGATTAAATAATTAAATTTTAATGTTTAATAAAGTCCCTGGAATTCTGGTAACACCTTTACTTATGAAATTTCTTTGGCATATATAAAGGCATGCAAACGAAAGGCAAGACTTTCCTCTAATATTTTTATGCTATCAAGGAAAACATCACTTGAAATAAGCATCAGACAGATCAACATTCAGATATAGAGTTGAAATATAATCTCAGGTCTCTAGTGTTTGGTGAAAAAAAACACCTACTGACTAGCCTCTAGGCATGAATAAATAGGAATATTGACCAGTCCAAATAAATCATTGAAGCATTTTATAAAGGCTAAGTGATATTTTCCTATATATAGCAGACAATATACCATTTAGAGAAATACAGACATTATTAACCTTTCATATTTCAAGTCATTAAAATATATGTTTAATATTTTCATATATCAGAGAAGATAAGTTGGCCCTGAGGCAGCTTATTTCAGAGAGAAAAATGGCCTTGATTTCAATGAAAGAAATCTAGGTTTTACCCCTACTTTATTCAGCTACTGACTAGCAGGATGAACTGCACTCTGCCTCTTAGTGTCCCAGAAGAAGAGGAGCCACATCTGAGAGACAAAATATTTATGATTTTTCATTGTGATTTAGAAGTTCTGGACAAGAGTGGGACAGATGATTGCTGTATAGTCAGCTGTCTATAGTAGTTGGTGGATTTGCCATTTATAGTCTCTAAACAAACCTCTTAAAATGTTAACCTCGATAGAACTTATTTATCTGTTAATGTCTTTATTAATGCTTTGCAATTGTGCATCATACTAGGGTTCAATGTGATACAAACATACATGTACACAGATCTTGGTGAAATTTCTTTAACATTTAACCCCACTTACCCCTCTTCCCTCTCTGTACATAATAGTGAAATGTTTTGGTAATTACATCTTGTATATATTGCCATAATACTATTTGGACTGTTTTATTTATCCGTACTCTCTTTTATCCTTTCCTACATGTCCCTCTCTATATTATTTAAAGTTGCTTATGTTTCCTGTTTTCTCCCTAGATTTCATATACGAATGAAAACATGCAATCTTTGACTACTTGAGGCTTGATGATCTCACTTATGATAGTCTCTAGTTCCATCCATTTTCCTGAAAATGAAAGTGACATAATTTTGTTCTTTCTTGTGGCTGAGTAAAATTCTATTGTGTGTATATTTCACATTTTCTTTATCTTTCTGTTGATGGACACGTAGGTTGATTATATAACTTGGCTATTATGAATTGTGCTATTACAAAAATGGATATACATGTCACTATAGATTCTAACTTTAATATTTTTTGGAAATATACCAAAGAGTAGTATGGCTGGGTCATATGATGGTTCTACTCTTAGTCTTTTGAGAAACCTCCATACGGATCCTTATGGAAGTTGTACTAATTTACAATATCACCGAAAGTGTGTAAGAGTTCCTATTTTTTCATATCCTCACCAACATTTATTTGTATATTTGATGATTGTAGTTTTAACTGTAGTTAGAATAAATATTAATGTGTTTTGATTTGTGTTTTCTTGAGTAGTAATGATGTTAAATTATTTTTCATATTTTTGTTGGCTAATTGTACTTCTTTAAAGAAATGCCTATTTAGTTCTCTTGCCCATTTTTTAGAATTATATATTTTTAGTTTTAGTTTTTTTTGAGTTCTTCATATATATTTAGACATTCTCAGAAGTAGCTGCCAAATATTTTCTCCTATTTTTCTCAGAAAATAAAACTGAGAATCAATAAATGAAATGGCATCAAATTAAAAAGCTTCAGTGCAGCAGAGAAAACAATAAAGAGCCTAAATTTCTTTAATTTTTATAAAAAATGTTAATCTCGTTTTCTGGATTATTTATTTACATTTTTCTACCTAAACCATCCTGATTTGTTATTATCTTTGTTTATTCATTTTGCAAATATGTATTGATGCATATTGTGGTAAAAACACATATTTAATATGAAATATCTGTCTTCAAGAAATTTAGATATTAGTAGCAATGATAAGAAATATACAGTGACCAATAAGCTAGAAACCATATGTTATAATGATGCTTATCACAAGAATTCAAACTAAGAGAGTTTATCTCTGGTATGATTTAGATGGATAGAGGTGACATCTGAGTTTTTCCTTAATTACAGGTAGAATTTGGAAGTAGAAATTTGCAGGGCATAGCATTTCAGTTACAGAAAAATGAAATAATTGGATCAGTATTTGCAGAGTAGTGAATGGTTAAGTTTGGTGCACAGGGCATATGAAGAAGCTTCCTGGGAAAATAAAAGTTGAAAAGATGGGTTGATGAGTGATGGCAAGGCACCACTAGTGAGGCTCCTAGGTTTCACATCTCAGAAAGCAACTTTCTGCACATCAGGCCCATCCTGGGCTTGTTAATTTCTTATTTCTGCCCGCAAGCTACCTCTGCTGTCAGCTGTGATTGCCATGCTAGTGTGCATACGCTTCCTCACTGTAGGGCTTATTTTCAGGACATACTTGACTGGTAGTTGGCCTTGAATCTCGGCCTTTGAAATGTGATACACGAAGCTAAAGGTTAGGTTCCCTCTTCATACTGTCTTCACTTTTTTTTCTCCAGGCCAGGCTCTGATTTGATTAATTCTTAATCTCCTCCCTCTAGTATTCTTCAAGAAAAAGATACTGTTGCTTGAAACAAAAAAGGCGAGGCTCCTTATACTGAACACTAGATGCCTCTGGTGTCCAGAGCTTCATTATTGCCTCTCTAGAAGCCCAACACATTTATAGAACTGCCCTGCCCCCCCCCCAAAAAAAAGCTGGATGTATCTGAGAAGGCTTTATGCTAAAGGGAATAAACAGGCCTCATTATAATTAGATTCTGAAACTAGCTTTTGTCATATTGAAAAGAAAACTTTAAATAGTTTTCTCCAACTTTCAGTCCTATTTATCATACTCCTCTGACATTATTTTTGTTTATTTCTTTTAAATCTATAAATTTAGGAGTTGGGTCGGTTTGTAAGACCCTGGGTCCTGGGCGGGGGTCAGGCGGGGCATGCCGGACCCAAGAAAAGCCGGGGCCAGGGTCACAGAACTCTGGGCCCCAGGAAGGACTGCGCAGAGCACGCCAGACCCCTGGAGAAACTGGGCCGGGTCGTAAGACCCTGGGTCCTGGGCGGGGGTCAGGTGGGGCAGGCTGGACCCCGAGAAATGGGTGCCGGGTAGCAGGACCCTGGACCCCGGGCGGGATCGCGTGGAGCACGCCAAACCCCTGGAGAAACCGGGGCCCGGTCGCAAGGCCCTGGGCCCCGGGTTGGGGTCAGGTGGGGCATGCTGGACCCCTGGAAGAGCCAGGGCCCAGGACATAGGACTCTGGGCCCCAGGCCGAGTCGTGCGGAACATGCTGGACCCCTGGGGAAACTGGGACCGGGTCACAGTGCTACTGAGTGCCTGATCCCACAACCTCCTCAAACCACACATACTGTCTTCTCTTATTAAAAAAAAAAAAAAAAGGAAAAGAAAAAGAAAAAGAAAAAGAAAAAAGAAAAAAGAAAAATATCGGAGAGGGGTCAAGAAGGCCGTGGCGTATGCCAAGATACTGGAGATGCAGATAAAACTTATCCAAATGAACTGGAACTTTTGGAAAAAATTCCCCACGAAGGAGGACTGCTTCTTCTCTACATTTTTAGGAATCTTGGACATCACCTGTAAGGAGAGAGTTTAGCGGAGACCTGGGAGAAAGGTGGAGTTGAAAGTGGGCTCCGCGATAGCGGTGGAGACTTGTATTCAGGAGAAGCAGAAATTGGATCCTACCAATCTTTTTTTTTTTTGGAGAAATTACACCAAATGTCGAATGCTACTGTCGTGCATGCTTAGGAACTCTGGACAACATTCAGAGTGGAAAAGAGCTTGGGAAAGATTTGAAATGGTGGAGGCAGTGGCAATGGCAGTGGCCAGTACTCAGGGGAGGCAGAGATCTGATAGATTACACCTGGAACCTTTTAAGTAATAACCCCAGAGGCAGAATGCTACCACCACGCACCCTTGAGAACGAGGGACAAATGGCTGGGCAAAGAGGGTGCTCAGATTAGAGCCTGCCAAAGTGTGAGGCCGGCAATGGACACAGCAAAGCTGGAATTGGAGCCTGCCGTAAGGCAAGGCCGGTGCTGGAGCCTCCGAGGTCAGGATCGGAGCTTGCCGAGGGGTTAGGCCAGTGCTGGGGCCAGTGAGGCCGGGATCGGAGCCTGCCATGAGGCAAGGCCGCTACTGAGGCCCCCGAGGCCGGGATCGAAGCCTGCCTTGAGGCTAGGCAGGTACTGGGGCCACCGAGGCCGGGATTGGAGCCAGCTGAGTGTTTAGGCTGGTGTCAGGGCCAGTGAGACCAGAATTGGGGCCTCCCATGAGGCAAGGCCGCTGCTTGAGCCAGCGAGGTCTGGATCAGTCCACCGGGTAGCCAGGCCACTACTGGGGCCGTCAAGAGTGGGATCGGTACTTGCAATGTGGCATGCACAGAGAAATATTGCAGAAAAAAAAAACCAGATGCTTTCCCTAATCAGCAATAACTAGGAGGAAAGGGGCAACAGGAAGAGGTCGAGCTATAGAAAAGGCCCTATAGTGTATAAAGCAATTAAGGTGACCAATCAGAGGGTATGGAATAGGGGAGGATGGAGCCTCTTTAAAATGCAGGAGGTACATAAACAAATGTATCAAAGTTAATCATCAAACAAGCGTGGGATCAAGGGAGGGGGAGAGAATGGGATGGGGACTGGATGAGGGCTAATTGAATGATGTGTGCTTGTATATCCTCTCAAGTCTTGTATTCCAATGTGATATATGATTACAATGCACCAGTAAAAATAAATTTAAAAAATCTATCCATTTAGCTTCACTAGTGGTATTAGGTCTTCCATAGAGTGTATCTGTATATTAATTGCTTATCTTCCATCAAAAATAATGTGGGAGTTTTATTTTGAGTGCAGAGCATCCAAAATGAGTTTTAGAAGACTGTGATTAATTATACTGCGTTGTTTGGCCACACTCAGTGTATTTGGGACAGGCTCTTGGTAGCATTAGTAGGGGAACTTTGTTCTGGATCCTCAGCCTTTTCTTTCTGCTCCTTGATTATCTCATTAGTGATGGTGGCTTCTCTCTCAGGGGCAGTTTCTGCTAGTTTCTTTCAAAATCTGCTATTAGGTGATACATCTCAAACTTACACAGAATTTAATGAACTGGTAACAGAATTATCTTTTATCATGTTTGCATGCTTTTAATCACTTATACTCTAAGCCCAAGGAATTATTTTCTAATCGGGCATTTTTGAGGTAGAGAGACATTCCTGGCTTATTAAAAGAAACAAAGCATTCTTTACCTTTTTCCATCCCAATCAGAAAGAGTAATTTTTAAATTAGGTATTAGATTAGATATTTCTAAAGCTTTTTGTTGGTTATGACCATAAATTTAGAAAATGTGTGTGATATTTTATGTCTACAAGCTTCCTGTATCTAGTTTGCATTTAGAATATATTCCATTCTTCAAGTGTTTGATGTTTTCTTTTAATATCTAATGAAAATTCTGTACTGCTGTCAAAATTCAGAAAGCACAGTTATTTCACAGTGGTAGTTGAGGAGAATTTAAATTCGATTTGTACTTCTCAAAATCACCATCTGTTTAGGCACAAGCAAATTACATGCAAATAATGTAGAAAATATCAGGTATATTTGTTCCACTTGGATATGACCTTTGGGAAAACAATAGAGTGTCTGGCTATATTGTGGAAAGAGTAGAGAGGTCTGGCTGAATAGAAGGTCATCTGTATGCATAAAAACTATAGCTTCTTTGTGTAATGCTGATATCAGGATTATATTCCTGATCTGACAAGGGGAAATTAACTAAAGAAGGTTAGCTTCACAAATGTGCTCGAGAAAGGAACAAGCAATATTATTTCACCAGCCTTTAGTGCTAATCTTGTTATATCAAGGAAGAGAGGAAGTAACATCAAAAATATTCTTTCCAGAACTATATTTGCAAATTAAATCTGAATTTCTTCAAACCAGTTTCAAGTTATGATAAATTGGAACTGTTGATATTAATGTCAGGAGGTAGGATTTGTGGCTAAGAACACTGCATTTTATTCTGATTTACACATTGTGGTAAATAGATTATGATAGATCTGCTGCCTTTAAGAAATTGTTTTAAATAAAATAAAAAGCAGGCAAGAAGTTGCACTATTTGGCAGGATGAGTTTTTCCTGAAGAAAAGCAAGTTATTGTCAATAAAATGTAGTTTAGGAAGTGCAATGAAAAGGTCTCAGTCTCAAAATGAGCCATTCTTTGGACTCAAAGCTATGCTACATGCCAACTCTTTTCCTTAGCTCACTAGTCCTTTCTGTGGATTTCACAATATGGGATGCATCAGTGTTCACATTCTCAGGAAATCACATATAGGAGTGGGGTTCATGGTAGAGGGTAGGGAATAACAAGGTTGAGTTTGTTTTCGAGAAGACTGGCATTGCCTGAGTGAGCTCATGGAGGTGAGTGAGGTGTTTGTACAGCTTAGAGAATAAAAGAGGCAGGTGGACTCCTAGGAAGAGGGGAGATGGGAACCCAAGTTTTAGCAAACCTTTTAATACTGAGTGAGACTAATTTTAGGCCAAGAGTCTCTCATTTTTTCCCCATTTGATATTTATCTTGTGAAAAGTCAACATGCAAAGGTTCACTTGGGAATAGTATTATATTTAAACATAGTTTAGCTTCATTTTTATTACTGATGAAACATGGTTATCATTTTCTGTCAAATTTATATCTTTGGACATTTCTTTACCCTAAAAGTGCAAGGGACACAAAATCAGAGAGAAACGGGTTTAAATACTGGCATTGCCAGTAAGAGATCTTGAGCTAGTCAGATAACCACATTGATTGTCCATTTTCTCATTTGTGAAGTAGAGATAATAACTTTGATGGCATTATCAAAGAGTACTATGATGATGACTATATCATCTGGATGAGTGCTGGTACATAGAAAATGTTCAATATTGGCTAGTATCATTATTATTGACACAGCTATCTCTATGCTGACACATTCTGAAAATTATTTTCTTCCTAGAAATAAGGCTTTAGTTCAGACTTAACACAAATAAATGTTATTTCATTTTTCTACAACTTTGAAGTCAGGAACATTGGAATGTATTGCTTTTTAAGAAAAATGGTATAAATATATAAAGTTAATTTGATATAAAATAAGGGAGTTAAGAGATTATTAAGTTTTATATCAAAATATAAAAATTATAGCCTTTTTATACTTCTATCATGCATTATAATTATACATTATAGTGAGATTCAAAGTGGTACTTCCATATATGCACACATCACTTGTATTTTCTTTCACATGCAGCTCTGTTTCCCCTCTTTCCTCCCAGTACATGTTACTGAGATTGGTAGCAATACTTTATTATATATATATATATATATATATATATATATATATATATATATATTCTGTATATGTGTGTATAAAATAAAAATCAAAAGAGGAAAAATTATAGTTTATTGAGCTTCTAAGAGTAAAGTTACTGAATAAATATTTCATAATAATAAAAAAGAAATGTAAAGATTTCTCATTCGAAAACCAATGCAGTTCTTTGTGTAAACACACACATTATGAAATGTGCATTAAGACCCACTTCTCCCTGGCATCTTGGACAGAAGCCTTTGTTTACCTTGGCAGAGCTGTCTGTGTGAAGGGTATCTTCAAACTGCAGAGGAGACTGAGCTGATGTGCTGGGATCTGGTGTCCCCAGTGTAGGTAAGAGAAACGTAAAGGTTTTTAAAAACTCTCATTTAAGTCCCAGAACTAATTCAGCACACATTGAAAATTCAATTGAATATATTATGGCTAATTCAACCTTTTCAATAAGTTTGCTCTTCTATTATTTAATGTCACTATAGTGTGTATCTTGGTTAATATGGGTTTCACTTTTTCAACTAACACATTTATTTAGATTGCTACTTCCTCACTTATTTTGCATCTTAGGTCCTTCAAACCTATAGGTTTCTCAAGTCCAAAGTTTGCCAGAAGAACTGAGAAGTGTAGCTGAGGAAGCAAAGTGTCCCAGGTCATTGACATGTGCACAAGGGGCAAAAGATGTGATATGAGTTCAGTGTGTTGCAGTCACATTAGATAAATAAATTTATCTTCTTTTAACTTTTAAGGCTTGGGCATTCATCAAGAGACAGCCTCAAGCAGAGAGGAAAACCAACTATGGGTCTTATTCTTGTCCAGTTAATTCTCTATTAGTTTAATAGAGAAAATTACATTCTTATTGCAAATGTATTTTTCTTGTTAAAACAAAGCTAAAAATCTGAATCTTGATTTATTAGGAAGTAATTGACAACTGGGGCTGATGTCACACACCTATAATCTTAGTATTTGGGAGGCTGATATAGAGAAATGCAGGTTTAAGGCAAGTATGTGGTAACTTAATGAGACCCTGTTCCAAAATAAACAAATAAAAAGGACTGGAGTATACCTCAAGGTAGCATAATCCTAGATTCAATCCCCAGTACATCAGCCACACTTCTCTCCCCTCAAACAAAGTTATTGGTAAATATTGCCAACTGTATCATGGATTTCAGGCTTGCTCCATAGTTGATCTCAGCTATGGATTATCAAAAGCATATCTGTTAATGTTTCTAAGTGCCAGTGTTTTCCATACCTATTGTTTTGATATCTTCTAGTGTTTCCCTAAGTGGTATAGTACCTAACTCATTATTTATAGATACCATTTTCACAAAAATTAGTTGTTGAATGAACATATATGCATATGTCCTAAGGATTTTTTTTTTTGGTGGTACTGGGGTTCCTGGAAGCCCTTCTACCTCTGGGCTACACTCCCAGATCTATTTTTTTATATATTTTTATTTGGAAACAGGGTCTCTTAGGCCAGCACAGCTGGCTTAGAACCTGCATGATCCTCCTGTCTCTGCGTTCCAAATGCGGGGATTACAAGCGTGTGCCACCACACCCGGCCATAAGGATTTTTTAAAGGGATAAATAAGTGATGTCTTCCTGTATGCCTCTACTATCTTGTACCCCATGAAGATGTATGACTACAATGTACCAATAAAAGATTTAAAAAGAGTTTATATTTTCTTCCATTGTATAATATAAAAAGGCAGTTGGTAGGTTGACTAACTTGATAAAGTAGGATAACCCACAGCTTTTAGAGTCAGGGACACCTATGTTTGAATGTCATCTTACTATATACTACCTGGAAGAAAATAAGGGAGCTTTTCTGAGCCTAAATGTTTCCACAGAAGAACTTGACACATTTTTTACTGTATAACACATTCTATATAGGCAAGTAAAAAAACAAAGACAAAAACCAAACAAAATTTCTACCTATCAGCTTCTTGGCAAGAAACATGAGACACATGGAAATGGAAAACTGAGGGGAGATATTATTTTGGAAAACTGTGGGTAAGGTTAAATGAAACCTACAAGGAATTATGAAGCATCCTAGGGCTGGCAACAGTGAATAAGACATGCTACTCCCAGGCTTGAAGGAGGAAGAGAAATAAGTTTACAGAACCCATGACTACAGCTGTGCTTGTAGAAAAGGCCCTCTCCATCTATGGTAGAAGGAAGAGTCTGGACCCTGTCCAGGAAAGGAGTGAGAACAGAGGAGAAATATCCCAATTTAACTTTATTCACACCTTTCCATTTTCTGCCAGGTCTTCTGATCGGCCAAAGTTACTCAGAGGGGCAGCCACTAAAATAATTTACTATATACCAGCTTTCAGAGGACAAAACAGAGTGGAATTGAGAGAATATAATTATTATCAACTCTGAATCTACTATGAGCGTATTGATTGCTATCTAACTCAGGGTGGTGATACAATTTATTGTCCAAATTTCAATACTGAAAAGGCCATGCCTATTAAACATTTCATGGTGGAAACAGGCATAAAATAGAGTCTGCCAGGCAAATCAGAACTTACTAAGCCAGCATAGCAAGCCCAGGTGAATATGGATTTTTTTCCCTTCCTTACTATTTTTCTTCAGGTTCTTTTGTGATAGTAATGCAAGTATTTTAAAAAGGAAGATAGGATTATTTTTATAAAGCCACATAGACTGGTTCCCTGTGGCAGGCCTACCAAAGTTGGTAATTATTCTTTGCTCAAAGCATACTAGAAGAAGGCAGGAAATTTAGGTTTTCTTTAAAGCTAAGTTCTAGTGATATTGTTTATCTGCCTTCCCTGCTTAGAAACCTCTTTTGGACACTGAAGGCAGTAGCTACAAGAGAGAGACTATTATTCAATGAATGAGATGGCTATATTTTGCACAAGGGAATTTGATGAACCATTCATTTTTTTCCATCCACAGTCTTTCTATATAATGTCTTATACCAAATTATTTCACATCAGTTGCTTTGTTTTGAAAGGTGCCTTTGATTTATATTTTAATGTGTGTAAATATTAGTGAATGATCAGGTGTTTCTTTCACTGCCATTATAAACAATACAAAACAATAAAAGAGAGTACTAATAAAGTATAGCTGATTAAGGAAATCAACAAATGTTTCAGAATATGTTAATAAGTATACCTATGTATAAAGGCAAAATAATTGTATTGAAGCCCAGAAATGTTGATATATATGATCAAGTGTGATGGAATATATTTGGAACCAAAAAAAATCTTTCCTTTGAAAATTGTGGGTGTTTTACCTACTACCCAGGTCTTGTTTGGGAATTTTGACAACATAGTTGGAAAATAAATAATCCTGGTGACATTTTTTACCAATATTCCAATTTTATATTAAAATTGATAATGCCCTATTTGTGGCATGTCACTACCAGTAACCTTCTGCTTCCTTTTTCTAGCTTACTGACTTTTTTTAAAATAGTACTTCCTTTTTTCATCTTGGGTAAGATGGTTGGTTCATAGGCTCTTGAACTGTTCCTTGGCCATTCATCCAAATTTGAAGAAAGTACATAAAAAGCCATTGGAGGGGATCATGTGCTATAAAGAGATCACTGTGTTTTAGAGTCATGAAGAGGCTTCTCTTTAGGATGGAGAAGGTCTTTTGGGGAAGGTGAATTTCAAGACAAGGTCTGGGTAACAAGAGGCACCAGTTGATCTGGGAAGATGCCTCTGTAGTCAAGAGTAGGCAAAAAAACAGAATGACACATTCAAGGCACCTAAAAATGTTAGGGTGCTTGGAGTGAACAAGGGAAAGAGTGCTATGTGAGGTTAGGAAAGGAATAACAGGGCCTGTTAGAGTTAGCAAGCCAAGGGAAGAAGTTCAGATTTTATTCTAAGTGTTCTGGTCTATAATTGGAGGGCATTAAATTAAAGGAATAAAGTGAACTGATGAACATATTTAAAAGATTCCTCTGGCAACTAAGTGGAGAATTTGCTACAATCAAGCAAGAGTGGAAGGCTGGAGACCATTGAAAAGCCCATTATGCTGCCAGTGGGAGATGAAATAGGGCAGTGGTGACAGTGATGCAGAGAAGTAGATAGAATGAGTTTGGGTATTGCTTTGTTGGGTATTTGGCTTTCGAAGTCAGACTATGTGATTTTACCAAAAGATGAAGGGAATTAGATGATTGTTTCTCATTAATTGGATAAGATATCCTAGGGAAAAACTCAAAAGGTATTTACATATGCCTTGGCAATCCTACCATTTCCTTGGCTAGTGTTCTTGGTCTATCATCTAAAATAGTGATATTTAACCTTTCCATGAAATGCTGCAAGGGGTGGGGGAGGGGCGGATTTCCACAGGGCCTCTTGATCTGCTTAGAGTGACTGAATGCTTTGCACTCACCAAATTCCCCATATCACTTGGTACACAGTGTAAATTATAGATTTTTATTTCATTTAATAAAGGTAATAGTAAGATCTACAGCAAAGTTTAAAAGACAACTATGATAGCAAGGGATGTGTGTATATGTTGCTTTGGGAGATGAAATGACCCATGCTGAATGGATTTGACAATAAAGAAGGAAGCTTAAACAAATTACCTTTACATAAAACATCCTGTAAGTGATGAAAGGGATGAATTACTGAGGCTCCTTACTAGTAAGCTAAGGGTTCTGTCAAGTCCAACTCTGATATCGTGATTAAATATTTAGAAAGAGCACTAAGGATAGAGGAACAAAAGACGACAGAGGACAAAGAGGGAAAATAAGTTGAGACTGGAAATGGAGCTTTAGCAAAGCCAAAGCATAAAGAGGAGGGAGGAGTTCTCATTGCCCTCAAAAACCAAACACTAAAACAAGACAACCTCATTCTACAAATCCCAGTTCATATTTGGTAGAGAGAACATTGACTTAAGAGTCAGAGAGGTCTGGCTTTGAGTATATATTTCAGGGTGTATTCTTGAATAGGGCATTGTCTCTGAGTCTGGTTGTTGGGAAACATTTAATAAGAAAGCAAGCAGTATTTTGCTCCAGCTTTCATATTTTTATCTATAATGTCTTTGGCAGGAGTCTAAATCTTTATAAAATTTATTTTCTTATTTGTAAAACACATGAATATTTTTTGTTCCAAGGTTGCTGTTACTATCCTATATATTGTTATTGGAATTTTGTTTAGTTCAATACTGGCATTCCATCAACATTATTTCTTTTCTGCTATTTTCTTCACCTCTTGACTCTCATTGACCTTCTTCAATTATAAAGCAAACAAAAAACCAGAACTTTTTGTCTCCCAGAAGCTCCACAATATTTACATTTTAGCAGCCTTCAGGTTTGCTTAAGTATATACTTTATTTAAACTATTTTTTCTCCTAAGATTACTGCATACTTTCTTCTTCTCAGTTTGGCATAATTGTTAATTCTTTCCTTTATATTTCATAAAAGTGTCCCAGTTTGGACAAGGAATTATATGATTACCCCACTTATGATTCTTGTTACTCATGTAATTGAAAATATTTATCTATGTGAGATGTAGTGCTCTATGAAGAAAAGTTCAGGTAAATATTACATTTATAAAAATTACTTTCTGATAAAAATAAGTGTCTTATTTGTTGAACATATAATAGATTTACTTCTAAGCCTCAAATAATTGGGATATTTGTCATGATCTGTTTGCCACTCCTGGTACAAAGGTGGACTAGATCATTCCTGTGGGCCATTCATGTGCATGTTACAGAAGTGCTCTTGGTACTGGAACATATTCATGGCTCTACTTTCTCACCAGAGCAAGCGCAGGGTTATTTCTAGGGTTATTTCTATGTTTAAGGTGGTCAAATGTACACAGAGAAACAGTCAGATCATCCCTTATTGTCTGTGACATGAACAGTTGTCAAGGAACCACTTCTTATTTGGGAGAAAAAATGCTTTCTAAGTCCCAACAGAAAGTATAGCTGCCTACTGCTGAGAAAACCACTGGGATAACATTTTTCTGGGATGGTGATTACATTTTTCAATTTGTTCATATGGCAGAGAAAAAAAAAGCTCTTAAAAATTTGGTATGGTTAAGTCTCAGCACCATGTCAGACTAGAAAAGCCATGCTTCAAATACTTAATATTTTATTTCTTTTAAAATGGGAAATAATAGTACTTACTTGTTTTCTTCATTAGGTGATATTCAATTCATAATCCAATTGATTTTCACATATTATCATAAAAATAAATGAGAAATTCATAATTATGTATTTAACAATGTCAAGCAGCTATAAAAAATTATTTCCCTTCCCTTCTATGCCAACCTCTTCCCCACCACAATGTGAATAGAAAACCATGTGGCATAGTATCTGACTTTGGTAGCTTGCTAACTCCTTGGAAGCATACACATAAAGCAAAGTCAAAGAAAATAAGTGCTAAATTAAGTTTAAAATGAATACTTGAGGGCACGATTTGGGATTCTGTTGATAATTCAGGCTGCCTAGGAAAGAAAAGCTCTGAATACATTATTACTTTAAAACCAAGTATTAGAGGGTTTAGAATTTTAAAGGTACTGGATATAATTTTGAATGTCTGTCAGAACTAGGGTATCAACTTTTATTAAAACATTTCTTTTAGGAAATCATTAAATATTCATTTGCAATATTAAACAAAACTTTTTTCTATATTAAATTTCGAATTAGAATAGGGCACATTTAATTTTTGTAATGGTAGGTATATTAGACTCTGATAATAGTAGCCGCAGTGTAAGGGCTTGGCAGGTTCTAGGTCTTTGA
Source organism: Muscardinus avellanarius (assembly GCF_963383645.1). Taxonomy (NCBI): domain Eukaryota; kingdom Metazoa; phylum Chordata; class Mammalia; order Rodentia; family Gliridae; genus Muscardinus; species Muscardinus avellanarius. The sequence continues at coordinate 70,268,552 of NC_137795.1, forward strand.
AGTATACTGTTTAACATAATCCTACCATTATTCTTTTTAAAATATATTTTGATTTTATTTTTAATTTATTATTGGTGCATTGTAGTTGTACCTCTTAATGGGGTGCAAGATGGTAGAGGCATACATACATATATCACTTATTTATCCCCTCTGCATTTCCCACTCCATTCCCTCTCTCTCGCTCCTCATGTTTGGCTAACTGATTGACTTTGATATGTTTATACATGTACATTATGTATATTAGAGAATTTCACTATTCCCCCTTCTAGTCCCCCTCAATTACTTTACCTTAATTGCTCATCTATGGTTTCTCGTTCCTCATCTAGATTTCCTCCTATGACCCGTTTTCTTCTTAGCTTCAGCATGTTAGGGAGAACATCTGATTTTTTACTTTTTTATGACTGAGTAATCTCACTTAGCATACTGTTTCCCTTTTCTATACATATCCTCACAAATGACGAAATTTTGTTCTTTTTTATGACTGAGTAAAATTCTATTCCTTACATAGTTTTGTAATGGATTCATCTGGTGATAGACATTTTGACTGGTTCCATAGTTTGCGTATTATAAATTGTGCAGCTATAAATATAGATACATATGTATTAGTTTGGTATTTTGGTTTTCATTCAATTCCCAGAAGTGGTATTGCTGGATCATATGGTAGTTTCATTACCATTCTTCTGAGGATCCTCCATACTGATTTCTAAAACTGTTGCACTAATTTACAGTGCCACCAACAATGTATTAAAGCATTCTGACGAGTTTGCTGCTATTATCTCTGTATCACAGATGATGAAACTGGGGCTAATTCCCTGGGCAAAGTCCACAGTCAGTGATTGACAAAGATATGTCTTAAAGATAGACGTTGCTCTACTATGTTATAGAAGGTAGTTTGTATTTATCATTATGTTTTCTTCCAAGCTGTCTTCATAACTTTAGTTGACCTAAGTGCTTGTTGAAAGTCTCCGATTCCTAACTTATAAGATTGTCATAATCAGACTTAATTGCAGTCTATATACATGATCCTTACCTTGTAGTTTCTTTATAGTTAGGTGGATATGAGACCATAGTGGCCATTTTTGTTGAGGAAGTTTGAGTATCTCTTGCTCTTCTAACTTTATCTCAAATACACTAAGAATTTGGTGCTATAGTTAAAGATATACTTCCACAGATATGAAATAGCAAAACTCAAAGCTTTCTTATAAGGGAAAAAATTCTACAAATATAAATATATAGAACATTGAAAATTTCCCCCAAAGTAGCTTTACTAATCCTCTGTGGTAATACTTTCTAATTTAGCATTAAAAGTGGGGCTGATTCTCAACTGTGTGCCCTGATGAGTGTTTATAGAATGACTCCTTTGCATATCAATTTCTTATTTTAAAGTAAGTGGGCTTACTAACATCGTGGTCTATAACACCATGTGTCTGGGACTTGGAAACAGTCTGAAGTAACTGCTAAAAGCATGAAGTTTCACAAAAATTTTTATATTAAAAATGCATGTATATTGTATATTTTAATTTACTCTATAATACTGTTTATTTGATATAAATTTAGCATTTAAAATACTTTCATGTAAAAATTTATTTAGGAAGATACAACTATGTTTTCCTCTGTTTTGAATCATTTTTGGATAAGAATCCCCTTTTCTCTGGAGATATATATATATATATATATTTAGTTTGAAATCACAAAGCCAAATAATTTTCTCTAGGAATTCTGCTAAAGTACTGAGCTTCTCATGAACTTGTTAATTCAATAGGTGATTTTTTTTCAGTATCAATTATGCGTAATACACAGGTAGGCATTGTGTACAGACTAATATGATCAAGGTTCTTGCTTTTAAGGGACTTGCTTTCTGGGAATAGACATTAATAAAAAACTAAATAAGCTAGAAGATATCATATAGCAATCAATTCTATAATGAAAAAAGCAAGATATTATGGAAGGAATATAAGTGGGGCTTTCTCATACACAAAAGATTGGGAAAGATCACTCGGAGGACATGATATTTTAAACAAACACTCGAATCATATAATTACATTGTGCAGCAATTTCCAGTCATATAATTCAAAAATAGAAATCCTAAGTTTTGAATGTATATGAATCATTCTTCTAAAAGAAAGGCCATCTGTGTAGAGAAGGGGGGGGTGGAATAAAAGTAAATGATGAGGTGACAGAACCAGGTTGTCAAAGCTTTTGTGAACCACAATGCTAAGAGTTTGGATTCTATTCTAAGAGTGAAAGACACCAAGGGAGGGTTTGAAACGGAGAAGCGACATTATCTGACTTATCTTTGTAAAAGATCACTCTGAATGACATGTGGGCAATAGATCCCAAGGGTAAGCATGGAAGCTATGTGAACATTCAGATGATCTATCAAATGGTACAATTGAGAAATAACAATGGCTCAGACTAAAATAGTAGCTATAGCAGTGATAAATTTGGGATCCTTTCAGACATAATGCAAGAGTGCCTGCTCATTAAATAGGTAGATTAAAGTGCTGGGAAAAGAAGACATTTGTCAGATATTCTAGGCTTAACAACTAGGTATGCCATTTGACTAAATAAAGTGAACAACTAGGTGATGATTTGAAGAGAGATAGCAAAATATCTAATTTGTGAAATATTTATTCTATATCCAAGAGATGAAATCAGGTAGGATAGAACAGCCAGAGAAACAATTCAAGAGTGTTCCAGGCAGAGAGAACTCTATGTACAAAACCTGGAGGCTGGAAAATTTTGAGAAATTTGAGGACTCACAAGAGATCCTGTGTGCTTGTAGCATGGAGTCAGAACACTGGTGGACATGAGATCTCAGAGGTGGTTGCAGATGGGATCATTTAGGGCCTGAAGGTTGAACAAGAGAATCTGGGTTGTATTCTAAGCGGGACAGGACATCATCAGTGGGTTTAATCCAAGTAGCATGATCTGCTTAAAATTGTTTAAAATAAATCATTGTCTGTTCTGTAAATAACTGATGTAGAGAAAGAGGTGAAGAGAACAAGAGTGGAAGAGGGGACAGAAGGAACTTAATAGAAGGCTACTAGAGCCAGAGATATTGGACACCTTGCAACATGCAATGAATTCTTTAAAATAAAATTGTTATCTACCTATATAACTAGACATTCTTATAAGTGAAAAAAATCATTTATAATTATATATTATGAGTCAAGTATGGTAGTGCACGCTTGTAATCCCAGTTGTGGGATATAGACAGGAGGATAGCAGGTACTTAGTAAGGCCTTCCGCAACTTACTAAGACCCTGTTTCAAAATAAAGAATATAAAAAAAAATAGCGCTGAGGGTGTAGCTCGGAGGTAGAATGCCCTGGGTTCAATTTCTAGTACATATATATATGGTATAAAATCAACTATTGTGTATAATTATATTGTCCACTAAATTTTCTAGCAATGCAACTATTGTGCATATTGAAAAAAACGTTGCAACAACTGCATTGTTTAGAAGCACACCAATACCTATTCACTATTTTGGAAACTCAGTGTCAATGCCTCATACGATATTTAGGTGGCCAGTTACATCTGTATCTATCTGCATTTGTAATTGTATTCTTATTGGTGACTCTACATATAGGTATAAGCATCTGAGTCCAGTATGTCTTATTCATGCATTTACATATTGAAAAACATCTTATAGGGCACTCTAATAATTTTTTACAATGTATACAGGTTTTAATGCCTATATTTTCATTCTAGAAAAACAAAATCTTATTACATGAAGGTGGTATTTGATAAGTGGAGAATCACATCTAGGTAATGATAGATAAACTGGGCAGTTTAAATTTCTGATTATTGGCATTTACATTAGATGAAATTAGAACTGGTAGTCGCTTATGTTAATGTAATTTTCCAAAGAACACACAGCATATAGTCCACAGATGCTGCTTCTGAATCAAACTCAGATTGTCTGCAAAAACTATTCATTATATTATACCATTATATCAGCATAAAATTTATTTTCAGAAGTTTATTCATTGTAGTAGAGTATCCTGCTTGTATTATTGGCTTATATTCTTAAAATTTAAAGCTTGCATCTGCTACTAATAAAATAGAGTTGTTAATTCAGCCAACTTCGTGAAAAATAATTAAATTTGGAAAGTAAGAATAGATACAATAATTTTTTGGTTTTTTATATGAAGAACAAATTCTGAGTTTTTCACTTAGATCCAATTATTGGAATGTCTTCATAAAAAAGAGGTTAGGCTTTGTCATGATATTTTATTTTACCTTAAAATCATGTTTCTATTTGTTTCTGATTTTATTTTATTATTATAAACTTGTCTCACACTTGGTTAGGTAAATGTTTCATGAATATTACAAAGAGAAAGCACATATAGTTCTTTTAAAAATTTTGAACTAATAATCATATACTAGAAAACTATTTAATTTTTATCTTGGGGTTTTCCCTTTGTAATAATTCACCTAGTAAGATGTTCTCTTTAGTGTTAGTGTTTTATCTCATCAGGTGCCAGCAATATCATTATTCTGGAGAAGAATAGCAGAGAAGGAATTAACTAGGCAGTAATTCTCATAAAAAATGTAATTTTGAACAGACATGACAGTTTTGTGGGATATGGCCCTAGAAAATATCACTGAAGAATTCTAATTTCAGCACTGAAAATATTTGCAACGTTTAAGAAAATAGTTGCAAAAGAATAAATATATCACTGTACTTCATACTATAACAAAAGATATTTTGATAGAGTTTTGATGATGGAGAAATGTAAGTTAAAATATTAAGTGTGTCTCCTTTTCTGGGCCATGTTGCATTGGAAACTAACATGGTATTAATGACTGATTTTTAACATTTCACTTTTATTGTGAGGCAATGGCTGGCTCGGATTCACAGCATCATAGAGAGTTTCTCCTTCTTCTTCTTCTTCTTCTTCTTCTTCTTCTTCTTCTTCTTCTTCTTCTTCTTCTTCTTCTTCTTCTTCTTCTTCTTCTTCTCCTTCTTCTCCTCCTCCTCCTCCTCCTCCTCCTCCTCCTCCTCCTCCTCCTCCTCCTCCTCCTCCTCCTCCTTCTTCTTCTTTTGTGGCATTGGGGTTTGGAAACCCTACTACCTCCGGGCTACACTCCCAGACCTATTTTTATATTTTTATTTGGAAACAGAGTCTCTTAAGCTGGTAATACTGGCTTTGAACCTGTGCGATCCTCCTGTCTCCACCTCCCAAGCGCAGGGATTACAAGCGTGTGCCACCACGCCTGGGCATCATAGAGGGCTTCTTAATCTTCTTGTTGCACATTGCTTTGCATGGTGATTTGTGTCTAGCTTTGTCTTATGGATAGAAAAAGAAGATCCACTTACTTTGTGTGTCGAAGATATAAAAAAAATTAATTACACTGCCTGTGCTTACTATCTGCCCAGAATCCAATTACTTGGTTTAGAAAATATTTCATCTGTTAAAATTTCAGGGTAAACCAGAGATACTACACCTCAACTGAATAAATAGTAAAAATAAATGATAAATTTACTTTTCATTACTTTGCCTGGGAAAGGCAGGGCAACACATGTCTAAAAGTGAGGAACCCAAGGAATCCTCATCCTTTATTTATGAAATTAAATTGTAAGCTCTCCTATTCAGAATCTTCTATGAGTGGTTTGAGTGTTATTTAAAGAGGATATTGTTGTGGAGTCCTCTTACATATTGCCCACGAAGGAGGTTTCTATTACATCTGTTTATCTTTTCCATCAGTGTTTGACAGATAACAAATGAAATTTCTTTTCTAAAATTAAATCAGGCTTCATTTCTCTCTTTTACCCATACAGGATAAAACATTATTTTCTTATTAGATAGTTCCTATACTCTATCATCTCTAGTTACTTTTATATCTTCTGTCATATGTCATAAATGCTTCACTTCTTTGGCCTTGGCTTCTGTTGATTATGGAGACAAGTGTTTGGGTTTGATAATGTAAGAGCTTAAAAGTTGTTTTATCCCCAATTAAGAAGTACTTTAAAAGTAGCAATAGAGTCCACTATGCACTTTTATTTTTCTGTTGCATTTGTCTCACACAGTTTTGGTTCTTTCTGACTACAAAAGATAATGTTCTTAGAACATGTGGGAAAGCTAGCTTTACTGAGGTGCAGAGCTGTACATGAGCCTGCTGGACACTCTTACCTGGATATCCCATAGCATCATACAATTAATCTGAATGTTCTTTCATTCCCCTATGTTTTCTGTTTTGTAGAAGTTGACAAATTACATTCTGAGGGCCTAATTTAGCTCCCTGCCTATTTTTATATGGCTTGCAAAGTAAGCATGGATTTTTATATCTTTATATGGTTACAAGAAAATGAAAAGAATAATAAATACTTCATGATATTTGAAAATTAGACTAAATTAAAATTTGTGTCTATAATGTTTTATTTTTCAGGATGCACCTATGTGGACTCCATTATATATTTCCTATACCTGCTTCTGTGCTGTAATGGCAGAACTGAACACTTGTGCTAAAGGCCAGATAGCCCTGAGAGCCTCAGAGCAGCCTTTCCATCACTCTTCACAAAAAAACTTTGCTGACTCTTGCTTTGTATGAATGGAAAGATTTCACCTGCTATCATCTCACTATTTTCTAAACCTAAAACCTCGGAATCACTTTCCAACATTTTCTTATTTATATCCCTATCCTCCTGATTTATATAAGGTATGGCTCCAACCCAGACTTCTCTTCTGTATTCTAACTTCCAGAATGTAGGACATCAGTCCTTGTCAGCTCTTTCCTGGACAATTACAATAGCTCTCCTTAACTCCTGTTTCTTGCCAATAAAATTTAGCTCTATAATAGTATCAGAGTTATGTGAACATTAATAAAGTAGATAGTTTCTCTCCCCTATTAAAAATGTCACTGGGATCCTGCATCCCAGAGAATCAAGTGCAAAGTTCTCAGCAGTATAAAACGTCCCTTCATTCACTGGCCCTCATTGCTTCTCCAGTTTCATCTGTGGCTGTCTGTAACCTCCGCTTCCACTCCTTGCATTCCAAATTCCCTCAGCACAGTACCTCTTATTGTCCCACTAATATGTTGATGCCTTTCATGACTCTCTTTGCAATTCAGCTGCCTTATCTTTACTGCCCTTTTGCAACTTCCTAAATAGCAAATGTGATTTAAGTTTTTGAGGTTCAGCTTAAATGTCACATTTGAGAGTCTTCAGGTGAAGTTAATTGTTCTTTCATTGCATGTATATACTTGCATCTGTTGTAATAATCTATGTAGATAGCAGAACTCTTCCTTGTTTGTATGTTCTCAGAATCTAGCATTTGTCACAAAGACAAACAGTAAATAGTAAATATTTGTTGGATTAGTAAGTGCTCTTTTACTTTTAGAGATATCCTTCAGTTTACTAAAATTCTAAACTTAGTGACAACGAAGCCTATAACTTTATCTAGTCAGGAATAAACCTCTGAATCTTCCTGGGTGATTGTCTAAAGTCTGATAAGCATCTCTAAGTAAAAAATTTTTATTATTTAATTATATGGTTCCCTACTTGGTAAATTTATTAAATGAAATGTGCCAGTTTATTTATTAGCTATTTGCTTTCCAAATGTGTTGAAAAAAAGCCCTCTCTATTCCAAATTGTTTTTTTTTTATGTCCTACTTCAATTCATTCAATGATTTACTATTTCTGTAAACAACAGTTATATCTTCAGGTTTTCTTTCTCTGGTGCTTTTCAGCATCTCAAGGATTAACATAACTAGGGGGGCAGGCCCTGTGTAAATGTCAGTACAATGCATCAGTTATTCAAACTAGCTGTTCTTTTGAGAAGTTGGCTAAGCTTCTGATATTCTATCATTCCTTTGATACTGTCTTAGGGTTTACATTAATGCTCACTAAAATATTTTGTGCATACTTTACATAGACTGATTGGATAGAAAAGAGTATAAAACCATCCAAATGATCATTTTAGCAGGGTATGGTAGTGCATACTTGTAATCTCACTACTTGGGAGGCCAAGATCAGAGAATTCCAGGTTCAAGAACAGCCTCAGGAAGTATTGAGACTTTTATCAAACTAGTGAGACCCTGTTTAAAAAACAAAAGCAAATAGGGCTGGAGGTGTAGCTCAGAGGTAGAATGCCCCCGAGCTCAGTCCACAATACCATACACACACGAACAAAGAGAAAAATTTAAGATTATTTATATTTCATTCATCCATGATTTTCTAAGCTCCATTTAGCATAGAAAATAATAGTGAGGCAAACTTATGATTATATAGTAGTCTTCACTGATTCAATGTGTTTTCATCAACCTTTTGTCTCCTGCCAAGAAAGAATAGCTGGTATTGTTATAGAGACTTCTCAGATGAAACTGATGTTCAGAAACATACAATTACTTGATACAATTCTTACAGTTAGTTAGACATGTGGCTGAGATTGCAACTTCATTTCTGACCTCATATAATTTTTCTATGATTTTGTTTGCTTCATAAAAAGTACGTACTGCTTCTCAAGCTACTGTCTTTTGGCTCTAATGCAGTCCTGCCACTCTCTGATGTGTAGCAGCCAGGGATGACTCTACAGAGTTCTATTCTTTATCATTTGTCCTCCTGTTACGGCATGCCAGTAGGAGAAATATGGAAAAGCTTGGTTTTAAGAAAGAAAGAGAAGGGATTGTGCCCATTTCTTTCAAATCATTCTTACTGTTAGCATATCCTTAGCATATTGCTAAATTGAATAGAAGGTCTGTCTAGGTTTCCTCAGTAAAGCCTCATCCTGCTTCCTTAGAGGTACCATCACCAGTAGATTAGTGCCTCCCCACAGGGGCCCAAGCCTCAATCTCTTTTATGAGTTTCTATATTCTAAGTCCCACTTCTTCTTTGTATTTCTCTGTTTTAGAAGTTTTATCTGCTGATGGCAATTATTATGTCTGTGTTATTTTAATATTTCCTTCATGCTTTCTCCAGCCTTCTGTACCAGTTACATGCTTGGTGTCATGGTGGTCCCAAGAAACACACTTCATATCCTCAGATGGCTCTGTTTAGGTGTTTGTCTTATAAACAGAGCTGACCTCTTTGTTTATAGTATTCAGTGTCACAAGATTAAATAAATCATTATCACTGGTTGGTTTAAATGAAGTGTCTATGAAAGCAAGATATTGAAGAGATCAAATGGATGCTGAACTTTACTGCCATGGTAATGATAGTTATTACAGGTTGTTGTTGTTTTTTTTTTTTTTTTTGGTAGTACTGGAGTTCCTGGAAACCCTTCTACCTCTGGGCTATACTTCCAGACCTATTTTATACTTTCTGTGTGTGTGTGGGGGTACTGGGGTGCCTGGAAATCCTTCTACCTCCGGGCTACACTCCCATACCTATTTTGCACTTTTTTATTTGGCTATTTTATACTTTTTTTAAAATTTGGAAACAGGGTCTCTTAAGCCAGTGTGGCTGGCTTCGGACCTGCATGATCCTTCTGTCTCCGCCTCCCAAGCACAGGGATTACAAGTGTGCGCCACCACACCCGGTGTTATTAAAGATTCTTTAGGGTGGGATAATAATACTGGTTACCAGAGGCTGGGAAGAGTAGGGGGCAGGGAGACAGGGAGAGGTTAGTGAATGTGTACTAAATTATAGCTTGATAAAATATTCTCTGGTATGGTATTGCACAGTAGGGTACCTATAGATAACAACTATGTACAGTATGTTTTTAAAAAATAGAAGAAAGAATTTTGAATATTTTCACCATAAAGAAATGATGACTGCTTGAGGAGATAGATATGTTAGATATATTTAACCTGGCAAGTTGCATTCTGGGAAAAGATACTTTTAATACACTTTTATTATCCTATTTTTATTACTATAATAAAATACCTGATACTTGGTTCTTTAACAATATAAATGAATATTACACAAGGTGTCATGTATTGAAACATCATTTGATAATATGCCATAAATATGTACAATTTTTATACTTTTATGTATCATTTAAAATGAACTTAATAAAGAATGATCAGGGAAAATTGGTGATTTTCTCTTCTTTCTTTCTTTCTTCTTTTGGTAGTATGGAAATTATACTCCCAGTCCAATTTTATTTCTTATTTGAAAACAGAGTCTCCCTAGGTCGGAAAGAGTCTCACTACTAGCTGAGGGTGTCCTCAAACCTGTGATTCTCCTGTCTCAGCCTCCAAAGTACTGAAATTTCAGGAGCAAGCCACCATGTCCAGTTTCCACTCCTAGTTCTGTTGTTTTATTTTGAAACAAGGTTTTACTAAGTTGTTGAGGGTCTTTCTAAATTACTCAGGCTGGCCTTAAACCCGTGACCCTCTTGTCTCAGCCTCCCAAATACTGGAATTATAGACATGCACCACCATGCCTGGTCTAAATTAATCACTTTAAAGTCTTGACTTGTATCGAGTTATTGTTAGTAACAGTTTTCATAGTCACCCTGAAGATTTTTTTCCAGAATCAACCCACTAAATGTAGACAAAATTACTCTATCTTGCCCTTTTTTAAATATTACTTTAATTGCTTTATCCATGATACTTGCTATCCAAAGTGATATCTTTCTTCTTAAGACCCACTGATATTTATGGATCCATAAATAATTGTTATAATTATCTTGGTATCTGTATATATAACAGGAAGACACTGATATGGCATCAGTCAGTCACACATTGACCCCTGACTCATGAAGTAAGAACTGTTCTGGCAGGATGCATGTTAACTTCTGGAACTTTACATCCCTGCTAGTGTAGTGAACCTAAAATAGTATTGCAGACCTAGAGAAACTGCAAATTAGTACCACCATCAAAAACTTGAAATATGCAGGGGTAGTGATTTCCATTTTGTCCTCATTTAATTCACTTGGTTGGGTTTGAAGAAGATGGATATATCTTAGAGAATTACTGTGGATTATTTTAAATGTAATCAGACATTGATTTTAATTGCAGCTGTGTGGTTCCAGATGTGTTTTCTTTGGTGAGACAAATCAGCACAAGCCCTTAGATTTGATGTACAGTAATTGATCTGCAAAATGCCGTTCTCTCTCTAGTGACAACTTCCAAGTCTTACCAGCAGCAGTGCTTTTTTTTTTTCCTTAACAGGATCAACAGTTCATCTTCATAGTTTTACTTCAGATTATGTCAACATTTCTTCTCTCTCCTTTAGTCCTCAAAATTATGGTAACACAAATCTTGATTAGCATATTAGGATAGGGGAGACAACATGGACCATATGTGAGTTTTGCTGCTCCACTGTATCTATTGAGTAACTCTGAAGGCTTCTCATAACAAGAAAGAGTCATGCTACAGTGCAAGCCACTCTTCTACATGAGCCCAATAGCCCAGTGGGCCCAATAATACTTGCAATATCTGGAAATAGACATGCTTGTGGAATTTCTGACAAACCCCTGCAGAAAAGTAATAGTTATAAGCTATAGGATTTGGAACTTCTATGTCAACTCCTGCAGATAAGTAATCTCTTTTGGACAGGCAGTCCCTGGAAAGCTATCCAGTCTTGGTAGAGTTTGAATGTTTGACAATGGGCCATCAGGTGAACAGACACTTTAGCTGCCATAATATACTGGGTATTTGTATGGGTACAGAGCAATTTATCATTACTAGAAGAAAAGACTGTGATCAAACTGAGAGGTTCCAGAAGGCACAGTAGGTGTCTGAGAATTTTCTATTCACATATTTGTACTCTATTACCTCTTGATAATTAATATGTAGCTAAGGCCTTCTTAGAGAATTTTCTTCTTTTTTCTATTCTTTTCTCTTCCCTCCTCTTCCCTCCTCTTGCCTCTTTTCTCTCTCTCCTCTCTTCTTCCTCCTCTCCTCTCCTCTCCTCTCCTCTCCTCTCCTCTCCTCTCCTTTCCTCTCCTTTCCTCTCCTCTCCTCTCTTTTTCTCCAGGTCCTCACACATGTTAATCTCATGTTTTACCACTAAATTATATGTCCAGCCTAGAATATCTTGAATACAATTGAGTACTGTACAGAAAGACCTGGTTGAGATGTATACATGATCATCCTGGAATGGTCAGAACATGAAGATGTGTGTGTTCCATGAGAATATTGAGCAAAGGACATTTGCTGCAGAAGAGCTGAGAATAATCAAAAGTTAGATGACCTATGCAGATATTTCTCAGCCATTCTTATTGTTGCTCAATAGATCCATGAACAGAAACACCCTGGCAACTGAAATATATACTATTACTGGGCTCAAGAAAACAGATGTTTCTTTATCAGGATTAGCCATTTACTGCCATACTGAGTGCCTAAGCTGATATCCTTTGTGGGTATGGCCTCATGTCCTGTTGGAGAGGAAGGAGGAGCCCTGCCGGTGGGGACACTAACTATATTAGATCTTATTTGATTACCAAAAAGAGCTTTAGTAGCCAGGTGTGGTGGTGCACACTTGTAATCTCAGTGCTTGGGAGGCTGAGATAGGAGGATCGCACGGGTTCGAGGCCAGCCTTGCTAACTAGTGAGGCTCTCAGCAACTTAGTGAGACCACATTTCCAAATAAAGCATAAAATAGGTCTGGGAGTATAGCCCGGAGGTAGAAAAGCTACTGGGTTTCACCCCCAGTACCACAATAAAAAATAAATAAATAAATAAATAAAAGCTTTAGTATGTTTAAGTGACTATGACTATATTATTTTGGTATTTGCTATTTAACCAAGAAGCCTATATGTATTATTTATTTCTACCTCTCTCTTTTGCTATTCCTTTGCTGTCTCCCTAACCCATATTTCTTACAGTTACAGTAAAATTAGGTGACATTATTTAACAAGTGCTTTTCCAAATTCTGGCAGAACCAACTTCTCTTATTCTATTTAGCCAAAATGTGTCCAATATTCAAAACCCATGTCAAGTATTACCTCCTTTAATTTCTAACAACACTTTATATATATAACTCTTCAGGCTGTCTTATTAGTGCATATTATAAGTGCATGTCTGTACCCACTAAACTGCATGTCTCAAGAGGAATTGGGAAGGTAGCCATTATTGCATCCTGTCCCATAACTCCAAAATCAATGACTGTTACTTCATTGGTTCTCAATATATATTCAATGAGTGAATAAAATATACTCCTTCCCATTTTTCTATTTTACCATTGTATTTAATGGCAATGATATTGCAGACTAAGGATCAATTTGAATAATTATAATAAAATGACATAATATAAGAGTGATAAGCACCAATCTAATAGAAAAAAGGCCTAATTCTGGGAGTTTTAACTGTGTGACATTGAGATAATCATGTAACCTCCCTGAGCTCTGATTCTTTCTTAAAAGAGACCTTTTTAGCTGGGTGTGGTGATGCGCGCTTGTAATCCCAACACTGGGAGGCTGAGACAGGAGGATCTAGGTACAAGGACAGCCTCAGCTACTACTTAACAAGGCACTTTGTAACTCAGTGAAACCTCGTTTCCAAAAATAAAGAATAAAAAACAGGACTTGGATGTAGCTCAGAGGTAGAATGCCCCTGGGTTCCACCCCCAGCACCACACACAAAAAAGAAGATCTTTTAACTTTAATTCTACTGTTTCATAACTTTGTTTTAAAAAAAAGAAGCAAATTGTATTATAGAAGCGATTAACTTCTAAAATTTCCCTTATTCTTTTTTTCACATAAGGTAGAATAATTGCTTAAATGGTGTAGATAAAAGCTTTTTTTCTTTTGAAAATGATCAATGTTTGAGACTTTGCAAGGATAGAAAACATAAATCTTTAAATAATTTAATATGTACTTCTATATGAATATGCAAATTTTAAATTAGATTAATTTGAAGCAGAAAACATACAATTATTACAAAGGATTAGTCCTACATTGCAAATCATTAGAGTAATGAAGAGCCGAATCATAGTCTTTAAAGTGTCCTTAACTCTTTTCTTTAATCAGATAAAAATTTAGATATGAATAGCTTCATGCCTATTAATTAATTAATTCAGCAGTCATGAAGGGAAATCTGTTGTTCAACTTTTGCTTACCTAGTTATTATAAATTTTGCCCTTGGGCCAAAGAAGAAATTTAGAGAAATGTGTGCCTGAAATGCATGTTTTTCTATTCCCACCTTATCAAATATCTTTTACAGAATTGCATTTGTTGAATTGATGGTATGTCATCAATATATCTTGAAGCATGCTATACGAAAATTAAGAAGTTTATTATTGGTGGATTGCTAGCAAGAGCACTCTTGATATTCTCCCTGTTTTATCACTCAGCATGCTGTCCATGGACCTGTAGCCTTGACACTATCTATGAGCTCATAGGGTAATTCAGAACCAATATTCTTATCATAGACCTACCAAGTCAAAATCTGCCATTTAACCAGTTCCCAGGTAATCCACATGGGCATTAAGATGAAAAGCAGTGGATAAAAATCACCTAAGGGTGTTGTTTTGTTTTTGTTTTTTTTCTTCTTTTGTACATGTTAGCATTAATGAACCTCTGGAACTGTGTGGCTTCAAGCCACCAAGACACAAATACCTTAATCTGCTTAATCTCCTCAGCTCTTCTGCAAGAATTTGGTCTTCATAATGACAGGCTTTATGGGGAGTTATTCCTTTCCCAAAACTTTATAGTAATTCAATTGTACTACATCTATAATGGGAGCAGGTACAGTCTTATTTTTTATTTTTTGGTGGTACTGGGGTTCCTGGAAGCCCTTCTACCTCCGGGCTGCACTCCCAGACCTATTTTTATACTTTTTATTTGAAAACAGGGTCTCTTAAACCAGTGCGGGTGACTTTGAACCTGCGCGATCCTCCTGTCTCTGCCTCCCAAGTGAGGGGTGTTACAAGCGTGTGCCACCGCGCCTGGCAACAGTCTTGTTTTTGACAGCATTTATTCATGTCTGTTCACTGACCAATGCCCACAGTTTATCAAGGTTGACATTTGGGCAAAAGTTCCTCTGTAAGTCATAATGCCTCTTACCAACTTTCCCAATATAACCTGGATGCTACCTATCAAAGTTGGTGCATGCCATCAGCATTACCCTGGCTTTCTGGATGCTTCCAGTGCTTGCTGATGCAGCTGTAGCCTTGGCTTGTATGGCCCTGAAATTTCAGGGTCTTCCTCAGTCCGGATGTATGTTGACTGCTGAAGCAAAAGAGATAATGGTATCATTTTAATGAGATTCTTCATAAAATAATTATAGAAGCATTATTATGGGATACATAATCAGGAAAAAATTATGCTTCTCTAAATAAGAGTTTTCTGTTATAGTTTTTAGTCTTTTAACCCAAAATTTTCTGGTTGATCCTACTTCCCTCTTTGCCTTGGCTGAATCTTAAGGTCCATGATATCATTTTGAGTGTTATATGGTAGGCCTTTGTGAAAGTGCCTTTTTGAAAGTATCCTTTTGATTGTTCATTTATATGTTATCCACATGTTCCCACTGCCCTGATACTTTTAATTTTTAAAATTTTCATGTGGTGCCGGGCGTGGTGGCGCATGCTTGTAATCCCTGCGCTTGGGAGGCAGAGACAGGAGGATCACACAGGTTTGAAGCCAGCCTCGCTGGCTTAAGAGACCCTGTTTCCAAATAAAAATATAAAAATAGGTCTGGGAGTGTAGCCCAGAGGTAGAAGGGTTTCCAGGAACCCCAGTACCACCAAAAAAAAAAAAAAAAATTGTCATGTGGTATGTTGGATGCCTCCAATCCTTTGTGGGGTGAGGTAAAAAAAATAAAAATAAAGCCAAAATAAATATACCAGATATTTTATATTTGTTATATGATTTGATCATTATACTCTTCCCTTTTCACATGCTACCTTTATGTAGTATCATAATTAATGCTTGGTATGGAGATCTTGAGGTACTCTGGAGGTTACAGTTATCAGGGAAGTATTAATTATACTCAGAACACTCTACTGTACTTACTGAGCAAGAAACATGCACTAATGTATTTATAAAAATTTTAAAACAAGAGGAAAAACCCAGAAGATTTCTGACTAAATCAGAAGATTCACTTCAATTAAAACATCCCAGTTTATAAAAACACTGGTGAATATCAGTCTTTCAAGTTTTTTAATAATGAAATTACTTCTCCAGTTCTTTTAAAACTGAGATATAGTAATTTTCGAAGAACTGAGAAATCATTTACATCAATATGTACTGATAAAACAAGTAGCAGGTAAATTTTGAACTAATGTCAGGCTACATATCTTTACCAGCAGGCAGCCAAAGAGTTGAACTTATTGCCTCAGGAGGCCACTGAACCAACTTTGGTGGCTGAATAGTTTTATGACCAGTAATAAGGCTCACAAGTTATACATGCTAAGAAAGGTGTAATCAAATCTTATGCTTCAGGGAATAAATTAATCACTGCGGGAGTCAGAAAAGAATCTCCTTTGCCCTATAAACAGAATTGAATAATTAGGCAGTAGCTATATTGATATTTTTATTTTTTTCTTCTTTAGTATCAGGATTGGTCTTAAGAACTATTCTGAGACTTTGTGGGGATGTTGAAGCCCTTGATTAGAAGAGGAGGGCTACTGCCATTTGAGCAGTTTATTCTGGCAGTCAGTTAGGTTGGGCAGCTTCCTGATACCACACTGTTCAACCTGATTTTCATTAAAAGCTCAAAGTACCTGCTGTTAAAATGGCCTCAGGCACCTGGGACAAATGGGCCTCTTTGCCTATCTGAAAATCCTGAGGTGTATTTTTGTCCTTTAATCAAGTCTCTTTCTGAGGAGGAAATAGTATGGTTTACTAAGGTGTGAGGGTCAGCAAAATCTATCTTCTAAAATTTACATTTTACATTTTAAAAAATATATTTCCCAGGATTGGAGAATTAAGCCTTGAATTCTTTTTGTTCAGAAAAACAGGCTCAAGGGGAAACCTTTTAATCAAATGCAATTGAAGGTTAAGTGCAATCAACTGCCAAACTTACAAGTCTTCTCCATGTTGCTTATGTTGTTATTGACAAAAAAAACACATGTCAAATGTTGTGGTTTTGTGATAACTCAAGGATACTGTATTCCATGGAAAATAGATTTTATTTCACATATCTTTATGCTATATCTACATTTTCAGTATTTTAACATTTGGATTAAAAAATAACTTTCAAGTCATTTCCCAGGTGTATTCTTAAATGGGAAACTAAAGAAAAAATTACTTCCAAAAAACGACTATGTACAAGTGACCTAGATGCTCAAGACTGAAGAAGTTTCTTTATTGACATGCTTATTTATTGGTCTCAGTGGCCTTTTAGATGATTGTATATGTCATTATTTTTTTTTTTCATTCTTTGGTTTACTTGGAAATCGGTGAAATAGTATTGTTTGACTATCATTAATTTGTTAAACAAATTTTCTTTTTTTTTTTTTTGCGGGTCTAGGTATGGAACCCAGAGGCATTTGACCTCCAAGCTACAATCCCTGCCCAATTTTTTATTCTTTATTTTGAAATAGGGTCTCACTGAGTTTTGGAGGGCCTCACTAAGTAGCTGAGGCTGTCAGCGAACTGTGATCCTCTGTTCTTAGCCTCCCAAATGCTGGGATTACAAGCCTGTACCACGACGCTTGGCTACAAATTTTCTTGAAAGGCAAAATTATATTACTTTTTTTTCAGTGATGGGAATAGAACCAAGGTTGTTTAGCATGCTAGGTGGTACTTTTTAACTGAGCTCACCCTCAGCCCAATAGTATGATTTTTTATGAAAGGATTTATTATATCTTTACTATGGGTCAACCACTGAGGCAGGAATAGAAGTTAAAAAGTGACTACAACTTTTCATTTGCAGTTTGTGATCTGTCTGAGAACATTATACATACTAATAAATACACCTAAGCCATATGATAAGTAGTACTGGGCTTTGTATTAGGATAGATGATATCGGCACAGTATGGCACAATTGGTGGTAGGAGTTAAGACTCTAGAGGGACTGCAGAATGTGCATGTTTTGTGGGATATTATCATTTGAAATGAAGTATTTCCTAATCTCTGACGCAGCAGTGTCCAGAGGTGGAGATTAGGGAAAGCGATTGGATACTGAGGGCCCTAACCTCATCAGTGAAGTAATCCACTGACAGTTTAATAATTTGATGGCATTATGAGAGTTGGTGGGGATTTTAGAAGATAAGGTCTAGTTGGAGAAAATAAGCCACTAAAGGAAGACCTTGGAAGGGGATTTCTTATACCCTGTTCCGTCTTGTGCTCTCTCTGCTTCCTGGGAAATGCCTGAGAAGGTGATATGTGAAGCTAAGATAGTGATGCTGAAGAATAGAGACCCCAGAAAGTTGGAGATGCCAGGAGTGTGGGACATCTGCTCAGGAAAGCTGCAGGGGGGAGCAGAGCCAGCCCAGAGAGAGGCCAGGTTGGCTGCAACTGAAAAGGCCGTGGGGTGGGGCTTCTCTAACCCTTTGGAGTTCCTAACTTTTTATTAGTCATAGAGCTCTAGTACTTAATATTTGGCCTGCTGGCTTTCAGGTTTGTTTTGATCCTATTTTCCCTTTATATGTCCCCAGTCACCTCTTTTGGAACAGAAATGTTTACTCTGTGCCATTGTATATTGAAAATATGTAAGGTTCTTTTGATTTTTACAGGAGCTTACAGCTAAGAGTTTCCTTTATGTCTCAGAGGAAACATTAGAATTGGGCCTTTGAAAAATTTTGGAACCGTTAGTACTCTGGGGATTCTGAAGACTGGATGAATTTTGCTCTGTGAGATGAATATGAGCCATTGGGGGCCAGTGACAGAATGTTATGGCTTGGAAGTTATGTGTCTCCAAAAGCCTCATGTGTTGAAGGCTTGTTCCCCAACACAGCAGAGGTGGAGCTTTTGAAAAGTGATTGGATCACTGGGGTTCTGACTGTATCAGTGGGTTAATCCACTGGTAGGTTATTCATTTGAGGGCTTTACGTGAGGTGTTGGAAACTGTAGGTGACGGGGCCTCAATGAAGAAAGTAGGTCAGTAGGTGCAGGCCCTGGGTGTCTTGAGCTGTGCAGTTTCCTCTACCTCACCATTCCACCATGATGTTCTGCTTCACTTCAAGCCGAGGCCATGGAGCCATCAGACCATGAACTGAAACCTCTGATCCTGTGAGCCAAAAACATTTTTTCTCCTTTAAGTTGCTTTTCTCAGGCATTTGTCATAGCAACACCCAGCTAATACAGTGGGATATGTGAAAAGAGCTGTCACATTCGGACATATGTGTATATAGGTATGTGTAAACATGGGTGAGAATACACACAGTAGGGGATAAAGATTGGTACAGAATGAGTGAAGAGTTGAGTTCAAGAAGGAACTGAGAATGGGCTGGGAAGGACTGAGAGAATGTTTTAGTGAGTAATAAGGAACAAGCTTAGATATTAGGCTAAGTAAAATCCTATAGAGATAGTGAAACCACTATTGAAAGCAGATTCTGGAAAAGTAATATGGAACTGGTATGGATGCTAGGCCAGAGCAGTGAAGGGCTGGGGTCAGGAGCTTTGGTTAGAGTACCATCCAGCTGGGAGACAATTAGGCTTATATAACCTGCCATTCACTTGAGTTTACAACCAGAAATTCCACTTGACCCGCTTGTCTTTTCTTTTTGAATTTTATCTTAAAACTCAAGATTATATTTTGTTAAAAGAGAGATGAGAGTTAAGGCTTGATTTTCTGGACATGTGGTAATGTGACTATAGTACTACTATTGCCATTTAAGTACTAGAGTCAAACATCTTATGTTTAGATTGACAACGGATATGGTAGAGTATGCATCTCTAAATTAATGTTGAATTTGGTATGCTTAATTTCAGAATTGATTCTCCTTTTTTGCTCCCCAGAAAAATGTCTAATATTTGTATAAGGCTGTTTTTTTGAATTAAGTATATCCTAAGTATTTCATCTAGATAATATATCTTTGTGTTAGCAGCTATCACAACCTCACCAGATTTCATTTTGCTACATTTTCCTGACATTCTAAGATGGCAAAGTAAATCAGGTTCTCTGACAAATGAGCAAGCAGTTCAAACTCCTTCAAAAAGTCAGTCAATATTGGCAGTGTCTGCTGAATAAAGAATTCTTCCCTCATAAAATATGTCTTGGGAAGATACAAAAAATTATATGACCAGTCTTAACCCTTGGGAATATTGCAATAGAATAAGAGAAAGAGGAAAGCACAAATTAAAAATTAAATTATATCCTTAAAAACCCTAAAATAATAATAACTCTGAATCAAATAATTGCTCGGTACTATATATTTAAAAATGTATTTCTTACTTCAGTACTATGGATTATATAATAGCATCCTTAATTTTGCAGATGAGGAACTGTTCTTAGAGAAATAAGCTATCTTGATTCAATCATACCATTAGTAAATGGCAGATTCAGCATTTAAAATCATGGCTCTGAAACTTTTAAGCCAGCTCTCTTTTCTGGCTGCTATAATCAATTATAAAAAGTCAAAAATTCCAAAGATATTGTCTCTATTCCAAATAAAATTATTTGTGAAGATTACATACAAGTAGAATTGTTGAAAAAGAAGCAGATTATGTAAGTTTCTCAAGAGAACTTTCTAGCTGAGGGAAATGATAAACTGTCCACAATTAAAATGAAAGAAAATGGAAATGAAAGATGAAGGGAGATGTGACCCTAAATTAACAGCACTACGAGCACTTGAAATGCTTTTGAGAGTTTAGTTTTTAATACATAAAATGAGATTGGTGTGTGTGTGTGTGTGTGTGTGTGTGTGTGTTGAAAACTGAAATTGTCATATACTGAGTAATATGTATATATATTTGCTTAACAGCCACTGTCCTGAAACATTGGAATGTCCTCCTGTCACATCCCAACCCTCACTGCTGTGCTGGGCACTCTAGTCTCTTGCACCCCCCCCCTTCCCGGGAACATTTCTTCACCCTTTTGAAGTTCAACACCTAAAGGGTTGACCACAGCAGGAAGCCTTCAGGATCTCCCCACAAGCCCCAACCCCAACCTTTGGTTGCATAATTGTTCTCCATTCTGAATTTCACCCCAAGAAACAATATGCAAGATGTGTAGGTCAAATGTGATTGGAAAAGTATCTATTTCTTCTCTTGCCCCAGTAATCCTGTTCTGTTTCTTTATTTCCTTACTTACACTAGTAGGTTTGCAAAGGGGCTTGGAAACATGATTTGGGATGATGTATCCTATCCCTCGAACTAAGAGGGTCTCTACCTAGGTATATTAAGTTCTATATTCGTGTCACATTTTTAGGGGAACATATTAATAAAGAAAAAATAATAAAAGTATCCAAGTGTGGTGACACATATCTATAATCCCAGTACTTGGGAGGCAGAGAAAGGAGGATCTCAGGTTTGAGGAAAGTATCAGCAACCTAACAAGATTCTCAGCAACCCAAAAGAACCTATTTCCAAAAGAAAAGGATTGGAGGTGTAGCTTAGAGGTAGAATTCCCCTGGATTCAATCCCCCAGATGATGATGTTGATGATGATGATGATGATGATGATGATGATAGTAGGCAGGCCATGGTTGTGCAATCTTGTAACCCCAGCATTTGGGAGGCTGAGACAGGAAGATCGAGTTTCATGGACAGCCTCAGCTACTACTTAGTGAGGCCCCTTGCAACTTAGTGAGACCCTGTTTGAAAATAAAGAATAAAAAATAGGATTGGGGGTGCAGCTTGAAGGTAGACTGCCCTTGGGTTCCATCCTCAGTACAGCAAAATAATAATAATAATAATAATAATAATAATAATAATAATAATAAAATTGATACCTATTTATGCCTTTGACCTTAAAAAAGAAGACATTTTCCCCACTGAGGAATAGTTCTGGGATTGATGAAAAATAAAGTTAAACTAATTGACTGACTGATTTTCAGTGAGTCAAACTCCAAAATGTAACTAGGGCTTAGCTGAAATAGAGTAAATATTTTTTACTGTCTTAGATGTATCTGATAAGATTTCTGAAGCTCCATCACTGAATTACAACTTTGAATAACTAGTTAGGAGCTACAATCCAAGTCTCCCTTCTGACTCTCAGATTTTTTGTTTAAATGTCCACTGTCTAGCTTCTGGGCCACAAAGCAGTGGAAAGAAATCTGTTGGAGTATTAGCCACATATGTTTTTCTATTGCAGAAATGTTAGCTTCTTGTTGGTACACACAGTATGGTAATAAAATAATTTTGCTATTATCTGTAATTATGATTTAAAAATGACAAATATTTTGATTTTACCACCTTAATTTCTAATTTATAATGGCTTTGAGAGTAATGGATTGAATTTTTAAACAAATATTAAACCATAATATTAAAATTATATCATGTATATATACACATCTCTCTGTGTATATATTGATATATACACATTAATTATGTATATATACATAGATTCATACTTATGTTAATTTTGTCTGAATATATTTCTGGTACAATACTTTGGTGCTTATAGCATTCCTTATAATGTAGAATTGCTTTTTCTTTGTATTTCTCTCTGAAATGCATTTGTTCTCTCTCACAGTAGAGTATTTATGCAGTCACATCTAATGTGAAAAAGAGATCTTTCTTTGCACATATTATATGTAAAGCAGGCTTGAACCTAGCTTTTGATTAAAACTAGTTTCTTGGCCTTGTAGCTCAGCTTTAATTGCATTTAAAATTCCTTTCTGCACCTCTGCTGAAGATCACAACCCAATATTAATAAAGTAGGCTTAGAGGAGTATAGCACCTGAGCAATTGGTTCTTGACAAACATTATTTACCTAACTAGAGTTTCATTTTAAAGTTAACATGTCTCTGTGCTACTTGAATAAAGCACTCATCTGAAAACTCTGCTAGACATTTTAACCCAATTTAATTTATTCCCTGAAAGTTTAATCCCCTGCTGAACAGAGTAGTTGCAAATTTTCCAGAGTTACAATTCACTGAAGTGAAAAATGTTTAATGACATCATAGGTACTGAGCTTCAAGAGTTTAGTTAAAAATCTTCCTGAAAATGTGAAATAGGAGCAAGAGTTAATAGGATATTTTATACAGTTACATTTCAATCCCATTCCAAATCTTCCTAAAGTCACTTGTATTTCTACCATTAAAGCTGTATGAAATGAGTTACTTAGCCATCTCCAGGGAGTAAGTGTAGGGGCAAAAACACTTAAATATAAACCACAAAAGCAAATCTCTTTTGAGCTTTGACATTTAAGTGGCTCATTCAGTCATTTTACATTTTATAAAACTCTCTTTGTAATCACATCTCCTGATCAAAGCAATATCAGATGCCAACCCTTTATAGCTTCCTACCCAACTGTAGAAGATGGTGGCCTGCAGTTCACAGCACAGAATGCTTGGCATCCAAGTAACATCAAGCAAGACTTAATTTTATATGTTAAATTGAGCAACAGAAGTCTATTTATCTGTTATTGAAATATTTTTAATCTTACTTCCAGAGAATGAGAATAAAAACATGGGAGGAGAGAAAATAAAACCTGAATTGAGTTTGTTTTTGGCACAAAAGGAACCACTTTGGTCCCTTTTATAGTCTCTTAAAAATCTAATTATTCATTTGGCACATATACCTCCATAGCACTTGATAGTTGTTTTAAAATATGCAAAGTGCAGATTTCAGACTTAATAAGAGATAATGATTGCTTTACAGCCTGTCAGGTCATGGCCTATTTGGCCTAGTTACAGAGATATTGCTTCATGGTTCAGTGCTCTGAGAGCTGGTGATGGCTCCAGGCCAGCAAAGGTGTCATTGACATAACAGAAAGTAAGGGTTTCTCTGAAACTCTAATGGGAGGCTCTGTAAAGCATACATCAAAAATGTCATGGCTTGTATGGTACAACCCTCATGGGAACATTGGGTGACATGATTTCTCTCCTGAGTCATTAAAACAACACCACCACCAACAACAACCTGTGTGCAAACTTATAATATCACATTCTAAATCAAGTTATTAGTAAAATATAACAAAATATAATTTTACTAATAACTCGATTTAGAATGTGAAATTATAAACATTTAGAAAAAATAAGTTTATTGGTTGCCATTTAGAGCATAACCATTTAGAAAAAAATAACCATTTTGAAAAAAAGTTTATTGGTTTCCAGAATGACTTGGAAAGTCACTATTTAAGCAGTTCCCATTGACAAAGGTGTCTACCTATAGAGCTGGGATATGAGCCTGCTGCTTGGATCCAAGTTCCTACAGAGATTCTCAAAGTCCACCATACACCCTGCCTAGGTGGGGGCTATGTTGGAATGATCCATGGGGGCAAAAGTAACTTTGGGCACAGTTGTGAGACCCTTAATAAAAATTAGGGGAAGCTTCAAGGGGGTTGAATTTTTTGTTTTTCTGAAAAGGGGGACCTAAGCTGCTAAGTTTGGACATCTGTTGCACTCTCACCACAATGCCAAGCTAAGATATGCAGTTTTTTCTATCTGAACTAAAATTGCAAAAATTAAATTATATAATACACAGTTAACTAGTTATATCAGATAGTCATCTTGATGAGTACAAATTAAAATAAATATTATTCACATCTGCCATTTACTTAGAAGAAACATTTTGAACACATTGTTTCTAATTCTCAAAATAATGCTGGAACAAGGGCATTAAATCTTTAATTTAGAATGAGGCTACTTCAATCCAAGAGATTAGAGCTTTGAAATTGTCATTTGTTAGTGAATTCCCTGATGGATATTTAGTTTAGTGTCAATATGTCCGATCACCTGTTGTACGATGGGCACTGTGATGTGCTTGTCAATTCTTCTTGAGGAATGATTCCATTTACACTTGAACTTGAAATTCTACATCTAGGATTGAAGAATTAGACTACCTCTATTTGGTCAAATGTCCATTCATGGCCCAAGACCATACTGGAAGCTGAATAACCATTATGAATACTCTTATTAAGTGGTAATAGGTAGTACAGCTACTATGGTTTTTGTTTGTTTTTCTGTAACTACAGAACAACACTGTGATTTTAAGTGAGAAAAGGTGCCTCAGAATCTGAAGGCTGTTTTCTGGATATATAATGGTTGTAAGGTTGTTTGGTAGTCTCTTAGACAGTGGGCCTTTCTTTCCTCCAATCTATCTTTAGGTCACTCATGACTACATCCCAAGAAAGTTTTTGGAGATCACTTCACTCACATAATGTGCTACTATATAATTAAAATGACAAATGTGATGTAAATACTACTTTAAAAATCTTTTGTTTAAAATACAATATAATCACGTGTCACATAATGATGCTTTGGTCAACAATGGGCTGTGTAAGTATGAAGTGGTTGTTCCGCAATGGTATAACAGAGCTGATGAACTCTTACCTCCTAGTGAAGCCATAGTCCCTGTGTTGTCATAGGCAATATGTTACTCATCTATTTGTGATGATACTGATGTACAAAACCTACTGTGCTTAAAGTTCTATAAAAGTGCAATACTGCGAGACCCTGGGTTCTGTCCTCAACACTGCAGAAAAAGTATATACCATTATGTCCAGGACATAATATTTCATAATAAGTAACTATGGTACTGTGTTATATATTTACTGTACTATGATCTTATCATTATTTTAGAGTAAATTCCCTTGTGTACTAGTTGTCTATAAAATAGTGTGTTGTGATGCACTGCAGCACCTCATCCATCTCACCTTTACCCATCTCTTGCACAGTAGTGAAATCAGTTAACGATGGAGTTCTCAGAATGTATCTTTGTCTTTAAGTGATGCATGACTGTAATGTCAGCCTCAGACTGATAGATCAGTTCAGTGAATCCAGCAAATAGATTTTTTAAAACATTAGTCTCATTTAAACAAAATGTGAAATGAAGGAGACCATGAAATGACATAATTTAATGAGTTTATTATTGATAATACTAAAACAATTGTATATAATGCAAATTAATTACCTGTAAAATCATATTAAGTCATCTAAATGACTTACAAGGCAATGGCTTAGCATAATACAATAATATTCTCTCTTCAACTACTAAATGAATTGCTTCCTCAATTCTCAAATCAAGGAATACATGTCCCCTATTATCACTTTTTTCAACCTAAAGTCCTAGAACTTTTTATAAAATGATTTGCAGTGCACATATATACAACCCAAATTGGGGTACATTTAAACAATTATCTATCATATGCTCTTAAAATATGAAGAAATAGAAAAAGTGCTGCTGCTAAGTCATGACAACTAAGTGCAATGCTTGAGTCTGTATTGGATCCTAGTCCAGAAAAATTAGTAAGCATAGATGATACTATGGTATGGAGAACAGATGGTACTTGAATATTGAATGTAGATTAAATTATAATATTGTACCAAGGATAAACTTCCTAATTTTGATATTTCTATTGTGACTATACTTGAGATTTTTTAGGAACTATTTCAGGACCCATGTAACGGCAAGGGAGCATGATGTCTCCATCTTACCCTCAAATTGGCTTAGAAAATACCCATACATACATGCATGCATACATATGAGAAAGAGCAATAAAGTAACATGACCAAATGAAATAAATTGGTGACTCTATATAAAAGGGATACAAAGCCTTTTCTTACTTTCTACAACTTGAAAATTATATAAAAAATTAAAAATATAAACATAAATACTATTTTCTTGGTAGATTCAAACTAAGACAAACTATTTTTACAATTCTTTTCAAAGAATTAAGATTATTTAGAGATAATTTTATTTATGAATACATTTCTTTTTTTTAAGATTTAAAGATAGAAATACAGAAGATAGTTACAGCCTCATGTTGCCCAAGGTTAACATGAGGAGGTGTTTCGAATGAAATCACCATTATAAATATATTTCTTACTGTTCAAAAGTAATGTCCATTTTGAGGAAAAATACGTACATTTCATACCTTCCTTTAACATTACATAAACCCTTGAAATAAACATTTTGGCTAAAAGGAAATCAGTGACACGTTTGGAATGTGGTATTCAATCCCATCTGCATCCCACCAGCCCCACTGACAATTCTGACATGATCCTGAGCACATTTCACAGCTCATGCACACTGCCTTTACTTTAGTACCGTGGATAATCCCTGAGTGACAAGGTTTGTAGCAGGAAGAAGGCTCCAAAATACTAACACCTTTATCCTTAAGAAGGTAGAACATACTGACACAGGCTTTGTGGAGCGCACTGAATTATAGATGGGTTTGAAATGACTACAGTGACTTCCCTGAGGTAATTTTTTGGGAAAAAATCATACTTACTGAACATATCCTTGCTAATGGATTTATTTATTTATTTGCTGTGGTGGAAAGAACAATATGAATTTTTTTATATTTTAACCTTTCTCTTTTTAAAAACATCTTTGGGAAATAGGGTCTAATGAGATTTGAGGAAACTAATATAAAACACTTTTTATTTAGAGCATGAAGAAAAATTCTCTTCATTGTTGCGTGACTGAAAACCTGTGACAATGGTTCTCATTTTGATTCCTTCTTCACAGTCGTCATCATTCAAACTTAAGTTAGAGAAGGTCTGAACACAAGTTTGTGTCCACAGACAACCAAAGTGACCCTGAGCTGTAGTTGCAATGCACTAGGTTAGTGTCTTTATGTTTCCAGAATTCTAGTACCCCTTTCTTATACAAAATTAATATTCTTTTGGAAAGACAAGTCACATTCCTATGTTAATATAACACACTTATTTGCAGAAAATTGTTAAGCTCTGAAGGGCATATTAATACTGGCTTTGCATAAAGGGAAAGCTTGGAACATGAGGAGTAGGCTGGAGGCTAAGAAGCCATCACCATAATTCTAAATATGCCCCTAATCATCTTAGTAGACATATACCACAAGTTGCTTCAGCACTATGGGACTCTGCTTTCTAAGTTATAACATATTTCAGAAGCCCCCTTTCTACTCCAAATGTGTTGTAATTCTAAAAGGCATGGGTTTTCATTGCATAACTACAAAGCAAAAGTGTCACAGTCAAATTGTGTTTATTTATACTTTCTTGATTCTATAGGGTAAAGTCCAAAATGCCCTTAAACCTAACATTTTAATGTCTTTTTAATTTATGCAATTAATTGAGACTTTAGAGCTCCATTTTAAGCCTTTGCAAGCATACCCATAAAACTGGTTTGATTACTTCACATTACAAAAACTTACTGCCTTTCCCAAGTAAATAGGCATTTGTGCGAAGAAATAAACTAACATATGCCTAACTGCCTGTTTCAAAGCAATTATTATTTGTCAATACAAATGTCCACTTGAGTATTAGAATAAAAACACCACCAGAAAGTTTGGCAGGTTCTTGTGAAAGCATCTCTGCTTTTAGAATTCCATCTGCATTTCTTTCATTACTGTCCTAGTATCAAATGTCTGGAAATTTAAGGAAGAAAATTTGAAGGAGGATGTTAATTTTCTTGCCAGCCAAGAAATCGCCATCCTTGTTTTATTAAGCTTTTCTAAAGTTTGTAAAAATATAATTCTAGGCAGTTTACTCTTATTTACTATTGCCTCAGCTTAAAAGAAAATACACTTTCTTAGGAATTTTTTATGTAACTTTGTTGATGAGTTATAATGTCCTGTAGCAGTCACTCATATGTTCCTAGAAAATACCACCCTTTCTGTTGTATTACTCTGCTTGTTTTCAAAATTACATAGAGTTCCCCTAAGGATTACAATAAAAACACATCTATCCATGCTTGAAAGTGAGCTTATATCTGCTTGTAAAACAAGCTCACCTTCAAAGTGATATCATTATGCCTGTGTAGGCACTCCACTCAAACATGCATTTATGCATCCAAATGCAGAATACTCAGATCATCTGACATTGTATTAAAAAAAAACAAAATAACTGATAAAGTCATTAGATGGATCTTCCAGGAAAATAACAGTCCAGAGAAAGGAGAATATATATATATATATATATATATATATATATATATATATATATATATATATATATATATATCTCCACACTTTTATTACATTTATGAAGGAATAGTCCAGGATGCTAAAGGAGTATGGATGATTCATATGAAAATGAAGTTTAAGCTGATCCAGAAGTTGAGGAGTTAGATTAGCAAAAGAGAATGGGTAGATAAGTCCAGGGATGGACAGCAGACTATGCAAAGATTCTGAAGTTGGAGGAAAGAGAGCACATGGAAATAATGAGATGACCAGTTTGGCAAGACCAAAGGAGACTGATAGACAATGTAAGGTTGGAAACATTGGCAAATGGTGCATTGACCTGGAAGATTTTCCAGATAAGAAAAACATATAAACATCTTATCTGTGAACACAGCCTCTATCAGGAGTCAGGGCTCATGCCAGCTTCTTTAGTTGGCCATGGCTTCTACTAATAGTTTTTTGAACAACAGCATCATCTTATGGGTGTCTGCAGCTCACAGAAGAGGCAGCTCCTAGAAGCTGAATCAGCCAGTAGTAACCATGAAGGTTCCTTGTCCATCTTCTACATTCCAAGAAGCCAGGACCCCTGGTAACTCAAACTTGACTTACTTTCAGCACCACGAACAGAGACAGCAGTCATATGTCCCACCTGTGCCCCCTAGTGGCAGACAGAGTTTTACCCAGCTCTTTTGAAAAGGGTAATTAAACTGCCTCTCAGAATTAGAAATTTCCCCTTGACCATCAGTCCTTCTTTCAGCTCCCAAATTTTAAGATATATCACAGGAAGGTCAAGTAAATCTTTGAGTTCTGAGTACAAACTAATTTTCTTTCAACTTCGGTATTGTGACATATCTTTCAGCATGCTTAGGTCTTTGGGAATTTTGCTTCATTCTCTACCAAGACCTATCTCTTCCTTGCTTTGGTGGGACTGTTTACCTAAATCCTTTGGTAACAGAAAAGCTATCTTTTCTTTTTTCTCCTCTCCTCTCCTCTCCTCTCCTCTCCTCTCCTCTCCTCTCCTCTCCTCTCCTCTCCTCTCTCCTCCTCGCTATTTCTTGTAATCCAGACACACCACTTAGTTTTCTATCTGATTAACTTTCCTTAAAGCTGCAAAATTAAATCCAGAAATCATATTTTGCTTGTTTATGAGATCTTATGACCTAAACATCTCTCTTTTTTCTTTAATAGCTGGGTCATAAGTGTGATTTTCTACTTCCATGCTTTCAGAAACTGGGAAAGAGGAAAAGGTGTGGTTCTAGGCCAGACTCATGGCTAACAATTGAATTTCACTCAAATATAAAATTATGAAAAAAGCACATTAGCTAGAGTTTTCAGAAAATAGATTTTTTTGTAGACATAGTGATATGTGAAGTTCTTCCAGGCCATGAGTCTTTACCAAATGTATGCTTAAGAGGCCATTGTGGGACCTGGTGCTTTTAGTTGGATGCGTTTTTTTTTTTTTTCTCACTTTTTGCTCTAACCTAAGCATGATCCACAATATTTATTAATTCAGTGTAAAAAATGTGGTATTACTCAAACTCCACCACTAACAATCTGAATGAGTGAGAGGTCAATTATGTTTATCAGGCTTTATCTTTCCTTGGAAAATGCCTCTACAGAAAATTGGATTTGTTCCTCTTACAAAAGTTGGAAATTCTCAGTCCATAGGACTTTTACAGGATTGTCAAATAATTTCCTTCATTTATAGGATTTTTTCCTGTTTCTTTTATTTCTGGTTTGGTTCGCTTGTTGTCCACTCCTTACCTGGGAAGCTCTAAGAGATGTCTAAAATTAAATATTGGTGAGAAAGAGGTCCTGGAAGAATGTTTGAATGAACCCAACATCTAAATATATCAGGGGTGATATTCCCTTGCAATTGGTCCCTATCACTTTATTTCATAGTGATTCCTTTCCCTATTCAAAAGGTTTCCAGATAAATCTCTGGATAAATAGTTATATTGTATAAAAATTATCAAAGTCACTCTGTCCTTTAGAATATGAGCTCATATCGAACAGGTTGTATGATTATTGCTACTCAGTATGTTCTCAGTGTTATATAAGAACAGAAGTACATGTAGGTTGCTAAAATAGGGTTTGGAAGTGTCTTGATCTGTTTCATGTTGCTGAAACAAAATACAGGAGAATTGTGTTTATAAAGAAAAGAAGTTTTCTTTAACTTGGGTTTTTAGGGGTAAAATAATTCAAACTTGGGTGCCACATCTGTGAGGGCCTCACACTATGTCATAACATGATGGACAGCATTGCTGGCAGGACTGCACGTATGAGTGCTTTGGGGTGACCGGCTCATGCAGAGATGGTCAAATAGGTAGGATGTACTCATTTTTTGACAACACACTTTATGGTAACTAATTCAGTATGTGAGATCTAACCCACTTCCATAAGAGCCACTTGTTTAAGATTTTCACCATCTCTGAATATGAAATTTTAAGGGTTGAACCAAACCTAAATCGTAGAAGAAGGTGAGTCAATCCTTCCTTATTTGGTCCACTTTAGAGAGATATGCACTTTGTTGATTTCAAGGAGCTATCAACCTGTCAATTATCTTTAACATAATAAGTCTTATTATAAACAATCAATCATACTGACCTCTGATTGAGATAGTCAGAGCTAATCCCAACATATAGGACCTTTTTTTCTTTTTCTTAAAGACATCTGGATTTACTGACAAACTCAACTTTTTATTACACTACTGAAGAATCAAACCCAGGGCTTCATGCATGCTAGGCATGTACTCTACCACTGAGCTATATCCCTAGACCACCTCAAATCTTTTTTATGAAAATGAAAAAAAAATGACGCTACTCTGGCTTTCTTTTAGTGAAACAATAGTATTCTATTATGTTATTTTAGATGCTTTTGTTCATTATTATAACCATGGACCCAGAGGCCCTCACATGAGTTACTCCTTATACATTTTAAAAGAAAGTAATATAAAATATTAACTTTTTAATAGGTTATTTTTGCTCTGTTAATGGGATTTCATACATTTATTAACAAGAAAAGCAATTGTTGCAATGCAAACCTAAGTAATCTGAAATTATGTTTTGAGATAATGGCTGAGGCCAGCTAGACTAATAATTCTTAATTTCTCATCAATATTAATGTGACTAAATGTCACAATTTACGTGTATGTGTCTGTTTATAAAATAAACATGAAAGGGCAGTATTTTTGTAGAATAAAAATTTTTATTTCACAGTAGCAGAAGTTCATGGATATTCACAAAGCATATTTTCCCTCCAAGTATTTTTCATTCTAGGACAGTGACAAGATAATTTTCATAAACATACCTACAAGAAAAGGAATCAAAGGGAAATAACTTCATTATGATTGTACAAACTTGAGAGCTCAATTGCTCATGAATTGAAATCAATCCTCAATGCAATGTTGTAATGGAATAGTTGGTACTCTGTATCAGAAGTGAGCCACCCTCCATGGGTGATGATGAGCTCATGTTAGAGTAACACACTTAAAGGATGATTCAAACTGATAGGAACATACCAAGTTTCTAGCTTTTGAGGATCACAGAATGTTCCAGCTGGGCAGAAAGTCTTCTCTGAAAGGGTTTGTTTAATGATAAATTATGGTGCACATTTACCCATACCAAATTGTAACAGAATGAGCTCGATCCCCTGTCACCATCTACCTCTAACAGTGAACACAGAGTTGTTAAAATTATACTAATTTCCAATTCAGTTTATGTGTACCATTTGAGCAGATATTATGTTTACTCAGAAGACAGATCTAGAAAAGCATTGTGCATTCTAAACACCTTTTTTCCCTTTTCTTCAAGCTGTTTAAACCTAACTCACCAAATAGATCTCATGTGTTAAACTCAAACTGTGCATGACCCTATAGTTATGCTTCATATATGGTTGTTTGTGGCTTTATATACAAGAAATAAAGGAATTGAATGCATATTATCCTCTCTGATTTTTAACACAGTTTTCAATAGTTTGAGTGGTGAGAATAAATATACCAGCATGTACTTGATGCTGTGATATCTGCTACATAAAAACACATTTTTATCTTCACAAACATCAAGTGAGTTATAGTTGATGTCCAATTTATAGTCAAGTTTGATTCATGGTTGGAGAAAATGTGGCTTTAATCCTTTCCTCTTTTGTCTCTTGAATACTTGTTGAAAGTACTTAAAAATGGCTGCAGTATTTATCCCAAGGTAATTCGTGGATTACAGAAATTTACCATGTGAAAAATATTAAATATTGATTATCATATAAATTTCTGTTATATTAAAATTAGAGATACATTCTATTTAGAAATAATTCCCAAAACAGCTTTTATATTTAGTTTCACATTGAAACTCAGTCAGATTTGCTTTAGCCATTAAGAGCCTTTTATGTGAAAGTAAATGAATATGGAAGCAAAGCAGAACTTTTTTTTTCTAAATGAAAATAGCAGTTTTAATGTATTATTAATGAGGAAGTAAATTTCACTAACTTCAGTATGTGGGAGGCTAAGACTGGAGGATTTCAGGTTTGAGGCCAGTGCATGATACCAAGACCTTCTTTTAAAATAAAAATACAAAAAGAGATGGGGGGGTAGAAGAATGACCTTGAGATTAATCTTCAGAAGAAACAAAAAAGAAATATAAGGAGGTAGCAGAATTTTTTAGATCTGTAGTATCTGCTGTGAAGTTCACTCTCTTGACTCCTTTTATAATATAGTCTTTCAGTATCTATTGGGTTAAGGAAGAGGTATGGAGTTCTTTTCTAATATCTCATTTTGCATTTTGTGTTTTTTTCATTGTTGCCTTTTTTCGTTTTTAAATTTATTTTTAAAATAAGTTTATTTTTAGCTTACTAAGATAATTGAAAAAGATGTATATATTTAAGATATAAAATATAGAGCTTTGATATATGTTTACATTTGGAAATGATTACCACCATCAAGTTGGTTAACATTTCCATGACTTCACACTGTAAATTCTTATTTTTATTTATTTTTATTTTTATTTTTTGGTGAGAACACTGAAGATTACTCTCTCTGCAGGTTTCAAATATACAATACATTCTTATTAGCTATATTCACCATTCTATAAGTTAGAACTCTAGAACTGTTCATCTTGTAACTAGAAGTTTTTTCCTTTTGACCAGTATTTTCTCATTTCCTCTACTACTCAACCCTGGCAACTACCATTCTAGTGTCTTTCTGAATTTGACTTCCTCAGGTTCCACCTAAAAGTGAAGTTATACAGTAATTGTATTTCTGTGTCTGTCTGAATAAGTCCACTTACTTTATGCATATTATTGAAAATAATGACAGGGTTTATTTCTTTCTTAAAGTTGAATAATCCATTGTGTATCTCTCTCTCTCTCTCTTTCTCTCTCTCTCTCTCTCTCTCTCTCTCTCTCTCTCTCTCTCTCTCTCTCTCTGTGAGTGTGTGTGTGTTCTTTGTCCATTCATTCATTGATAGACATTTAGGTTGGTTTCATACCTTGATTAATGTGAATAATGTTGCATTGTACATGAGAATGCAAATATCTCTTTGAAAAATTATTTCATTTTCTTTGGATATGCACTAGAAATAGGATTACTGGATTAAATGATACTTCTACTTATAGTTTTTTTTTGGAATCTCCATATCACATAATGACTATACCCATTTATATTCTAACCAATAGTTCATAAGGATTCTCTTTTGTCCACATCCTCACCATTTTTTTTTATCATTTGCTGTTTTGTAATAGCCATTATGAAAGGTATGCAGTGACATCTCATTATGGTTTTGACTTAAAGCAAATGATGTATTTTAATCCTTCTTCTTTGGCTTCTCATGCATAACTCAAGCATTCTGGTTATTGTCAATGAAGTGCAATCTTTAAACTTGTAAGAGATAAATCTGAGGGTCACAAATGCTCCCTAAATTTAATTTTCTAGAGAATGAATACATCTTCACTATTTAAAAAGATGTAGATAAGAGAATAAACCATAATGTGAACTTATTGAATGCTTATTTCTGTACTAGTCACTTTTTTCTCCAAGGAATAATATGGTAGGGAACAAAGCACATTTCTCAAAGAGTTTAGTCTTTTTGGGAGAACTTTATGAAAATGCATCAATTACATGTACATCTATCTGCCTGTTTTCATCTAGAAAGGAGTTAAAGAAGGCCCAGTATATGTAACTTACCATTTGAGATTTCAGGGTGCCTAAGAAAGAGAAAAGCTTAGAGCTTATGGAGAATGAAAAATCGAACAAAATGAATTAAAGAATGAGCTAATATTTATATCAAGAATAAGTTTATGGCCAATAAAACATTTATAGGAATAGTTAATTCAGAGACTTTATCTTGTATAAACACTTTCTTAAAGGATCTCACAAACCTATATACCCAGGAAAATGAAAATTCAACATAAGAGAGATAAGAGTGGGAACAACATTAAGCATAGATACCAGTGGGATTAAGTATAATAATAACTATATAAAGTGACTATGAACTAATGTGAAAATTAAGGGTCTCTTTATCAAATATTATATAAAAAGTGCAAGTAGTATATATTCATATTGCAGAATTCTATATTTCAGTTTAAAATAAACATGATATATATGGATATATATGAATATAGTACTAGCAGGTATACATTTCTAAAATATTTTGTCAATTGCAAAAATATATGTTACAACTAATAATATATGATAGTATATGTAAAATATTTATCCATAAAATCTGAAATTTTAGAAATAATATATGTCAAAATTTTGACAGGTTTATCTTTGGAGAGAGGGTTGAGATTGTAAATAGAGTAGGTAATGGTGAAACAAGGCTTCTAGTTTTGATTTAATGAACTATAATGTATAGATGTTTTATAAACATACATTTATGTAGAATTTCATGATTAAATGATTTAAACAATAAGAAATACTTATGGAATAACTAAAAATACATAGCTCTCTCACTTTCTAGCATGATCTTGGAAGGCTGTATATGAACTTCCAAATTTCCACATCTAATATAAAGTTTGTGTGTGTGTGTGTGTGTGCGCGCGCACACGCATATGTATGTATGTACACATGCACTTGTTTTAATATAGTTTAAATCTAATGCAATGACAAATGTAAAATCCTAAATACGATGTCAGGCATATAGTATGCTCCTAACCAATAGTAGTTAATATTATGTGGCAGATATTCAGGTAGCTAATCATCAAACTGCTAAAATGAAGTTGTAATTATAGAACTATACATTTTGTTGATTAATTGTTCACTGTTGAGAAATATTGTTTAAGCATTAGGTTGTTTATAGAATTTTTGTTTAACTTTAAGTATTCATGAAATTAACACACAGTTTTCAAAGCAGTGTTGATATTATTTATATTGTACAGTAAAGCATCAATGATAAAATGTATAGGTTGGAAGAAATTTAAAGTAATCTCTTTGCTATTTTTTTAACCCAGCAGATACCACATCTGAGCCATACCTCCAGACTTTTTATTTTTCATTTTGAAATAGGATCTTTGTAGGTTGCTCAGAGTCTCTCTACATTGCTAAGGCTGTCCTGTCTCAGCCTCTCAAGAATTGAAATTACAGATGTGCACCGCCATTCATGGCTTCTGATCTTTTATAAAAAGCGGTATATAAATGTCTAGGAACACCTTGAGTTCAAGGTAGTTTATAGGAAGCAGTGAACCTATTCAGAAAGCCAGAGCATAATTGAGGAAGGACCCAAGGTATATTATTTTATTTCTGTCTTTTAATAATCTTTTTAAAGATAGAATATTAACATGATTAGAAACCAATCATAAAAGCATATTAAATAAATTAGTGTAAAAGTATGTCCCTAAAATAGATAATGGAGTTATGTCAAAGCATGGCAATTTTCCATGTGTTGAAATTACCACCATCCAATGGTCATTTTTCCCCTAGCCTCATGTTTAATTGGAAATTATATTTAGTGTTTTAGTTGTAATATTACAGAAGAATTATTGTTTGAAGAGAAAGGTTCACAATGCTTTGTCTTTCTGAAATGGGATAAGAAGTTGTTAGGTTTTTCCATTGTACTTATCTTTATGCCATAGATTCCACTACATCTGTTTTCATTCAGATAAGTTGACAGCAAAGGAAACTTAGGCAAATTTAGTTTAAAAAAACTATTAATATGTTTATAAAATCAACAGTTGAGGGTGCTCCGGATATTTTCTTTTACAGTGAGGCTGTTTATTAAGTAAAGATCATCTATGTCAATGTTTATATTTACTTGTTTCAAAAATAAAATTTTAAAAGAAGTAAAGCAATATGATAGAATGAGAAAAGCAGTGACTCCTGATTGCATCTGGGAGTGTGTCCTGCTGGCTGTTCTTCCTTCTCATCTTGCACACTCTCCTCACAAGTGATAACTACCTTCTATAAGCTCATTACTGGTTAACATGCTGTGCCTGCACATTACCATCTACTCATACTATAAAATCAACATTCTCAGCTCTCTCCTTACTCCAGACTTTCAGACCCTGTTACCATCCTTTTTATGGATGGCATCACAGATTTGCTAGAATTTTAACCCCCAATGTTCTAATGAGATTTCATTTTATTTTTCACCTGTGTTTTTATTGCTGTATTATTCACAGGTATAATCAGACTCATCCCCCCCCCAATTTCTCTCATTTGAGGATTAAACACAGAACCTTGTTCATGCTAAGCAAACACCCTGCCACCGACCTATACTTCCAAATACTTTTATTTTGAGACAGGGTCTTGCTAAGTTGTCCAGACTGGCTTTGAACCTGCAGTCTCCCTGCTTGAGACTCCTGCGCATCTGGGAAGACACCATCATACCTGTCAACATCTTTCTCTTTAGTTAGTAAACCATGATGTTGAGTTAATCCTATCTCTAAAATATCTATTAAAATCATTCTTTCATCCTTTCTTTGCCACTGCATGGTTTAGACTCCTCTCTCAAAAAAATACTACAATTATTTATGTAGCATTTCTTCCTTCAAGATCTCTCTGCCAATTGCCCTTTTGGTGTCAAATCAATAATTCTTTTAGAGCCAAAACAACCTACTTGAAAACAAAACAAAATTTAATGGTTTGTCTTTACCTATTTGATTAAGATTAAATGCTTTCACAAGACCTTCAAAATTTAGCCCTAATCTATTTTCTATGAGTCTTACCAACATTTGCCAAGTTTTTCTGTTTTTCCTCACTAGCAAGGCTTCTGGAGTTCATCAGAAAAAATATATTTCTCCTTCCTTCCTTTTACCTTCCTTCCCTCCCTAATTTACCGAAAAAAAGTCAATCTAGTATGGTGTACAACATGTTTTAATAGATTTATATATACATTGTGGAATGTTTAAGTTACTTAACACATATTGCATATATATATATATATATATATATATATATATATATATATATTTTGTGTGTGTGTGTGTGTGTGTGTGTGTGGGGAGAACACTTAAAATCTACTCTGATAGTGTATTACTTATATGTAGAGTGTACAAAATCAACCTTACAGGAACAGAGAGTAAAATGGTACTTTGTTAGAAACTAGAGAGTGTTAAGAGGTGGGGAGACATTTGTCAAAATCACAAAATTTTAGTTAGGTGGTAGGAGCTATTTTCCACTCTTACACTTGGCATAACCCTTATCAACTGTTTTTCACCAGTTATATTCTTCACATATGAAAAAAATCCCTCTGGCCATTTTCAAACTGGTGAATTTCCAAGCTTCTTTTATCTCTCAGATCTAAGGATATCTCTTCTGTTAAACTTCTGTCTTTCAACATTGACTCTGACTTATGGAATGTTAAACATTAGTGTTGGTAGCCTCACTCTGTGATTTTCTTAAATGATCCTCCCATTGAATTGTGAACTCCTTGATTGTAAGGACCATGAGCCATTTTCCTCTGTATTTTTCTACTTAGTATTAGCAGGGTTAGTATTTCACGTGTCTGAGGACTTTGCTCAGGATTCTTTATGTTTTTTCTTAAGTGATAATCTGTTTTAGATATTACCCTACCCCTCTTTTAACCTAAGTGAAAGGGAAGGAAAGAGAGAATATTTAAAATAGTGTTGATCTCAGCTAAAACCTGCTTGCATTCTGTAGCCAATCTGAGATGTTCAGAGATCTCTTGACTATCAGCAGTGCTCAAAGATTTTCACATCACACCAGTGAATATGAAAAATATGGATGTGAGAAATATCTTTTTTTGCATTTGTTATCTGAGCTGTTTAGCAGCCCAACCTGTGTTCATCTCATGTTAACTGAAGTTTTACTATCTATTCAACATGACATACATTTTAGGTTGTCATAGCAGCTCTTTCAAATATATGCATTTTCTTTTCCCTTTTAAATGCATCTTAGTACATATTTTATTAGATTTTAATATATGTTCATGCAGTATTTCTATAAAAGGCATTTTATTTTGGTGAGAATACAGACCATCAGACCTACCCACTTAACAATTTTCTAAGTGTAAAATACAGTATTGTTGGCTATAGGCACAATGTTGAACAATAGTTCTCTAAACTTTTATTTCATTTTGCTTAGCTGAAACTTTAGCACTATTTATTCCACATTTCTCTCCCCAAAACCTACTATAATTTATTTTTGTTTGCCTTATGCTTATAGTTATAATAAAGAAAAATTATCTTACAAATGTGTGTTCTTCTTTAAAATACTATTACAAGGCGTTCCTTTTCCTAAAGTATTACCTAGGGGGATTTACAACTAAAAGTGTCCAATGATAATAGCAATTGCTAATAGTAATGTTGAGCACTCACCATTTTACAGGTACTCCCTTAATGCTTTAAATAGAATATAAAAGTCCTCCGCACAGAGAATGGTAATAGTATTCTCCTAGTCTCTAGAAGAGAAAAAACAGAAAGTTGAACAATTTAAGAAACTTTTGCATGTCACACAGCTGGTAAGGATCAAAGTCTGGTTTGAGATTCAGGCAACCTAATTCTAGAGCCCACACTCATAAGCACTACACCTGTGAAAGGTATAACTAAGAACAACACAATTTTATATTCTACCTGATAAACCAGAGGTTCAATTCCCTGTCAGAGTAGCATCCTTTTGAATAGACTGATCCTTTCTCCTGAAACCATATTCCTCACTGTTACACTTTTTATCTTTCACATTCCATGTGATTCTAACTAATTATATGCTAAGCATTTTTTTCTCCTTTGGGGAAATCTTGTTACTGCTTTGTTTGGCCAGTGCTTTGCTGAAACATCTCATTACAGCCCTGTGTGGAAACTAATATGTAAGTACTAAGCCACTACCAAGTGCATATCTGTAATTCTTTTTGTGACCCAAACAATGAGAAACTATCTAACTTCAAGTAAAAATGGGAAAAGAAAATATACATTAATTCTTTTTTACTTAAACATAAATATAGGGATTGTGTTAAGGACAATATGATATAATTAGCACAAATAATTGATATTATGTATGTAATATTATAATCACCTAATTACAGAGTTGAATATTTAACCAACAAATATAATTTTATTAAAACAAACATAAAATACATACATGAGACCCCTACAAACCAAAATGACCAATGTTACCTTTTAATTTCATATTACATCTATTCTATGTTATAGAAGGATAGGATATTTTGAAGTGTACTTTGTTCAGGGAATTAGTAGAAAAACTTCCTTTTAGTTTTGTAATTATAATGGAAAAATACACCTATGGAACTATTATAAATTGCTTTTTTCATACAATAGCAAGATTTTCCCCATAGTGTACTTCTATCATCAATAGTTGAATGTGATTAACTTCTGAAATAATGTCTGGCATAATGAGAGTCCATAAGCAGGAAACAGTTGTGGTGCCAATGAAAGAGGAGGGGTACTATTGCTGGGGTTGAATAGAAGTGAAGAAGTACCTAGAACTGAAAGAAATACTCCTCAAGATCAGAAGTGGCCAATCTCAGGGCCTCTTTGACTCCACACCAGAGTTTGTTTGCTTTTGTAGGTGACATGTTTAGAAATTTGAAGAGTGCCTATTTACTTGCTGCTGGTCTGTGATCTCTCCCCACCACAATCTGCCTGTTCATTCTGGGCCTCATCTCATCTTCAGGGTTTGATTCTCCATTGACACTGGCCAGTGTTTGTCTTTCCTTTGGTAACATCTCACACAATCCTCTCTGCATCTTTCCATGAAGGTGTTGCTGTTGCCTTGGAGATCATACAGCACATGCAACTGGACACAGGCCAGCAACTTGGAATAGATGAGAGAGCATTTTGGTGAACCTACCCAATGTTTCAGTCTTGACTTCTTAGGGTACAATCAGAGGGTGTGAACCCATAATAAAACCTCATTTTATTTTAGATGTTCTGACTTTACATTTATATGAATTTGCAGGATTTCTTAAACTCAGTATTGCAGGGTTGAACAGACCAGATTTGGCTGATATTCTTTCTTGATGGGAATAGTTTGACACCACTCACAACTCACCACACTGCCTCAGTGAAGCAAGAAAAGCAAGACAATTTGGGCAAAGAAGAAACTGTATGTTGATTTGTAGTGAACAGCCCTCTAATCCAAGGCATTTGGGTAAAATCAGGATGGTAATATCTGAGACTTTGTTCTAGCTTAGGTAATCAAGGCCCTTTGTGTCTAAGATCTTGGGGAAATCGGTTTCATCTGGGTTCCAAGCACTTATGCAATCCAGGGAAAAGTAACTCTTAAACTAGATTTCCATATGTACCATTTGGTGACCTTCTTTCTCTAATTGTCTTCAAATACCAGTCTGGAAGTCATAGTAATAGATGAATGTGTTACGGCTTTCTCACATGCCAGCCACTATTCTAAAGGTTTTATATGCCATATCTCATTAAATCCTCATGACAGCTCAATGAGGTAGCTACCATTATTACCTTCATTTTACAGAGACAGGAGACTAAGACAGAGGGAGATTGAATAACTTGATCTCCAGGGTGCATAACTTGGAAGAACTAAAAGAGGATTTTAAGGAGTCTAACCCTAAATTCCTGGTCTTGTTCCCCAGGGATTGGGATAGACCCCTTCTAACACAAGTGGCTAATAAAAGGTTATTCTAGGGCCAGGATGTATTATAACAAGAAGCTTGCATAGCTAAGTCTGTAGG
This sequence comes from Muscardinus avellanarius, assembly GCF_963383645.1. NCBI lineage: Eukaryota > Metazoa > Chordata > Mammalia > Rodentia > Gliridae > Muscardinus > Muscardinus avellanarius. The sequence goes on from NC_137795.1 coordinate 70,310,423, forward strand.
AAGGTCCCCAAAATACAGCTCTAATTCCTAATGACCTAGACTTTAAAATTCTCTCTGGAAATGAATGACCTTTTCTTTTGAGAACAGTTTAGAAGGGGATTAGTGAGTGCCATGAGTTTGCAGAGTAGTGGTCAGGATCATGTCCAACATAAGCCTCTAAGGACTGATTTTCCAGGACCTGGAAATATAGGTTTATGGGGAAACTGGCTTTTTAATGTGCATCTGGGGACTCCTGTCAGAAGCCTTACTCTACTTTGATCAGTTGGTATCTTAAAAGATTTACTTGTATTCGCTGTTTTGGTTTTTTTTTTGGGGGGGGTGGCTATCTGTATTCCTGTCCTAAGTTCTTTATGTTGGGGTCAGAAATGGCTGCTTTCACTTTGAGCCAGTAAGATCACTGGATCCTGGTTACTCTGGTTACGCTTATGTTGCAGAACTAATTCCTCCCAAAGGAATAAGTGGGGGGTGGTGGTAGAAGAGCAGTTTTTGAATCCAACTTTTATAATATAACATGAAGTGACCTGATTGTGTGTTGCTTGCTTCTCTGATTGTCAGTTATGTATAAGACATATTGGATGTCATAATTTATGTCTTTTTTCCAGACTACATTTTAAACCTCTTAATGTAAGCAATATATGTTTTACATAATATTCTGACTGCTTATGATTATTGCTAATAAATTGTTTTGGCAGTTTAAATATATTAGTCTATTTTCAAGACTACTTTTTTCAAATATTACTGGCATAGACAATCAAAAAATCATAGAGGAACTCTGGTGTGGTGGCACATGCTTGTAATCCCAGCATTTGGAAGGCTGCGACAGGAGGATCACGGTTTAAGGACAGTCTCATCCGCTTAGTGAGGCCCACTGCAACTCATTGAGACCCTGTTTCAAAATAAAAATTAAAAAATCGGGATGAGGGTGTAGCTTGGAGGTAGAATGCCTCTGGGTTCCATCTCCAGTACTGCCAAAAAAAAATTGTAGAGTGTAAGTTGAAATATTTTTGAGGCTCACACAGTTTAAAACATGAAGAATTTTTTTTTTTTTTTTTTTTTGGTAGTACTGGGGATGGAACCCAGGGACTTTCTACCTCCGAGCTATACTCCCAGACCCTTTTTTATATTTTATTTGGAAACAGGGTCTCACTAAGTTGCTGAGAGCCTCACTAAGTAGCTGAGGCTGGCTTCGAACCCGTGCAATCCTCCTGTCTCAGCCTCCCAAGCGCGGGGATTACAAGTGTGCGCCACCATGCCCGGCAACATGTAGTAATTTTGAAGTAGATAAAGGACATATGATTTATACAATTATTTTCAAAAGTGTTTGGATTTTGATGCTAATAAATAATTGTTTTAACTTGGTTTGTTTGTTTGTTTATTTATTTATTTATTTATTTATTTATTTATTTATTTTTGGTGGTACTGGGGTTCCTGGAAGCCCTTCTACCTCCGAGATACACTCCCACGGGCTACACTCCCAGACCTATTTTTTTACTTTTTTTTTTTTTAATGTGGAAATAGGGTCTGTTAAGCCATTGACGCTGGCTCCGAACCAGCATGATCCTCCTGTCTCCGCCTCCCAAGTGCGGGGATTACAAGTGTGCGCCACTGTGCCCAGATTAACTTGGTTTATATTTGAATTCTTGGTTTACCCATGCTTTTTCCTCCATTAGTCAATGTTTTTATATAGATCTCCAGGGCATGTTCAGTGGTTTGTATACACCTCCACCTCCTCTCTTCTATTATTATATAAAAATAGAGGTAGTGTTTTACCACATCTTAATAAATGTTCACCAAATACACTTAAAAATCAGATTCATTATTTAATTCTGAACCTTGGGAAAAGGGCTTGGGCTGTGTGTTGGGTGTTCTTTGAGCTGCAGAGATGTAAATGCCAACTTTCTGTTCTGCTTTTAGGTCACATGTGCCAATTTAACAAATGGTGGAAAGTCAGATCTTCTCAAGTCAGGAAGTAGCAAATCCACACTAAAGCATATATGGACAGAAAGCAGCAAAGACTTGTCCATCAGCCGACTCCTATCACAGACTTTCCGTGGCAAAGAAAATGACACAGATTTGGACCTGCGATATGACACCCCAGAACCTTATTCTGAGCAAGACCTCTGGGACTGGCTGAGGAACTCCACAGACCTGCAAGAGCCTCGGCCCAGGGCCAAGAGAAGGCCCATTGTTAAGACGGGCAAGTTTAAGAAAATGTTTGGATGGGGTGATTTTCATTCTAACATCAAAACAGTGAAGCTAAACCTGTTGATAACTGGGAAAATTGTAGATCATGGCAATGGTACATTTAGTGTTTATTTCAGGCATAATTCCACCGGTCAAGGGAATGTGTCGGTCAGCTTGGTGCCCCCTACAAAAATCGTGGAATTCGACTTGGCACAACAAACGGTGATTGATGCCAAAGATTCCAAGTCCTTCAACTGTCGCATCGAATACGAAAAGGTCGACAAGGCGACCAAGAACACACTCTGCAACTATGACCCTTCAAAAACCTGTTATCAGGAGCAGACCCAAAGTCATGTGTCGTGGCTCTGCTCCAAGCCCTTCAAGGTGATCTGTATTTACATTTCCTTTTATAGTACAGACTATAAACTAGTACAGAAAGTGTGCCCTGACTATAACTACCACAGTGACACACCTTACTTCCCCTCTGGGTGAGGATGAGCAGGGCCTGAGACTGAAGCCTGAGGAATTCAAGGTCATACGACAGGGCTGTTACCTCAAAGAAGAAGGTCACATCTGTTGCCTGGAATGTGTCTACATTGCTGCTCGTGTCAACCGGCTGCAAATACCCTAGTGGAAAATAATCTGGTGTAATTTCTGCCCAGTCAGCTTCATTTCTCAGTATAGTTGTAAATCACCGCAGGTTTTAAAGTCATACTTAAAGACATGCTCTCACATATAGAGGCACACCAACACACACTCATGCACATTTCAGCTCGCATCTCTCACGGCTCCTATTGAGAGGGCTCTCATTGTCTGACTCATAAAGGTTTAGGATAAATGATCCTCAAATGAAAGGATTAACTAGACAGAAAATGTTTCTAACACTTGCTGTTATGGAAATCTCTCTTAAAGTCTTGAGTCCATGCTAATCAATAATCCCTATTCATGCATTCCTACTGCTTGGAGTAGCTGTACTGGTAAATACTACTGTAGGAGTATATGCTTGTTAAAAATGGAAAAAAAAATGTGTCTTTAGAGCTCAGTAATCTTTCTTTTATGAACACAATAAAGTGTAGTAACTTTTTTTCCCCAGCATACAGTAGGCACATTCAAGGTGATACAAGATGGCTCTTTTTTTTTTTTTTTCCCTATGGAGGGAGCCTGTTTTTAGTAAAGATGAGCAAACTTTTGGAATTTACATGTGGGCAGACATTGTGATTACAGCTTTCATCGCCAATCATTGGACATTTGCAAAGTTGAGACCAGCTAAGGCCGCTTAAAACAAGTTCTGATCATTATATAAGAAGGGAAATGCCTGGCAGACACCATGTAAGTTATAAGTGTCTGTCCTATCTTTACTACACATATTGTAACAAATTCAATATCCTAGTCTTCATTTGTATGAATGGTTTGTATTGTACATAGTTTAACCAAGTGTTATTTGAGCTGCTTATTAATATTAAATCGTACTTGTCTCTCTGCTTGTTATTGGTTATAAAAGAAAACAGGTTATGAGGAATCCATTTTATCAACGTAGCTGTGAACTCCATTAAAAAGACAAACATACTGTACAAAGCATTTATTCAGCTCAAGTATTGTTGAAAGCTATACATATACAACATTACACTGTCTGTATTTAGATATTTTATTTCTGGACAAAGCGAAATGTACATAAAAATAAAACACTTAAAGTTGAGTTTCAATATGCCCTGTGTAAGATGGTGATTTAAATGTTTCTGACAAGAAGAAGATGCTGGAATATAGTCATGACTTTGTAGCTCATGCCTTTAAATTTGTACAGAATCATCTAAATTGCTATTAGTTGCCCAGTCAAAGCGTTTTAAGACTTCCAGTGCCAAACCTGGGAAATAACTGTGGCACACAGTATTGCACACATTTTTGGTTATTGTCTTGCAAATTATCCATGCAAAAAATCAGTGAGAATAAGGAGATACCTGAGGTCTCCTAATTAATTATAACTGGTTGACTTTTTTCCTGTACAGACTCTCTATTTAGTGGGAGGATTAAAGTGAAGGTAATTTTTTTTCTTTAAAAGAAAGTCAAGATGTCTGAAGACGGTGGCTGAGTTCCCTGATTCTACGACTATGACTCCACTCAACTGAAGAAATTGCAAGAGTAACCAAGGGCTTCAGTGTTCAGTTTACCTATAGCTGGATCAATGTACTTGTAACAGCATTTATGGATATTAAGCTTTCTTATAAAAATTAATTGCTGCACATATCCCCAGCAAAATAAACAGATAAATAAATATGTAAGGTAACCCAGTTTTAAAGCCATGAATTTGGGATTGGGATGTAGAGAGTCTCCAAAGTTAACCAAAGAAACCAAATTAAGAAGATTAATTTATTTCCATCTCTCCCAAATATGTTTATATGTAAGTCTATGTTAATACAGAAAGCAGAGAAAACAAAATCACAGACTTCTAAAGTGAGAACTTAATGATTTGACCTTGGAGAATCTTCAACAGCAAATGGAACACATCATTCTCTTAATTGTCCATCTTCCAAAGTCTTTTAGTATATCTAGGCAGTCATTTATGTCAATGTAGTAATGGATTTGCCATGGACTTAGAGGCTAATGATAGAACAGAGTTTCTGCAACAAAGAAACCAACGAGAGGTCCATGAGTTCCAGCTGCTGGACATATTTGCCATAGACAAATCTCGTTATTCTGGAGTTTAATTATCAACATGATCACTTAGTTGACTGTTAGCAAAGATGACAGTGAGAAGGGCGAAATCATTTTTTTTCTCCTTTTAGTGGTCTATGATTTTTCTTTATGTGGTCCAGTGTGTCCTTCTGAAATCTGAGATTCAAAGTGAGATGAAAACACACTTCAGTCACCACTCCTGTATTCTGCTTTCTAAACTTCCTGTGAAATACTGCTCTTAAATTTTTGTTATACAGGACACAACTAATATTCAATAAATTAAATTTTTCTGTAGTTTTTCTTTAGATAAAAAAGACAAGAGAAAAACATAAACTCCAAGAAGGATTTCAATTTTAAAATAATCTATATTTTCAGGACTCTTTTTCTGAGCCAGTATAGACTTTTTTCAAACTCCTACATCATCAACACTATCTATAGTACAGAAAAGATATTACAGAACTTTGATACAAAAGAAAATTTCTTTGTATCCAATATATTTTTCCTGTATATACAGAAAATGAGTGAAAAAAGATCAGCAACATGAAAGTTCAAAGGCTCAGTTTAAAAAATTCATTACACCAACTTATTGCTTCAACAGGCTAGAAAGTGTTAACTATGTTTAAAAATTACATTGGTTACTTGGGAAGAATAAACTTGAAGGTGCACTATGGAAATGGCTTTCTCTACAAGCTAAAAAAATAATTCCATACCTTTGCTAAGGCTAGGGAAAAATATAACGGAAGAAAAAACTTTTCAGGAGAAAATAAATAGCACCCAATGCAAACATGGCTTTGTCAATCACCTATTTTTCTTTTCAAAACCATTTTAGTTGAACTGCAATTGCTATGAATAAATGATTATTGTGGCTTCTTGCCTCATGGGAGTAAAATGATATGTTTCTAGTTTATCTAAATATGATAAAAGCAGTTATCACAATATGGTTTCAATTGAGCATTTTGGGGTCTGTGGCCCTTGGGAGAATTTCTCTACTTGAGTGTAAGGAGCACAACTATGAATAGTATATACTAAAGTTTCAAAAGTGATTATTCTGCAAGTAACTGAGATACTTGTTACACTTATAACTCTGGACTGAGAACCTTGATTTTCCTTCATTTTATCAGTAAATTGTAAGACATATTTTTGCATAGAATAGATTAAAAAATCATGAGATACATGAGAAAGTATTTTTCTTTCCCCCTTTTCCCTTACTTCTTTGCATGTCAAAAGCAGCTTAACCAATATAAACAGTTCTTTAGAAAAGCAATTTGTACCCCCCCATCAACTCTGAATGCCTAGTTTTAGCTTGAAGCAAATAGCCTGTGTTTATAAACCTTTGAGAGATTTGTCTGGTGTGCCACTTTTAGAGATTTATTTCTTTAGTTTTCAATCTTTTATATATCTTATTTTTTTATTCTTATTTAGAACAAGTATAAATAAATAGATGCAGTCAAAAATTAAAAAAAAACAAAACATAATGTTACATAAAAGTGATTACTATTATTTACAAGTGACAAATAGTGAGTTTATGGTCTGAATTGAACCCTGAAATACTGATTGCTAAATCAGACAATTCTCAGGAGTCCTGTGTGTATCAGTGAAGGATTACAGTGGCTGATTATAGAAGGAAATAATTTTTAATTAAATAATTTTTAATTAAAAATAATTAAAAATTGTGGTATATCACTGAGTTTGAAGAAACAAGTCTATGATTGCTTTTCTTTTAGTGTGTGTGTGGGGGGATTGAATGCAGGGGCAATCTACCTCAGAGCTACACCCACAGCCCGATTTATTCTTTATTTTTGAAACGGGGACTCACTAAGTTGTGGAGGCAACTAATTAGCTGAGGCAGGCCGTGAAATCTGATCCTCCAGTTTCAGCCTCCCAAGTACAGGGATTACAAGTGTAAGCCACGGGGCCTGGCTGGCTTTTCTTTTTATTAGAATTGAAAAGCACAGGAATCTTGCAGTGAAAGAGCTGTAGTTTTGTTCTACGAGGGAGGTCTAAAGAAAGAGCCAAGATAAGACTAGTAGTGCAAAACAACTGGCGTTTCCCAAGTAGGATGAAAATAACTTTAATATTTATTATTCTACCTTTGCAGGAATATAGTTTTAATCACTGATGGATTGTAACATGGTTCTAAAGTTCCTAGGTGAAAACCTGCAGAAGGATTAGGGGCTTTCTTTTGATGGCTATAGAGGCTAATGCCATTGGAGGCTAAGAATCACCTCTCCCTTTTCTCTTTTTGATTTTTTGTTTGTTTGTTTGTTTGTTTGTCTGTATGGCTGTTTGTTTGTTTAAGTACTAGGGCTAGAACCCAGCACATTTTACCTTACAGCTACACCCTTAAACCTTTTATTTTATTTTTTTAAACAGTCTCACTAAGTTGCTGAGGGTCTCACTAGATTGCTGAGGCTGGTGTTTAAACTGTGATCCTCCTGTCTCAGCCTCTCAAAAACTGGGATTACAGATGTGTGCCACCCGCCCCCCCCCCCAGCCATTTTTCCAGTTTCTAACCTCTAAATTAAACATTCTACCTGCAGAAGCTGTTTTTGTTTTTGTTTTTGTTTTGGGTTGTACTGGGGTTACTGGAAGCCCTTCTACCTCTGGGCTACTCTCCCAGACCTATTTTATAATTTTTATTTGGAAACAGGGTCTCTTAAACCAGCAAGGCTGGCTCTGAAACAGTGCGATCCTCCTCTCTCTGCCTCCCAAGCATGGGGATTACAAACGTGCGCCACCATGCCTGGCGATAGAAGCTGTTTTTATTTAATTTTTATTCTGTGCCAAGGCTTCAAGACGGACAATTAGATATTATTATTATTCTCTTATCTTTAGATTCCTCCAACATGAGCGTAAAACCTGGCCCTTGTGGTTATGATTATTTAAAAAAATAATGAAAAGCCGGGCGTGGTGGCGCACGCTTGCAATCCCCGCGCTTGGGAGGTGGATACAGGAGGATCGCGCAGGTTCGAAGCCAGCAGCGTGCTGGCTTAGGAGACCCTGTTTCCAAATAAAAATGTAAAAATAGGTCTGGGAGTGTAGCCCAGAGTTAGAAGGGCTTCCAGGAAGCCCAGTACCACCAAAATAATAATAATAATAATAATAATAATAGTAATAGTAATAATAATAATAATAATAATAAATGATGATGATGATGATAATGATGATGAAAAGAAGTTTTTAGCTTGCCTCTGTTGCCAAACAAGTATTTTATAAATAAAATAACTATTACTGTCTCTGCTCCTGACAAAATTTACATTGTGACTTTTCTGAAACCCAAGTTTAGTATTAAAAATAATTTTTTATTTTCATTTTCTAAAAGTTTTTATTAGAAACATTGTCAGGTGATGTCTACTAAACAAGTTGAAAGTATTTCATGAACTTTTTAAGAGGAAAATGCAATTGCTCTCCTTTCTTATTACTTTTTTTTTTACCCTAAAAAGAAAGGGATGGGAGTTCATGACAATAGCTCAAATTTTCTGAACACTAAAGGATGAATTATCTACTACGTTAGGTAGGTTCCACATGTTCCTGTATTTATTTATTTATTTATTTATTTTTGGTGGTACTGAGGTGCACCCAGTGGCTTTCTATCTCCGGGCTACACTCCCAGACCCATTTTATACTTTATTTGGAAACAGTCTCACTAAGTTTCTGAGAGCCTCACTAAGTAGCTGAGGCTGACTTCGAACCCATGCAATCCTCCTGTCTCAGCCTCCCAAGAGCTGGGATTACAAGTGTGCGCCACCACGCTGGGCATGCACTCTTTTTTTTTTAATGTACTTTTATTGGTGCATTGCAATTATACATCACACAGAGGTTAAAAGATAAAGAAACATATGTGCATCACAGCACTTGGTGCATTTTCCCTCTGGATCCCAACCTGTCCCCACTCCTTCCCAAATGCAAGATTGGTAGCATTATCGTCATATGACATGACATTATTTGAACTGTTTCCTTCATCAAGTCTCCTTCTCCCCTCTCCACCTGTCTTTCTTAATCTTCTCCACTATTCTATAGGTTTCTTTCCTCATTTATATGAAGTCTCTTTTGTATTCTTGTTGAAAGAGAACACATTGATGTTTAGAAATATGATATAATTTACCTAAATTAGTGTGTCTCTTAAGTTTTAGTTTAGGAGTCAAATCCTATCTCTAGATTCTAGAGACTGACTTGTAAAATGGCTAGTCCTATTACTCTCTTTTCTGAAATTTCAAATTGTGTTGAAAATATCTTCTATGCAAAAATAACCCATTTCATGTGAACGTAGAAATGATTTTATATGACAAATGAATACTTCATTTTTCTTTAGCTCTATGGCATTTCTTTTATTTGTTTGAGATCCCCTCAGGATCCTATGCCAACCTCCAGCCTTGACCCCTGCTCAGACAGAAACCAGCTCTGATTGCCCATGCCAATCTACTTCTGTGGTGGCTACAATTTTTCCCCAAATCACTTTTTCTGCAATCATTTTTGATTTGGGGCCAGTGGTGTCTTGAAGCTTGATAAATATGGAAGTTGTAGGTTAGAGATGAATAGAGCCATAATATAATTCTAAGTTACCTGAGATTCTTGCACAGGAATCTCATTTAAAGAAACACTGCTGCATGTTTAAGAAACTTTCAACAATGTGATTTCAGTTTCTCTAAAAAACGATTCAAGTATTTTAACATGAGTTCCATTCAACTCTTTGTATGCCATTTCATAACATGTCTTTCTTCTCTTCTGCTATCAGCTGTGAATTGGGTGTTCTCACAGGACCAAAACAAAAACAACACATGATATATTTTATGCATAAAAATTGAGTGGGTGGGGAAATTTGTAAGGATGGCTCAATCTTCTGATATGTTTTATTTTTCTTGTTTGCAATATCTTATTCCTAAACACATAAAAATATAATTTTCTTGCTTTACTTTCTCAAGTTTCTCAGAATCCCAGCTCTGTACAGAAACAGGGAATGGAATAGGATTCATGCTTTTCTCTGTTATTTCCTGGTCCTCAGACTATAACCGTGTAACCTATACTCAATTATTTTCACTTATTTTCTCCTGTTTTACTCATGTTCAAAATCAACATTAAGAGGACTGTGGTGTGAAGGCAAGATACACTCCACTGTTTTAGCTGCAATCATGCTCATGGCTACCATCTCCATTGTTACATGAGCTTGTTCTACATGTTATTGTTTTACCCAAAATGTTAGGAAAAGTAGAATTTATTATTAATATAACACTTGTATTTCAGTAAAAGTACTTATAATATCTTACTTTATATAAATTATGAAAAACTGGGTGATTAGTTGAGTTTAATATATTCTTCATTTTATTTAGCTTACAAGGTATTTTGGGGAACAGTTTCAGGTATTTTTCAGATTTGGCTCGTGAAGTTATTTTCGGTGAAACTTTTTGATCTATTTACCCCCACCCCCATACATACTTTTACATTTTTGTTCCATGTGAACATTCCTGACTTAGGCAACCACGGCTGTAAACATTCAGCTCTCTACTGTAGCATTTAAAAAACAACAACAACAAAAATACTTGGAAAATATATTTTTGAAACTTTGGCTGAGCCAAAAGCTTTGATCTAAATATTTTTTCTGGTGTTTGCTGTTTTTTTATAGCATGAGTTATGTATCCTAGAAGAGAAACCTTAAAGCAGGTGGTAAAAATTCAGCATCAAATCTAAAGTTAGGATCAAATAGACCTAGTTCCTCCTTGTTAATTTCTCCACTCAGCATAGTGCTCCTTATATGTTTTATGGAGAAAATTAATTTACTAGTGCAGATAAGATTACTAATGGTACTGTGTCTCTGGGAAAGAGATTTTCCTATTAGGTTTTAAGGATCTGACAGCTTAAGGTCATTGCTTCTGGAATAGAATATGGAAAGCAGCAAGCCTTTTACCTGGGTTGAATTGCTGTATGAAGTAAGTAGGACATGGGGAATTAGGTTTAGAAAGTTTTAAGAGTGCAGCAGAAATTTTTTCTATTGCAGCAGAGAGTGGCATGGATTTGACAGAGGCCAGTGTACCCACAGAGACTTGAGGTTGGACTAGGAGCCTGCAGGAACAATCTACCAGCCCTTGCTCCTGAAGACCAGATGGGATGTAGGTCTCTGAGGAGGCCAGCATGGGCTAATGATGAATTGAAGGAGATTCAGGAGTCATCTCCTGACAACAGCAGAGAATTATGTATGTCCTGTGAAAGTTTTATGCAACCTTGGGAACAGATTGAGAGAATCCCTAGAGAGATTAAAATTGACTTCAGTGGGCTGAGATTGTAGGGCTCTCTATTTGATAAGATTTGGACTCCAAATAATAGTTATTTTATATAGATAAAATTATATTTTTGACAATGAATTATGTGACTTTTAATTATAGCCTTCTACATGATATTTCATTCATTGGATGAAATTTGTTGCTATATATTTTACAGAATTTTGGACGAAGGACACTGTGAAACAGAGACACTTATTATAGAGAAATCTATACTGAAGGGCAAAGTACCTTAAAATGTAGAGACTTTTTGTGACCTTTGGGATGCTTTCTATCCAGGATAACTCCATATTTTTATGTTGGCTTAAAGATCATCACTGTAATAATGATTTGGAGCTAAATATACCATTTTGGAAGTGTGATGGAAGTAGGTACAAAATAAATAATGCTTTCAATTCATATGTTCAATCATTCTCCTCAAATTTTTTCCAGTCACATTTTTACAGTTTGTAGATAAGTATAGAACTCATCTACATTTACAAATATACACTAAAAATAATGGATTTTTTTAAAAGGAAATCTTGCAAACCCTTGCTGTAGGAAATGTGTAACATTGAGAATAGGACTCAACCTAACTCATAAGGCTAAAAGTCGAATGCTCTTTTTTTTTCATTTTTACTATCTTTCAGCTACATTTTCTCTGAGAGATCCTACTTACATATTTGAAAAAGTCATGCTTTCTTAGTAGAGTCATGGTTTGTAAGTGTGCTCTATCTTCAGTTTCCCATAGAGGTGTCTCTTTTATATCTGGAGTAGGAAATGAAGCAGTTGAGAGGCTGATACCATGTGTATAACATTCCAACCGAATATTCTTGTATTGTCTGTTACATTCAGTGAATATTACCATGTGGCATGCATCAGTGAGGACACTAGCAGCGGGCAGCCTAGACAAAATCTCTGATGTGCAATCATTAAACTTATAATCTAGTGGGAGAAGATGGCACTTACTAAATAAATTATATATCTGGTGGTAATACATGCTATGGGAACAGAGCAGGGATTTATTCATTTGTTTATTAATTTTTATTATTGGTTGTTTGAAAAGTTGAGTTTTCTTATCTGTGGTGACACTCAAAGAAAGAAAGAGAGATAGTCATGTAGGGCAAGGACCTCCCGAAGACAGGGCATCACAATTGTAAATATCAAGGAAGGTCTGGCTTTGTGAACTTGGGCTAGAGGAGGTAGAGCATAATGAGTACTGGAAAGAAACTTAGAAAATGAGCTAAGAATAAAATCAGGATTTTACCTTTGAATGCAATTGGAAGCCTCAAAGGGTTTTGAGCACATAAGTTATATGACATGATTGTGATATATATATATATATATATATATATATATATATATATATATATATATATAATTTTTTTTTTGGTGGTACTGGGGGTGGAACACAGAGGCTTTCTACCTCCGGGCTATACTCCCAGACCCTTTTTTATATTTTATTTGGAAACAGGGTCTCACTAAGTTGCTGAAAGCCTCACTAAGTAGCTGAGGCTGGCTTTGCACCCGTGTGATCCTCCTGTCTCAGCCTCCCAAATGCGGGGATTACAAGCGTGCGCCACCACGCCTGGCCATGATTGTGTTTTAAAAGGACAACTCTGCACTGTGGAGAATAGATTGTAAAAGGGAAGTGTGGATGCAAGAAGGCCAAGTATGAAGTTACTGTAATAATATAAGTAAGATGAAATGTCTCAGATTTAGGACATGGTAGTAGCAGCATTGGCACTGAGAGACCATTAGATTCTGGATATAGTACAAAATGTAGCCTAAGAAAAATCAGTGGACTGGTTGTGATATAAAATAGAAAGAGAAAGGTCAATAATGCATTATTTAACTTTATATTAAAGCTTAAATGAAGAAAGATGCTTTATAAAAGCAAACATTTTGAAGCTTGCTTTAAAATTAGTTGAATGTTTTAGGTGGGCACATACCTTCTGATTGCTATTAACTAATACCTTTGATTCTTCTCTTTAGAATATATAGAAAAGAAAGTAATTTATGTTTTGAAAAGTCTGCATATATTCTTCAGGTCCATTCTGACAATTACTTTAATGTTTTTGAAAGCATAAGTAGATTTGCATAGTTATTTTCTTGAGGTGTTATTTGAAAAATATAGAAAAGCTCTTTCATACTATATAGCATATCAATCATTGTTGAAAAATTGAGAGGAAAATTATTACTATGTAAATTGGAAGAAAAAAGTCAATAGAAAAATAGAAAAACAGAATATACAAATTTATTCACACTTTATTTTAGCCCACATTTAATCAGTTGTACATATAATTTCTTTAGTAGGGCAGGGACTTCAAAGCTGGCTTTCATGGAGGTCAAAAAATTTCCCAAATTGTATGTATATAACATTTTATTGAAGACTGATTCTACTTTTTATCATATTTATAACAGTGTTTCTACAGCAAAACTTCTTAAGAGTGATGAAATTATATGTGAGTCAGGAATTATGAAAGAGTGAGTAGAGACAAAACTATCAATTAGTTGAAATTTCAGGAAAAGACCTATGGAGGATTACTCTTAAAAAAAGTATATTTCTTTTGTACATGACCATTTGTAATTTTAAAAATTATTTTGATATTATTAGAAAGTTGTAATTTTATAATTGAAATGTTGGACAAATAAAACAATAATTTAAACTTTTAAATTATTACTTCATCCTGAAATATCGGGAAACATATTTAGGGCCCGTTTTAAAATCAGGTATTGGCACCAGAATTATCTGTTAATTTGCAGAACATTTTCAAAAAGTTTGAGTACTATCCTTAGACATGAACTCATTTCCTCTGAATGAATGTGCAACAAGAACTGTGAAAACTGGAAAAGAAGCTAAAAATTACAAAATGGGAGGCTGAAGTAACTCATATGACTAGAAAAATTCATTGGTATAATTGGGTATGTCATTGTGCCTTGGCTGATACTCTTGATCCATATAAATATACTGTACTGGGACTTTTGATTAAAAATATTATGCTTGGATATTAAATATGTATAATCAACAAACATTAATAAATGCAAATATATGTGGTGTTTGAGTAGTTATGGTCATCAATTGATGGTGACATATCACTGGTAAGAAACAAAACAATAGCAAATATAATTCTTTCATTTCCCATGTTTATATTAACTTATGTTAATTATCTTAGACCTCTGGAAAAAAAATCTTAGGGTTTTTCTATTACAGAATAATAGTTTGATAGTTTTAATAGGTAAATGCATTAAATACTATATTTTCCCCTAAATATATGTAGCTGCTAATGAGTACATATGAGGAAGATGTAATTTTATATCAAATAAAAAACACTGCCAGAAAACAATTAGCTTTCTAAATTTTGTTTCTATTGTTTTCTTCTTTTTACATTGATTTGTATTTTTGATGTACTGATAAAATTAAGACATTCCAGCATATTTCAATGGCATAAACTTGATTTTCAAACACGAGGGTCAGTTATGTTGGCTTACTTCTTTATAGTTATAAAATACGTATTGGTCTTGAAATCAGCATGGAAATAAAGTATAAACAACACAAAGTTGTCTTTAACATTTATATTCCTAAAATTTCTGAATGTTCATCAATCAACTTTGAATTGTTGGGTGCTCTCTTCAGTAATGCTTCAGTAGGCCCTCACAATGTCTCTGTTCCCCCTACCATTACAGTCCAGATTAGCTCAACTTTACACTGGCAGGAAACTTCAAACTTCATTACATTTCCTGAAGATCTCTGTCCACCGGTGTCTGTGTTGCTACTTCACAACAGGCCAGAAGCTCCGAGGAAAGAATTCTCAGTGGGTACCCAAGAATAGGATTTCCAAAATGACTGGAGGAGAATGTCAACCAAGGATCTCAAGTACACAACTTTGATGTGTTGTGGTATACTGGTTCTCCAAACTTTGCTGTTGTAACTTGCTTGATAGCCCATGATGTATTGGATTTCTTCCTTTCTTTGGCTCACTACTCTACTTCCTCAGTACTCCACTCCACTATTATGCCTATTACACTCACCTTCATCCAGGATAAACTATTCATTTATTTCTTTGTCTCTGGAAATGCTTCTGGGGAATCCATATAAGACAAATGACAAAAGCAAAACGGAGAAATTTTCTTTGATCATGATATGCTCTCTCAATGATAACATCTTTTGTGATATAAATTTTGAAATCAAATTTATTAAGGTATATCTTACATGCAAAAAAAAAAAAAACTTCAGTTGTTTTAAGCGCACATTTCAATCTATTTATCAGAGACCATTATAACAAAACTGTAGCATATCATCATTACTGTAATAAGTAGTTTGCTGGGCATCTTTTAGATGCTTCATGGATATTTATCTCCTTTTTGTTAAATATCAGTTCAATATTTAATCTTTTTTTTTGGTGGTACTGGGGTTCCTGGAAGCCCTTCTACCTCCGGGCTACACTCCCAGGCCTATTTTTACATTTTTTTTTGGAAACAGGGTCTCCTAAGCCAGCACACGCGGCTGGCTTCGAACCTGCGTGATTCTTCTGTCTCTGCCTCCCAAGCGCGGGGATTACAAGTGTGCGCCACCACGCCCGGCCTCAATATTTAATCTTTTAAAAATAATTTTAATGAGGCTTTCAGCAACTTAGTGACACCCTGTTTCCAAATAAAATATAAAATAGGTCTGAGAGTGTAGCCTGGAGGTAGAAAACGCCTGGGTTCCATCCCCACTGCCACAAAAATGAATAAATAGTTGTAGAGTTTCTTTTCTTTTTTATCTCTCTTCTTTCTTTCTTTTTAGCATATATTCTGAATACCAGATCTTTGTCAGATAGATATACTGTAAATAATTTCCCCCAGTCTTTTTTTTTTGCCTTTTTTTTTTTTACTGTATCTCAGAAGAGCAGCATTTAATTTATTATTTTTAATGGCTAATGCTTTTCTGGTATCATAAAACACTTTTGTTTCCTCTAAATTTAGAGTTCTAGTTGTTGGTTTTTTTTTTAATATATACTTTAGCCAGGTGTGGAGGCAGAGACAGGAGGATCGCGCAGGTTTGAAGCCAGCCGCGCTGGTTTAAGAGACCCTGTTTCAAAAATATAAAAATAGGTCTGGGAGTGTAGCCCGGAGGTAGAAGGGCTTCCAGGAACCCCAGTACAATAAAAAAAAAAAATATATATATATATATATATATATATATATATATATATATATATATATAGACTTTAATTGATACACTGTAATTGTACATCATAATGAGGTTCAGAGTAATGGAAACATAAATGCACACAGCAGTAGGTGATTTTTTCAGAACCCATCCTGTTCCCTCCTCCTCCTCATTATTAAGACTGGTGTTGATAATTTTGTGTATATTCATAGCATTATTTGAACTGTTCCTTCATTAGATTTCCTCTGGTTCTATGATACCTTTGAAGTTAGCCTTTGATTACAATATGAGGTAAAAGTTGAAGTAGGTTTTTCAGATGAATATACAGGTTTTCCAACAACATTTGTCTACAAGACATTTTCCACATTAAATTATCTTGGCAACTTTGTAAAATAATGATTGGACATATGCCTATATAGCATTAGGATCAACTTTTGTACACTATTCTATCTGGTTAATGTATATGCCTAAATATGTTATTATGTTTTGATTTTATGTTGCATAATTTTATGTTTTTCAGATTTCTTTGCTGTTTCTTTGACACATGGATGTTTAGTTTAATTTGTTTAATTTTTAAATGCGTGGTGATTTTTCAGATATGCTTTTTATTATATTATTCTCTTTGGGGTTAGAGAATATACTTCACAAGATTTCAATCTCTATAGACTTTTTAGGATTTATCTTGTGGTCCAGCATATGGTTGAATTTTGTTCATATTTCTTTGAAAAGCTGGGTATTTGTTAATGCTACAATGTCTACTGTGTTCAGTTGGTTGATAATATTTACATGTTCTATAATCATAAAAGTTGTATATACTCATTTTCATACTGAAATGAGAGTATTAAAATACGAATATATTAATATTAATTTTATCTAATTTTCTCATTTCTGCTACTTTTTGCTTCATGTATTTTGAAGATTGATTATTAGATACATACATATGTGTAATATTATGTCTTCTTGACAAATTAAGACTATTACAAAATGCTCTTTTTTATTCTTGGTATTATTCCTGTAATAACAAATGTTTAAATTTCACCGAAATTTAACTTTGTCTCAAATTAAGACTAATTTTACAATATTATAATACTTATTAATTTAATGTGCTCAACAGCATCTTCCAAGTTATGCTCTACAGAATGCTTAAGCATTAAAACTCTCACATAAAGAAAAGTCATGTTCAAATTAGTTGGGGAAATACTGTGCTAATAAAAATCTAATATTGCCTTCTTTTGATTCTGAAACTTCTTTAAAACATTTAAAATCTCGCCAGGCATGGTGGCGCACGCTTGTAATCCCCGCACTTGGGAGGCAGAGATAGGAGGATCGCGCAGGTTTGAAACCAGCCGCGCTGGCTTAGGAGACCCTGTTTCCAAATAAAAATGTAAATAAAGGTCTGGGAGTGTAGCCCGGAGGTATAAGGGCTTCCAGGAACCCCAGTACCACCAAACAAAAACAAAAACAAAAAACATTTAAAATCTCAATACATATTGTTAATTCCACAGAAGTTTCAAAATTTACTTGAGTGTTCTCTTTTCTTTCAGAGACCACCTAGTAAATTCAACCATATTTGGATTATGTTTTGGGAAATGCTGTTTTATAATTTTCAAAATTATTTCATGTTTATTATTTTATTTCTTCTCAAAGCTTTCTTCCAAGGTTGTAAGCAAAATCAGTATTAAAGAGAGAAGAGTCAGGTGTGGTGTCCCAAGCTGGTAATCCCAGTATTTGGGAGGCCGAGACAGGAGGTTTGAGGTTCATGGCCAGCCTCAGCTATTACTTAGTGAGGCCCTTTGCAACTCAGTGATACCCTGTTTCAAAATAAAGAAAAAAATAGGGCTGGTGGTGTAGCTCGGAGGTAGAATGCCCCTGGGTTCCATCCCTAGTACTACACACGAAAAAAGATAAGAGTTTGAGATATTACATTGAATCACTTGTTCAAGGCAGAAGAGATTAAAATATCGCAGAGGTAGAGCTTAAGCACTCTGTCAGACTTTCCACTGTGGTCTTAATTTATTAAGTGAAATGCAAAGTTTGTGTACATAGGTCAAAAGATAAAAAGCAAAATAAAAACTAACTGAAGCATTTTCTGATACTAATAGAATGGATGTTTTAGACATATGTTCTTTTACTGAATAGATTAGATAGTTTGTATATCTGCAAAAGGGAATTAATTGTTTACTGTCAAATAGTAATTCTTGACTCTAAATCCAGTTCATGTGTTTCCCTTAGGGATAAGGAACCATTACTTTTTCTAGAAAACCATTTTCTCTAGAAAAAGTAAAATGCTAGAAAAGCTCTACAAAACATGACATGAGTAGAAGAATGTCCTTCTCTAATACATACTAGAAATCTTTTTCTTTTACTTAATATTTGAAGGTCAAGGGTTCATTCATACATTTATTCACTAACCATTCTATAAAAAATATGGTGTTAGTAAGATCCCCATTACTGTGTCAAAATATCTCACATAAAGAACTTAGAAGGAAGAGAAAATTATTTGGCTTACACTTTCAGAGGTTTTAGTCTATTGTTTTGGGATCTGTGGCAAGACAGAGCATCAAGTCCAAGAGTGAGTGTGTAGTAGAGCAAACTTGTTCATGTCATAGCAGCTAAGTAGCAAAAAGAGAGCAGAGGTTTGCAATGGTCCCTTCAAGAGCATGGCCCCACAATCTGGCTTTCTTCCACTAGGTCCCACTTTCTGGAGTTTCCACCACCTCCCAGAGGCGCCAACAGCTGGTGACTAAGCCTTTAGCATATGAGTCTTAGATGGACATTTAAAATCCAAACCAAAAACTAATGTACGAGATATGTAAACAACACAAACATAGGCCTGGTCCTGACTTATGAAAGGCTATTACTTGTGAAATAGGAATGGGATAGGTTGGCAATGCATCCTCTTTAAAGGTGATTTTATCCTTTGGTTAAGGGCTTTATTCATAACAGCAATGTCTTCCATTCATTTGCATGTAATTTCATGGGTCACGCATCCCCTTTAGTGGAAGCAAGGCTGGTGAAATATTTAATCCAGAGAAAATATATATTTTTTTAAATTTTTGAACAACTTTGTGCACCGGCTTATGGAAAAAGACTCTAATGTTTTGGGTCTTTCAGTTTTCTCTAGAAATATTTTTGTTCAGGCTTGTATTCCCGAGCAGCTGAAAACCATATGGAAACACATAAGATTTAAGTCTGTTCCTGGGATGAATTATGTGCAAGTAAATCCTGTAAACCGTCACCCCAAAGCATATTTATGTCTTCAAATATCTCTCTGTTTCCACTGCTCTTTTGCAGGCAGGAAGCATCTCATTTTGGATTTAAGTCATGTGGGAGAAAGAGAAAGTAGTTAATATATATTTTTGAAGCTATTCTCTCAAAGTTTGTTCTCATTGTTGACATTCCTTTGAAGCTGAATACAGACCACTGTTTCAGTATTCAGTTCTTCACATTAGTTAGGGGGGTCAGTTTCTACACTGGGAAACATGTTGACTTGACTTTAGCTTGAGATCTGAAACCAGATCAGTTTGTGTTTGAGAAATCTGAGATAGAATTGGAAAGAAGACGGCAATTGGGAAATATATTCTATAGGGATTCGCCTTTAAAATTTTTTTTTGGTATACCTAAGTGCAAGTCATTTTGCCTCTCTTGAGTCTCAGATGTTTAATCTGTGAAACAGATATAATAATACCTCCAAGGGTTATAAGGATTAAATAAAATAAAGTTTATAAAGGAACCCGGCACTGCATTGCACACATAGGGCATAGTCCACGAATGTTAGCTGCCACAATTGATTTTAATCCAGGATATCTTTTAACCTGAGAATCCAAATAGAATGTTAAAAAGCAATAAAAACAGCAACATAAAATGAAGATTAGCAGAGAAGCAAGCAAAGCAACCTTCTCAAGGCTCTTGAGACAAAGCTAATCATAAATGACTTTGCTCTTTTTATGGCCTGTTTTCCTACGTACGTAAATACACCTTCAGTTTAAACCAATATTTCTTGACCACCTGCATATTAGAGTGGGAATTGGGGAGCTTTAAAAATGAATTCTTCGGTGATTCTCACTTCACATTACCAAAATCAGAATCTCAAGAGTAGTGCCTATGCATTAATAGTTTTTAACAGCTTCTCAAGTGATGTGCAGCCATTAGTGAGAACCTTAATCCTATCACCAGTCTGACTCCAAGACTGATGACTCCTTTTGTAAATTGTTTGCAATAAGACAAGTAATTTAGGTCAAGGCTATTAATGACATCTAAGGCTACAATGCTTAGTCACTTCCCTAATTTTTTTTTATTGCATAGTTATGGGCAAGAATAGAAATTTACAATAAAGTCAAATGTAGCAGAATATTTATAGTAGACTATTGGAAAGTGCAAAAATATATTTAAAGGGAAGTTTCATATGACAAAACACTCAAAAATGGTAGATTATTGATTATTGATAAGCCTTCCATTGTTTTAAAAAGAAATTGTGATAACTTCGTTATTCTCAGATAACATTGAAAGGTGAGAATTAGCCAGTACTAAGGTAATTTTAAAATTATTATTATTAATTATTATTATTATTATTATTATTATTTTAACTTTTATTGGTCCATTATAGTCATACATCTTAATGGAGTACAAGAGGGTGGAGGCATTGTTTTTCTTTTTCATAAGCCACCTGTTTGGAGATTTATTTGGGACTTGGTTTACTTAATCAGAGTGAGAAATGGAAGGATGTTGCACAATCAGATCAATATGCAACTGACAAGGTGTCCAACTTGAGTGATTCAGAGCCAAAGGTTGTTGTAACTCTGAATCCCTGGATTGATTTATTTATTTTTATTGGTACACTATAGTTTCACATCATAATGTGGATCATATTGACAATGGCATACATTCACACAGTACTTGGTGCCTTCCCTCCCAACAATGAGTATCCAGGTTGACCATGCTACATTCACACTTATATACATATTTGAATACAGCTCCTTCATTAATCTACCTCAGCTTTTTTCCTCTCCTACCCTTCTTTGTAGCTTTGCTGAGGTTTCCCCCTTCATTATCTGGGTCCTTCTGGTATCCCTTAATCCCTAGTTAGGGCATATTAGAGAAAACATATGTCCCTTCTTTTTCTATGCTTAGCTGAACTCACTTAACATAATGTTCTCCAGGTCTTTTCATTTTCTTGTGAATGACATGATTTTTTTTAATTGCTGAGTAGAATTCCATTGTGTGTATTTCCCATTTTTTGCAACCCATTCATCTGTTAATGGAGCTCTAGATTGGTTCCATATTTTGTCTATTGTGAATTAATAAAGGAATTAAATCCTAATATGTGTAAAAGTATGAATATAGCATGGTTAACCTGGGCACTCATCTTTGGGAGAAGGGGGAAGGGGAAGCGGGGGGGTGTGGGCACCAAGCACAGTTTAAATTTTCACACATACAAAATAAAATCACCGGGTGTGGTGGCACATGCTTGTAATCCTTGCGCTTGGGAGGCAGAGACAGGAGGATCGTGTAGGTTCGAAGCCAGCCTTGCAGGCTTAAGAGACCCTGTTTCCAAATAAAAATATAAAAATAGATCTGGGAGTGTAGCCCAGAGGTAGAAGGGCTTCCAGGAACCCAGTACCACATAAATAAATAAATAAATAAATAAATAAATAAATAAATAATCAACTTTTCCTCTTCTAAAAAAAAGGATATGGGTATGCATATGTTACTGTAGTTCTCTGATTTCAACCCCTTTGGAAAGTTACCCAGGAGTGGTATAGCTGTATCCTATGGTGGATCCATTCCTAGTTTTCTAAGCAATCTCCACACTGATCTCCATAGTGGCTGAAATAGTTTGCATTCCTACCAACAGTGTAAAAGAGTTCCTATTTCCCCACATCCAACGTGGGCGATTCAGAGCCAAAATTTGCTTTAACTCTGAATCTCTGAATTTAATCAGTTTACGATCCTACATCATATTAATGTTTCCCAGGTATTCAACAGTCGTGGTGTATTTAGTACAGCAATCTTTCTGCCCACATTGGAGTTGTAAATCTGGACATTCAAAGACTCTTGCAAAAGTAATCACATGGATAGTGATTCCTTATTCCTATGTGATTTAGACAGTATCATTTTGTTTAATACAAGTGTATACTTGATGATCAGAAGAACATGTTTCTCTTTGTACAATCATATCAATTATAGTGAGTGTATACACAGACACATCAGGTGGCATGTGTAGATAATATGCATGTCTGTTTTTATTTAAGTATAAACCTGTGGTTAATTATTACCACCACACCACTCTTTCCACTTTAAAAATAAAATATTGGTCATAGTATTAATAAACATAGTATGCTAAAATTTTTCTATGAACTGAATAAGGAAACCACAACTGACTATCTGCTTTGCTGGGACTTATCTGATAATTCATTGTTTTAATCCATAATCATTTGTGCAATAAAAAAAAACATGGGTATTAGTGCCTAAAGGGAGAAACGGGCACCATCTGGGATTGTAGTTAGGTTGATATGTGTGCTAGAATGATAAGCATACAAATGACAATGTTTATAACATAAAACACAGTATACAATGCTTTTCAGTCAGGAATGGTGGCACTTGCCTATAATTCCCATGCTTGAGAGGCTAAGAAAAGATGATGGCAGGTTTCAGACCAACCTTAGCAACCCAGTGAGAATTTAAGCAACCTAGGAAGTAGCTCAGAGGTAATATTACTTACCCTGGGTTCAGTCTCCAATAACATGCACACACAAACACATACTCTCTCTCTCTCTCTCTCTCTCTCTCTCTCTCTCTCTCTCTCTCTCTCTCTCTCTCTAAAATCAGGTTGACTTAAAAATATCTTGACCTAAAAATATGCAAATTTCATGACTTTCTCTTTCATTGATTTTATATCTGACTGAGCCATTTCTTTTGACCTATGATTTTATACTATTTGACTTTTCACTGTTTGTAGTTTTCTCTTACAAAACTGTATACTCTTCTGATGTCTTACTGAGACCCAGTAGAAGATACTGTAATACTGGGAATATATTTTACATGTTCAATTAATTTTAATTAAATCAATTTATGTCATTCAATTTTGTTCTAGATAAATAGCATAGTAGTTCTCTACCTTTTATCTGTGGTTTCACTTCACCTGGTTTTAATTTCCCATGAACGAAATTATATGCATGAAAAAATTAAATAGAAAATTCCCAGAATGTATAATTTGTATATTTAAATTGCACATTGTTCAAGTAGAATAACAGCATCTCTGGTCCCCCTGATCTATCTTTTCTTAATGTGCTTGATCCCCTCATCCAATGTATCTATATCATATATACTACCTGCCTGTTAATGATTTAGTAGCAATCACAATTATCAAAATAACTGTATTGTTATCACTGTGCTTATGTTTTAGCAATCCCTATTTCACTTAAGAACAACTCCAAAGTATAAGAGTAGTAAAAATGAAAATTCAGTTATGCCAAAGAGAAGCCATAAGATGTCTTAAGTATTATCTCTCATCATCACACAAAAAAGTTGAGTATAGTTCAAAAATATATTTTGAAAGTGAAAGGAGAGAAAACATACAGTATAACTTATTATAGTATGTTATTATGTGTTTTATTTTTATTATTAGTTGATATTGTTAATTTATTATAGTGTTTAACTTATAAATTAAATCTGATCATACATATATAGGTATGTAAAGAAAAAAACATAGTATGTAGGGTTTGGTACTATCTATCATTTCAGCCACCCAATGGGAATTATGGAATATATTTTCTGTAGATTACTTTGCTTTTAATTTCTTCAAAAATTCTAGAGTTATTTATTTTACAGAGTATGTATGTTATATAATCGTATGCTAGAGATGCTATTTCATGCAACTTTTATTGGTGGGTTATAATCATACAACATGATTAAGTACAGAGTGATATTTCATGCATTTTGAAAGTATGTTCACTTTGCATTATAATGAATTATATTAAACAGTATAATTTTCTTGATGAAGATAAAGACAGCTTAATTTTCCTGTGTAAAGATTTTTATAATAATTTTCTGAAAAATATATTAAATATACTTAGAAGAAAAAGAGTACACTAACTGTACCTTTGTTCTGTTTGTAGTGAATTTCAAAGCAAAACAAAATGGATATGTAGTGAAGCTCTTTGGCCTAATTTTGTTTTAAAAAATAAAAATACTGTTGTTTATTGGTATTACCTCATAAACAGTCAATAAAATTAGTCAGACTCAATCAAAATATTTTCATATTTTTGCCTGTTTTTAAACTCTGAGTTACTTATGTACCCCAATGCTCATAGTAGGCTATGCCTAACAGTTAAACTACCAAATTTTTTTCCAATTATTTTCATCTTTGCCATCCACTATCTTGCAATCGAACAAGGAAAGAAAATTTGTCAAAACTTTTCAAAGTTTGGAAGTTTAAACTGAAAGCTTTTAAAAATGTTCGTGATTTTGGCTCAAAAATTCATTTAAGAATCTATATTTAAATTACAATCAAAATGACATACATTTAACATGAACAAGAAAACCATTTCTAATGAAACAAGAAGGTTAAATGTATACTAACAGAATTATTAAATGAATTGTGGTAAATCCATGTAGGATATTACATGCTTTTTAAATTCATATGGCAAAAGGGCATTTGATGACATGAGAGTGTCTCGTAACATGATGCTACCTGAAAAACTCAAGACTGCAGGGTATTGGTATAACCTGGTTTTGGTAGTTGTGATGTGGTGAGGCAGTGTTGTGAATTTGGCCTTATGTGTGTCAATACATTTAGGAGGAAATTCACCAAATCTTAAAAGAGATTATTTCTAAGCCAGTGGTACTACATGTAATTAAGAATTTTTTTCTCATACTTTTCTATATACTTTTCAATAAATATGTATTCCCTTGCTATAGGATAGATATTAAAACAGAAAACTGTATCACCGTTATAACTCAGTAAAAGTAACCATGGATGCCCCAAGTACTCATATTTTAAAGGCACAAGCTTTCATTAGTGACTGGGGGAACACAGCCTGCAAGGTGACTGCTTCATAACTGAGGGAGCAGATCACCCCAGTCAAACAGAAGAAGATGAAAGGCTTCAGACGCCTCCACTGACCCCACACCAAATCAAAGGCTTGGTGTCAGCTCTCTTATTCTCAAGTTCAACAGCCTTGGTAGCAAAAAACATTTGGTTCGGATCAAAGAATAAAAAATCCGATGTAGTAAAGTTTTAAACACCATAATGTGAAAAATATAAACTTTCTGGAAGGAATTGGAAATAAATATCAAAAGCTTTAGAAATATTCATATTGTGGGACTAATTTTAATTCTAAGAATTAATCTTAAGTAAATCATTGCAAATATTCAACAAATTTTATGTATAATGTGTTTATTAACATGTTATTATAAATGCACAGATATTAGATAGGGCTAAATATCTAGTAGGAGAATCATTAAATTGATTACAGAATATTTACTTGATGAACTGCATGGAAGTATTAAAACAACATTTTGGTAATACTTATGAAAAAGCACATGTCAAGGAATTTGCAAAAAGAATATTTTAAAACAATTTACCTAAAGGAGCCCTAAAAAAAGAAAGACATGGGTTATCTCATCATGATATATTGTATGTGGTTCTCTTTGATGGTAGGATAATGAGGCAATTTTTAAATTGTGCTTTTCTCTGTTCCAAGTTTGTTTTTCTGAATATCCTTTCATTAGGTAAGATAAACAACTCAAAAAGGTAGTGTTATAAAAGTTTTGTGGGTATGATTTTAGAATGGAATAGTTTCCACAGAAATGAGGCCTTTAAAGAATACCCTCAAATATTCTATAACACCTTGTCCATGGCTCAGTTCTTACACTGACTCTGTGTCCATCAGTCCCAAATAAAAATCCATCTCTTCAAAAGACAGACATACACATTCCAATCTTACCTCAGATTCCTGGATTACTATTTGACTGTGTGAGGACGGGGTGGAAACAGACAACATTCAACAATTAAACATAATGTTTAAAGTGAGTTTAATGGACACTGTTTTTGGACATTTCTTTTTGGTACTGTGGATTAAACCTAGGGGCATTCTACCTTCTAGCTAAATCCCCAGCCCTATTTTTTATTCTTTGTTTTGAAACAGTCTCACTAAGTTGCAGAGGGCCTCAATAAGTAGCTGAAGCTGACAGTGAACCTGTAATCCTCCTGTCTCAGCCTCCCAAGTACCGAGTACTGAGAGCAGCACTACTGTCAGCTTGAGAATCTTTTCTCAGTTCCTGTAGAGAGCTATGAGGAATATCATCATAATTCTTATGTTAAAATATTTGTGTAAGAAGTATTTAGTAAGCTGGGAAAGAGTGATCTGATAGGAAAGAGAATGTCTACTTGCACATTCCTTGTGTTGGAATGTGCAGCTAAAGGAATTTTAAGAGCTGAGATAGAGTAATTAATTCTTCTTGGTTCATCCTGCTGAGATGAAAATCTGCTGACTTGAATCTCCAGTTAAAGTCAGTTACAGATATAACCTTGCCTTGATGGCTATTTTGGAGAAAGATGTGATCAGGATGCTGTGTGGTGGGGAAGGATGCAGTGAAGGGTAGGGACAGCACACATGGTGCAAAAAGACAAACCAGCTCACTCAGAGGAAAAAGAACTAGAAGTTAGTGGTGAGTAGAAAACCAAAGCCATGAACAAGTTAGTTAGGCTGAAAGAGATACCTCTTTACACTGGGTTTATAATACCAGTTTTTTTTTAATATTTTAAAGGACAAGGAGATACTAGCTAATATTGATTTATAGTTGTAAAGAGAAGAGTTTAGTATATAAACCTGGGAACATAATTATAATCATAATGATACTTCATAAATTCAGAATGGCCAATCTGATCTACTCTGATCTCCTTTGCCTCTGCAGTTTTCTTTTAGTTCTAATAGACAGAAGAGATTTTTGTCATCGCAGAAACGAGGGAATTTATTTAAGGTTAATTTATCCACCAACAATATATATATTGTTTATTTTATGTACTATGTATGCCACTATATGTTCACTAGATAAAATAGTTATAGATACTGGGACTACATCAATAACTACAGTCTGTTCAAATCTCTACCCTCATAAAACTTACATTTACTTTTTAATTAAAACCTTAAAGAAAAAAGTCAGTGAACCTGTGAACTAGAGATAGACAAGTTTATTGCATTTAAATGTCT
Source organism: Muscardinus avellanarius (assembly GCF_963383645.1). NCBI lineage: Eukaryota > Metazoa > Chordata > Mammalia > Rodentia > Gliridae > Muscardinus > Muscardinus avellanarius. The sequence goes on from NC_137795.1 coordinate 70,337,896, forward strand.
ACTCAAACGTATCCTAGAATAATACTATTCATTTTGTGACCTTATATATATGTTTATTAGGTCTGGAATGATCAGAACATATTTTTTTGCAGCTTATAATTATGCTGAGTTCTTGATAACAAGTAGATTACTTATTACTGGCAGATTTAGGGACAAAATAGAGCCCTTTCAATTCTTCTAGCTCTGATAATCTACAGAGACACTGGATTGAGGATAATTATCTTGAAAGAATTTACTCCATTTTCTAGAGTAAATGGAAGTGGATATGGAGAAAAAATGAGCTGTGAAACTAACTACTGTGATGAAATATGAACGCTTGTGTCTCACACAAATTCCACCCATTGAAGTCCTAATCTCCAGGGTGATGGCATTGGATGGAGGACCTACGGGAAGTGTCTAGGTCATGTGTAAAGAGATTTCAGAAATGGATTAGTGTTGGGCAGGGAGGGAGCCTAGGGAAAGCTCACCAAATGCTGTGTGCTTATATGTCACTACCACTACAATCTACATTATGATGGGAAACAATAGTGCACCAATAAAAGTATAAAAAATACTGAAAAAGGAAGCCTGAGAATCTCCTCACCCCTTCCATTGTGTGAGAACAGAAACCAAGTGCTGCTTATGAGGAAAATTATGAGACCAAACCCAGTGGCACCTCAGCCTTGGACTTCCCAGGTTAGAAAACTGTGAGAAATAAATTAATGCTTATAATCTATCTAGTTCACATCAGCTTGAATGGACCAACACATAGCAACAATGCCAGATAGGAAGAATCTGACAAAATATTAGGGTTTTCTTCCAACACTACTGAATTTATTTATTCCCAAGGCAAATAAACCATAGGTTAGAAGACTCTTAACATAATGCCGAGTGTGGGCTATCCCTCAATTATTGAAGCATGCTCCAACAGCAGCTGAACAAACCTATACCACAAAACATTGGCAAAATCCAGTCAAGTACCACAAGGATGGCTTGCTTCTTTCTTTCTTTCTTTCTTTCTTTCTTTCTTTCTTTCTTTCTTTCTTTCTTTCTTTCTTTCTTTCTTTCCTAAGTGGTCATACATATTTAAGTCTAGCCTTACTAAGGATATGACGATGGTCACTTGTGCTACTTCAGGAAGAAGGATTTAATGGAGGCTGAGATAGGAGGATCACAGGTTCTCAGCCAGTCTCAGCAACGTAGTGAGTTACTCAGCAACTTAGTGACACCCTCAGCAACTTAGCAAGACCCTGTTTCAAAATAAGACATAAAAATGAAATAAAATCTAGAGGTATAGTTTCGAGACAGAAAATTAATAGGTTCATCCCCCAAAATCTCAATTGGGTTTAAAAATAATTCCTTTCATGAACATTCACAACCCATATTGTTACTAATGCAATATCTAAGACATCCAAAAACAAAGAAACCACTGTGCCTGTGTTACTCAGTGTTTTCTAAAGGATTTTGACCATGGAAAGCAGTTTCCTTATTTATTTTGATGTTTTCTTATTTCTTGAATATCAATTATTGCTCCACAGATGTACTTTGGAGAGGCTATTTTAAAGTGGCTTAAAGTTTATATTTAAAGAATAATTATGTTAAGAGAATTTACTTGAAATTCACAGATGATGCACATTTGGTTGGTAATGACTAACCTAAAAAAGTATTTTTGAGGTCCTTGTGATTATTTTTTTCATTGAAAGTCAAAATGATTTGAAAACAGCAAATAGGTTGCTAGACCATACAAGGCTGATGGTAATTTGTTGCACAAATTTGCACTGGTAGATAATCGAATTTTTATCACTCATTTCAAGCTGATTACACTCGTTGAGGATGTTCTACTTTTTCCCCCGACTTTGCATTTGAGGCAAACATTAGCTGGGCAATTGCTTGTAGTTTTTGTTTTCCATTCTCTAGCTTTTAATGCCATTTGAAGATCCAAAAACTTTCAAAAAGCAGCAAAGCAAGAAAGTACGGTGCTGCTTGGTGAAAGAAAATCAAACCATTTTCAAGGTATGTTTATTCCTCCAATTTCATGGATGCTAAAATCCATGAATGGGCTCCATCTCAAGGCCATCTTGAAAAGAATTACACTGCTTTGCATCTAATATTGAGTTTTCCCAACCAGAGTCTTTTTCCCCCTAGGAGAACATTTCATTTTAAAGATGAGAAGCAGCCTTCTCCAAGATTAGCAAAACTTTGTAATCACCTAGATTTAGGATCCCTGATAGGATATACTAATACAATCAACACTGCATCTATGGGGAAAATAAAACCATACTATGTCTTTTTATTTTTGCTACTAATTAAAATTATTGAGCTAATGAGTAGATTTCTTGTCCTGAGTAGATGTGTTACCTTTCCTTATTGAACTATCATTAACATTTAAAAACTCTGTTCATTTTATTTAAAAAAAACTATTTGTTTTAAGGTTCCATTGAATGGTAGAATTTTCAATAAAATTAATACCAAAAATATATCCTTTTATCTCTAAAGTGATTCAATAAAAGAAGTCATTTTCATGCAAGGGACAACCAACTTTTAGTTAAATGGCAATCCTACTAAATAAAAGACCCAAACTGAGCTTGTTAGAGGTAGTAGTTCTCAAAGCCAACCAAAAATTAATTAAATAAATGTCTATCAGACTGCTATGTACTAACATTATATTATTGGCTGGCACTGTGATAGTTATTTGTGGAGGATTAGAACAAAATCATAGTGTCCTTATTAAAACGTGCTATATTTAAGTAGAGGAGAAAGTCCAGTAATTGCAATTAAGTGTGACTAGTCTCAGCGAACAAGCAGGGAGTGGCAATATATGAATGTTTCCAGAAGAAGAGAATCTTAGTTGAGTTTTTAAAGGTTGCTCCAAGGCCTAGTGACTTTAAAAAAATAGGACATTATAGACAGAGGGTACTGTGTGAGTGGTTAGAATGCAGGTAACATTTAAGGAATTAGCATGAGGTTAGCCTGGAGAAGTGGATAGGAACTAGATCATAGGAAACCTTACATGCCATTCTAAGGAGTTCAGATTTCATCTCTTGATAGGTCTTTTCCAGGAATGAGATCAGGCTCTATTAGAGCCATAGTTTTGACTAAGGTAGATGGCATTTAACACATCTGATGGTAGTATTGGTGGGGTGTGTATGCATTTGTGGGTATGGCAAGAGGCAAGATGTAGGAAGGGAGACTGAGAAAGAGAAAAAGAGGGAGAGAGGGAGGGAAGGAGGGAGGGAGAGAGAGAGAGAGAGAGAGAGAGAGAGAGAGAGAGAGAGAGAGAGAGAGAGAGAAACTGATGTTGCAATGTGAAGGAATACCATGCTGCTAGAAGATGAAAGCAACATTTATTTTATTCCTTTTTAATATTAAGAATAATTCAACATATGGAGCCAAAAGTCAGAGATTTTTTCTGTCTGTTCAAGAAAATGGTGATTTTTCTTGTGGCGAGACAATAAGGTGAGTACCCTGGGATTCAGGTCTTAGTCGTGGAGAGTAGATGCCTCCTTTCCTGCTTATGTGGCTTTTCCTTGGAATATTGTTTTTAAAATTCCTCAATCTCTTATATAATTTATAACTTTATATTTTTATTTCATTCTATATTGTCATTTAAAAATTTCCAAAGCAAAAGCTGCAGCTGATTATGAAATAAAAACTAGAGCTTACTTGTGTGGATAGTAGATTAACTTTTTATTTTATTTTGTTTTTGTGGTCATGGGGATGTAACCCCAGGGGTTCTACCTCTGGTTACACTCCAAGACCTATATTATATTTTATTTTGAAACAGGGTCTCACTAAAGTTACTGAGAGTCTCACTAAGTAGCTGAGGCTGGCTTTGAACCTGTGCCATCCTCCTTCTCAGCCTTCCAAATACTGGGATTACAAGTGTGCACGACCACACGGGCTATAACTTTATTAATTTAATATTTAGACATCTCTCCCCTCAATTCATCCTTCATAGGGCTGTTAGATTCTTTTCTTTTGCAAGCAATTTTCTCAACCTCTGTTACATATATAGTGAAAGTGTGGTACTGAGGAGAGAACCTGGGGTTATTCTACCTCTAGCTATACCTTCAGCCCTTAATTTCAGTTTTTTAAAATTTTATTTTAAAACAAGGTCTCAGTAAGTTGTTGAGAACCTCACTGAGTTACTGAACTTGAAACTCTCATCTCTCAGTTTCCCAAGTACTGGGGTTACAGTTATGTACCACTACGCCCAACTAAATAGTTAATGGATCTTTAGTAATGCTTCATTGCATTTATGATACATCACTTCCCAGCATAGAAGAGTTTATGTGTTTATGTATTTATGCATTTATGTATTTATGTATTTATTTACTTTATTTATTTACTTATTGTTTGTGGGGCAGGAGATTGAACCCAGGGATATTCTACCTTTGGGTAAATCTCCGGGCCCTTTTTATTTATTTATTTTTTTGTTTAGAAATAGGATCTTACTAGTTTAATGAGAGTCTTGCTATATTGTGGAGCCTGTCTTCCAACCTGCCATCCTATTGTCTCAGCCTCCCAAATACTGGGATTATAGGTGTGACTCATATGCCCAACTAAATAGTTTGGTTTTATAAAAAATATTAATATTGAGCAATAATGCTGGACTCCTTTGCATAGCATATAAGGTACTTTATGATCTGGTTCATGTCCATTGCTTCAGCCTCACCTCATGCCAACATCTTACATTTTGGCCTTATTATAATTACTCTTGATTGTCAGAAATCCAGGCTTGTTCTCAACTTGTCTCATTAAACATACAGAGGATATTGTCTATAAAGTCCTAAGTCCTGAGTCTTTTTAGTACCCTAGTCATAATTATTTTGGCTTCAAATAATTATTTAAAGAAAATCTACAGAATTCAATTAACCAACTTAAAATTAAAGTTAGTTTGTGAGTATTTTTTGTAAAGATTCTAGAGCCAGTCTTTCTTTCTTTCTTTCTTTCTTTCTTTCTTTCTTTCTTTCTTTCTTTCTTTCTTTCTTTCTTTCTTTCTTTCTCTTATTTATTTATTGGTGGTGCTGGGGTTCCTGGAAACCCTTCTACCTCCGGGCTACATTCCCAGACCTATTTTTATACTTTTTTTAAAATTTGGAAACAGGGTCTCTTAAGCCAGCGCGGCTGGCTTCAAATCTGCCAGATCCTCCTGTCTCTGCCTCCCAAGTGCAGGGATTACAAACTGTGCCACCACGCCCAGCCCAGCTAGAGCCAGTCTTTAAACTCAGGGAAAGATTATTGGTTAGATACCAACACTCTGACGCTCTCTGTGAGCTTCAGAGAACCTAAAATTGGAAAGTTATTCTGCTTTTTCCTCTTTGGCAGCTTTACTGTAATCCCTTAGCCTTACTTCTCCCCATGTACCCATTTCAATTTTCTCTCTAAAGTTACTATAATTATGGACTGGGGTCCTGGTTATAGGTCTATAACAGTCTTTCTGGTCAAGACTCCAATAGAAAATAACTAATGTCTCTGTAACACACACACACACACACACACACACACACACACACACACACACAATTCATAGGAACGAGGCATGGTTTTGCTGTCCGCCTGTAATCCCAGTACTTGGGAGACTGAGACAGGAAGATCACAGTTTTGAGGCCAGCCTCAGCAACACTGTGAAACCCTTAGTGACTTAGCAAGACCCTATTTCAAAATTAAAAATAAATAAATAAATAACCAAAGGCTGGGGGTGTAACTTGGAGGTGAAATTTCGCGTGCGCGTTCACAAAATCTCAGAAAAGAAATTCTAATTGGTTTGTTTCAGGTCAACTATTAGCCTCTCTAATTAGTTAGGACTAAGAGGGTCACCAGTGCCAGTGGGTGGACGGCAAAGTGCCTCAGAAGGCAGCTTGAGAAGTGCTGCAGGAGGGACTGTGGGGGCAGGCGAAGATAATTGGCACCTCTGAGTCACCAGCCCAGCTTTCTTCCTGAACCTGAGCCTGCTCTCCCACCTTTTTCTCGGAGCATCTAACAAATCTGAACTTAACCTAAGTCCCAACTCTTTAATTTAGATGCTAATGAGCAGTGAAATGACTAAACCATGGACATGAATAAGGAAAAGATAGAGAACAAAGGTCTAAGGGGAAACTCATGAAGAAGATAATGAACCCTGGAATAATCCAGCATCGCCTGGCATGTGTGACCTATAGTATGTAGGGCAGGTAGACTCACTCTTCTCTGGAGCTCTCAGTGTGGTTTCAGGGATGTGAATTCTTCCCTGCCAAGGCAGCACATGCGGAATTAGTTCTATGAATCTTTCCTGGAAAGCACTTGGTGCTTAACCTCTCCTCACCTTCTGCTAGCAATTCAGAAGTGGGTATTTGTCTTGTTTCTGTTGGTGCTGTTTTATTCCCCTATTTCACAAGCTGCATCTTTTAGCATATTGCTTTGCTTCCTTAATAATGTGAATGCAAATGTCCCTAGAAGCAAATCATGTAAAATTTAACCCTGCGTGCTTGTTCTTGTGGGAAAATAAAATGAAACAAAACAACTTTGTGCAGTTTCTCTCCCTGCTTCAATGTGTAGGTAAAAATGAGGATTTGTAGAAGACACTTTCTTTCTTGGTTGGTGATAGAGATTATAACTGGGATGAAGGACAGTGATCCCACTGCTTACCATTTTGGGTCTGGGAGGAAATGATGGATAGGCATTACTGCTCTTATGTTCAAGTGATGACTCAACAATGAATATATCCAACCAGTGTCCAATAAATTTATGTGATAATGTGTTCTGTTAACAAATTTTACATCAATTTAATTTTGTAAAATCTTTCAAATACAGACAGATATTGTACATGGATTTAATTTTAAACAAATTCTAAAATTCTCTGCTTGATAATAAAATATTCTAAAATGTAAATAAGTCTATTTGTTTAAGTTCTTGCAGTTTCTTACTTCTATAGTGATTTCCTGGTGTTAACTCATAGTTTCCGTTATTACAATATTAGCTTTTTTTTTTTTTGGTGGTACTGGGGATGGAACCCAGGGACATACTACCTCCAAGCTACACCCTCAGCCCTATTTTTTATTCTTTATTTTGAAACAGGGTCTCACTGAGTTGCAAAAGACCTCACTTATTAGCTGAGGCTGTTCACAAACCTCCGTTCTCCTGTCTCAGCATCCCAAATGCTGGGATTATAAGCGTGTGCCACCATGCCCAGCTCAGTTTATTAGCTTTTATAAATAATCTGATTAAACCTACTAGGGTAGTCAATTAGTAACATTCTATTAGAGACAATCTGTTTGAAGTCTATGAGGGATTTATCAAATCACACAGGACCTGATCTGAAAGGTTAAATATGTATATAAAGTAAAATAAATACTGAAACATAAAAATAAAAATAATATTTTATGGAGTTTATGCATGCATACAGATGGATGTCTCTGTTGCCTGTGTATATATGTGTTTGTATGTATGTGAAGAGTAATATTAAATTTTAAATGATAAAGAATTGCATTAAATATAAATGGGCTAAATACTTCAATCAAAGAAAAATATTTCCAGATAAAACCAAAAAATGAAATTCATTTATATTTTGCATAAAAGAGGGCTGGCTTGAATTAAAAGTAATGGAAAGGTTGAAAGTAAGATCTTGTAAAATATACTTACCCCAAAGACTGGTATATTTATTAATACCATGGACAGTGCATTTATAAACAAATAGATATTCTAGAGATAGGAAGGATAATTTATAGCAAAAATAGGCTGCTGGGTGTGGTGGCCCATGCTTGTAATTCCAGCATTCAGGAGGCTGAGACCAGAGGATCACAGTTTGCAGACAGCCTCAGCTACTTAGTAAGGCCCTTTGCAACTCACTGAGACCCTGTTTCAAAATAAAGAAACTAAAGAATAGGGCTGGGTGTGCACCTTGGAGGTACAATGCCCCTGGGTTTCATTCTCAGTAACACACACACACACACACACACACACACACACACACACATACAAAACAGGTTAGCATAGGAAAAACATATATCTATGTAAACATGATGCATCTGTATCTAATAAGGCATCTAATAATAGCTTCAAAGTATATGGAGAACTAACTAAATTAATAGTGTGAAATTAATGATAGTGTGAAATTTGAAAATGCATATCTAAATAAATGATAGAATAAGCAGACAAAATTGTGTAGAAATTTTGAAACATGTAGTAAATTTTATATATATATATATATATATATATATATGCATGTACATACATTCATATGTGTTAAATGGCTAACAATTATAAATCTCATAATTTTTCAAGTACATATGGAACATTTGTCAAAATTGACCATACACTGCTGAATATATTAAGATTTAACAAATCTCTAAAATGAAATATTGTAGAGTATGATTGCTAAGCATAAAATCAAGCTATAAATTATAATAAAAGATGAAGTTAAATTAAAAATTACACAATACTTTTTAAAAAGTATATTGTTAAAAAATAAATGCAGAACAATATTTTACTTGAAAAAATAGAAAATAATATTGTAAAGCAGGGGCATGAAGTGTTGGGAATCCTGCCCAACAGCTGACAGGGCTTGGCGAGATGATGAGTACCGACGACTCGAACACAAACCCACGAGCCGGGAGTCAAGTCAAGCAGGATCTCCCTTATTTCTCTCCAAGCAGTTCTTTGTATAGTACCAAGCCACGAGGGGAATTTCCGTGAGGAATAGCCTAGCCTATCCGGGATAAAGATCACTAGCACGTAGTTTACAGCCAATCCCAGGCCAGTACATGAGCCATTCATGTGTGCGGAAAGCTCCTTTAAAGGTAGAAAGGGAAAAACCGCTCAGTCTCCCCACCCATAGTGAATGGGGAAACCACGCCTTCCTAGCTTCCTCCAGGCGCCATCTTGACTGTTTTTTGCTGCATCACTTTACTTAAAGTTTTGCCTTAGGCCGTAGGCCGCTCAGGCCGAATCTTCTTAGGCGCTGTATAGACACACCCCATCAATGAAGCAAATCCATTCTTAGAGAGAATCTTACACAATTAAATAAATATATTAGAAAAAAGATTAAAAATAAACATTGATCTCAATAAGTTGAAAAAATAATAGCATATTAGCTCTAAAGAAATTAGAAGAAATGTAATAAAGATAGGAGCAAAGATCAGTGAAATAATGCATAGGCACACCATAGGATAACAAAGCCAATAAGTAGTGCTTAACAAAAATTAATACAATTAATAATCTTCTAGTAACATGTATGAAATGAGAGAAGAAAAGGAAGAGAGAAAATATAAATTATCGGTATTAGTAATGAGAAAAGTGATATAATTTGAGATTTATCAGATTCTCAAAGGATAATAAGAATATTATGAAAATCTTGGTGCTATTAAATTTGAAAATACAGAGATAATAAACATGCTCCTAGGAAAATAATAAATCAAGACTAACCAAACACTAAATAGGAAACCTACTTAAAATGCTTTAGGCACAGTTTTAAAACTTCTGACAAAGAAAACACTTAGCTGCAGCCCTACTGGTTAAATATTCTTCTGACAAATTTTATAAATGTATCAGTAAAACCTTGATAATAAAATGTGACAAAGACCTTACAAGAAAAAATATATTAAGATCAAATTATGAGTGTGCACCATACACGTGCATGCACATGCACGGGCGGACACACACACACACACACACACACACACACACACACCCCTAAACCAAAATCATATTTATTTGTGGTATTTTGTCATTTTTTAATATAAATTATGGAAGAAGAAATTACATGTAAAACCCAACTCAATAAAATGAAGGGAGCTATTAATGTGTTATTGGGTTAAAAGTATCGTGTTATAGAATTATTAGTTTTCCTTTAATTGGTTTGTAGACTTAAGGACGTTCTAATCAAACTCTCAGGTTATTTTTTAATTGAGAAAATTATTCTAAAATTAATACGGTGATGCAAATGACTAAAAACATCTGAGATAAACTTCAAGATGAATATCAGTGGTAGAAGACTTCAATGATATTAAGATATTATAAATTATGTTAGTCGAAATACTGTACAAGTCATTCATGGTAAAAAAAAAAATGGGCCAAATCACCAGATAAACAATCACATATATTCAGTTTGCATATATATGATTGTTTATCTGGACTGAAGCAACTTTATGGGGCAGTGGGCTAAGGAGAAGCCTTTCAATAGGTGGTGCTGAATCAAGTGAAAATTCATGAGAAAATAATTTCAAATCTAATTTTACAGCCATAAAAAAGTAAATTTCAAATGGATTTTCTATGGAAGGTAAACAAATTCTAAAAGTCCTTATAAGAGAGCATCTTCTTGACTTTTGGGTAGGCTGTCACTAGATATAAGGTAAAAAGGTGAAAACATTTTTTTTTCGGTCCTGGGGATGGAATCCAGGGGGCATTATATACCTCCAAGCTATACCCGCAGCCCTATTTTTTATTATTTATTTTGAAACAAGATCTCACTCATTGCAAAGGGCCTCACTAAGTAGTACCTGAGGCTGTCCTGGAACCATGATCCTCCTTTCGCAGCCTCCCAAATGCCAGGATTACAAATATGCACCGCCACGCCCAGCCTATATAACACTTTTAAAACAAATTAAAAACTTTTTCTCAACAAAAGCCACTCTTACGTTGTAGAAAGGCAATCTAAGAGATCAAAATGATCATCACACTATTCTGATTTAGGGGCTCAAATTCTAGAATATGCAATGGTGTCTTAAAAGTTCATAAAAAGAATAAACTGAAAAAAATGAATAGAAAAATAAGCAAGATATTTGAGCAGTAACATTACAAAAGAGGATATCCAAATGGCTAAAATAATATATGAAAAGGGGCTCAACCTTATTAAACCCTGGAGGTGTGCCAATTGAATTAATGAACTACAACTACACATCCCCAGGCATGACTAAAATTAAGTGATTATTATTTGCTATTGACAAGGTTGTGTTGGTCAACTGATATTCTTGTAGATCGCTGGTGGGGGAGCAAATTGGTACAACCACTTTGAAAAACTGTTTGATAGATTCTGGTAAAGCTGAACCAAGATGCCTCATGACTATTGTATCTGGGCATAAAATCATCAGAAATGCATATATATTAATACATACAAAGCATTAATAACAATAGACAAAACTGTAATCTGTCCAATATTCCTGAACTGTAGAATTGATAAATATATTATGATATATTATGGCATTGTATAGCTGAGTATTAATAAATCAACAGGACAAATGTCACAAGCATAACAGGTAATGAAAAAAGTCTGACATAAGAGTGTAAAATCTCTAGTGTTTTCTTTATATAAAGTTTAGTCCCCAGCAGGATAAATCTCTTAAGAGTCAAGAGAACGAATTACTTTTGGAGGGAGGATAGTATCTCAGAGGGGCACAGAGGAGTTCCTGAATTGCTAGTACTGTTCTATTTCCTCGCGGGACGGATGCATTTGCTCTGTTCATTCATTAAGCAGCACACTTGTAGTGCATATGCTTTTTTACATAAATGTTGAATTTTATTTGAACTCTTATTAGAAGTTTTGAAGCCGGGCTTGGTGGCGCACGCTTGTAATCCCCGCGCTTGGGAGGCTGAGACAGGAGGATCGTGCAGGTTTGAAGCCAGCCTCAGCTGGCTTAAGAGACCCTGTCTCCAAATAAAATATAAAAAATAGGTCCGAGAGTGTAGCCCAGAGGTAGAGGGCCCCTGGGTTCCATCCCCAGTACCACCAAAAAAAAAAAAAAAAGAAAAAAAAAGAAGTTCTGAAGACTATTATAATCTGAATGAATTTACCTAAAAATAAATAGAAATCTATAATTGTTCTAAGCATGGAAAAAAAGTTTCCATCAAAAAGCAGAATGATGAAGCCGGGCGTGGTGGCGCACGCTTGTCATCCCAGCATTCGGGAGGCTGAGACCTGGAGGATCGCGTTTCCCGGACAGCCTCAGCTACTTAGTGAGGCCCTCTGCAACTCAGTGAGACCCGGTTTCAAAATAAAGAATAAAAAATAGGGCAGGGGGTATAGCTTGGAGGTCAATTGTTCCTGGGTTCCATCCCCAGACCTGAAGGAAGTAAAAAATAAAAAAAGCAGGATGATGAAAAAACAGAACTGGGCTCTGAAATCAAGCAGCTTTGTGCTTGGATTCTAAATGCATTGCTTACTACTCTTATGAGTCTGACCATATCACTTGATTGGTCTAAGCTTTAGCTTCTTGAAGAAACATTGCCTTGAAGCTGGACATACTGGTGTCTGCCTCTAATCTCAGTACTTGAAAGGCTGAGATAGGAGAACTGCAGATTCAAGTCTAGCCTCAGCAGTTTAGTAATATTCACAGAAATTTGGTTAAGACTCTACTTCAAAGTAAAAAATACAATTGGCTGGAACTATAGATCAGAGGTAGAGCACATTTGGATTCCATCTCCAGTGCCATGCACAGAAAAAAAATTCCTTTAAGGGAATACATAATATGTACCACTAGACCCAAGAAACTTCCCTCTTTTGTGGTAGCATGTGCGTGCGTGTATGTGCATGCATGTGTATGCATGTGTATGCATGTGAGTGTGTGTGTGTGTGTGTGTGTGTGTGTGTGGGTGTGGGTGTGTGTGTGGGTGTGTGTGTTCAGCAGTGCTTAAAGAGTAAAGCCAGACTGCTCCTAGAATGGCAACACTCAATAGATTGGTTTTGGTATGTACTCTATTTCTTTCTTGGAAAAAGTTAATTTAGAAAAATATAAAGTTCTTCTTACACACAACCCATCATTATTTTGCTTTGCAGTCCTTGCTTTATTCCGGTTTAATCCTAGTCACACAAAAACAGTAAAAATAAACAAGACTAATATTCTAGTGCTGAAGCCTCAGTCAGGAAACTAATTTATTCTCATCTGTGCCAAAAGCAAATATCTTCACCATCCTCCCTGCTTTGCCTTTTAGGTGACTCAGAACACCTGGTTGCCAATTGCTAGCTGATGATAATTAGCTTTCAATTAGCACCAGTTACATTTTCACCTGTTCAATTTGCAAATGCTGAATCTTTTGGCTTGTCCTATTAACAAGTTCTGATCTCTTCTGTCTTCAGTACACCTGGCAGTGTGAGAGGGGGAGCAGCTCCTCCACCAGGGAATTCCCCCTTCATCTGCCATGCTGTCCAGTTCAATCCATCTGGTGTCGGATGGGGACATGCTACACAAAGACACACTGGAAGACACCACATTGTTGGTCTTAGGTTTCCAGCTCTCCTGGAAGTGTTTCTTTGACTTTTCTCACTTTATTCTAAAACAAATAGTTTTTTTTTAAAATTTCTGTAAGTCAGCTTTCTTAAGATTTAACCAAAACACTATCCAGATGATATAATAAATGGGTGACTTTTTAACTATGCAGGTGGATCTTCTATTAACCTTCCATAATGTATTAAGATTCAATAAATCAGGAAATGAGGTAAACTTAAAGTAGATAATACAGAAAGATCTCAAGAGGAAATAGAACTATATCTGGGTGGAATTTGTTGGGATTTGGTGGTTATATTTGAAGACGTTCATTTGTATCAATTAAGCTGATTGTTCATTAGCTGATAGGTAGCCTTGGAATAAACATAAATTATAGTGGAGTGTTAAATATGAAAATATAAGGCACAAGCAATATCATAATATGTTACAGTTTGGATCTTGAACATTCTCCCAGAAGCTCACATGTTGAGGCAAAGCAGCAAGGTTCAGAGATGGGGATTTTAGGCAATGATTTGATCACAAGGCTCTGAACATATCAGTGGATTAATCCCTTGATGGCTAAATGAACTGCTGGGATACAAAAGCTAGTAGAAGAAAATAGGTCCCTGAGAGCATGCCCTAGAAGGCTTTACCTTGTTCCCTGCCCCTTGCTCAATCCAGCTCTCTTCTCTCCATTGAGTCCAGTAGCTCTGCTCCACCATACTCTGCCACTTTGAGGTTTCTGCCTTGGAGATAGCTGACCATGGACTAAATCCCCCCAGTCTTGGGCTAAAGAAGCCTTGTGTTCTCTAAGTTGTTCTTACCAGGTGTTTAAGAGAGTGAAGAAAAACTAACACAATATTGAATGGCCACCTCACATTGACTTACACATTTAAAGAACATCAGTATAGCTCCTGTATATAAAGACTTTCAATATCAGGTGTGGGGAAGGGGAGGCAGTGAGGAGGGAATGGGGGAAACTCATTAAGTGCTGGGTGCATTGCATGTCACTATCACTCTAAACTTCATTAGGATGTTAGGCTATACTGCACCGATAAAGTATATTAAAAAGGAATTTAAATTGCTATGGTGATCAGTGTGGAGATTCCTTAGAAAACTGGGAATAGATCCACGATATGATTTGGCTATACCACTCCTGGGGATCTTCCCAAAGGTTGGAATGAGAGAATACAGTAACATATGCATATCCATGTTCATAGCAGCACAATTTGCAATAGCCAAACTATGGAACCAACCAACTTAGGTCTCTATCAACAGATGAATGGATTGCAAAATTATGGGAAACACACACAATGGAATTCTACTCAGCCATATAGAAGAACAAAATCATGTCATTTGCAAGAAGATAGAAAGACTTGGAGAACATTAAGTGAGATCAGCCAAGCACAGAAAAGAGGGGACATACGTTTTATCTTATATGCCCAAACTAGGGAGTATTAGGACTACAAGAGGGACTCCAGGTAATGGAGGAGAATCCTAAACAAAGCTAGAAAGGAAGGGTAGAAGAGTAAGAAGGCTGAGGTTGATTCATGGAGGAGCCACATTCAAATATGTGTATTAGTGTGAATGTAGTATGGTCAAACTGGACACTCTGATGGGAAAGGGGAAGAGGAGTGGGGAGGAGGACACCAAGGACTGTATGAATGTATGCCATTGTCAATATGATGCATATTATGATGTGAAACTATAGTGTACCAATAAAATAAAAAACAATGAAATTGCTACTTAGTGAAGCCCTTTGAAACCCTGTAAGACCCTGTTTCAAAATAAAAATAAAAAAATAGGGCTGGGGGAGTAGCTAGGAGGTAGAATGTCTCTGGGTTCTATCTCCACCAGTACCTCCAAAAAAAAAAAAAAAAAAACTGAAATTGAAAACACAAAACAGAAAATTTTAACTTGCCTCATATATTTTCTTCATTTTCTATTTAGAAGACATTAATTAAATTATAAAATAACAACTAAACCATGTATTAAAAATGTGTTAAAAGACAAAGATCATACAGATCTTCGAGTAGCTATATATTTAATTTTTCATCTTTACCAACATCTGTTTTATATCACTTTAGGCATAGTTTGAAATATTTCTTTTGTTTTTAATTTAAAAACGTGTTACTTAAGCCCGGCGTGGTGGCGCACGCTTGTAATCTCCATGCTTGGGAGGCTGAGAGAGGAGGAACATGTAGGTTTGAAGCCAGCCTCAGCTGGCTTAAGAGACCCTGATTCCAAATAAAATATAAAATAGGTCTGGGAGTGTAGCCCAGAGGTGCAAGGCCCCTGGGTTCCATCCCCAGTACCACACACACACACACAAACACACAAAAAACCATGTTACTTATTGTTAACTTCTTTTACAATTTTGTCATCAAGGATATATTTTACCATTTTGTTTTACAAAATAAATCTTGCTTATTCAAGACAATTCAATTTTAAAATTAGAAAAATACATAGCCGGGCGTGGTGGCGCATGCTTGTAATCCCCGCGCTTGGGAGGCAGAGACAGGAGGATCGCGCAGGTTCGAAGCCAGCTGCGCACGCTGGCTTAGGAGACCCTGTTTCCAAATATAAAATGTAAAAATAGGTCTGGGAGTGTAGCCCGGAGGTAGAAGGGCTTCCAGGAACCCCAGTACCACCTAAAAAAAAAAAAAAAAAAAAAAAAAGAAAAATACAAAAATTAAAATTAAAAGCAAATCAAAATAACCATGATTTCATGAACCATGAAACTCTTAACATTTAGAAATATATTTCTTATATTCTTAGTTATTTATTTTTTTATAAAGAGTATGAATTTATTTCTCATCTGTGCTGGAAAGTGGAAGTCCAAGGCACAGGCATGTTTAGTGTCTGGGATCTACTCTCTCTAGTTCTTTTTTAATATTTTTTCTATTGGTGCACTGTAGTCATACATCTTAATGGGATAAAAGAATTGGGGAGACATACCTGCATACGTCCTCCAATTAGCCCTTATCCGATCCCTACCCCTTCCCCTCCCCATCCCTTCTTCCCATGCTTGGCTTAGTGGTTGATTTTGATACGTTTAAGTATATCATGTGCTTTTAGAGAGTTTCCCTCTCTCCCCCTTCCCATCCCCTCAGTTAAGTAGCCTTATTTGCTCATCTATAAAATCTCCTTCTTCATCTAGAGTTCCTACTGTTACTCATTTCTCCCTAGCTTTCACATAGTAGGGAAAGCATTCGACTTTTTATTTTTTGTGACTGACTAATCTCACTTAATGTCCTCTGGTTCTATCAATTTACAGGTACATGATGCAATTGTGTTTTTCTTTATGGCTGAGTAAAATTCCATTGTGTACATATCCTACAGTTTTGTAATCCATTCATCTGTTGGACATCTTGGCTGGTTCCATAGTTTGGCAATGGTGAATTGTGCAGCTATGAACATAGATATTCACCCATTAGTTTGGTAGAATTATTTTAAAAACTCATTTTTTTTTTTCTATTTGGTACTGAGGATTGAACCCAGGGTTCTATTCTACTTCCCAGCTACACTCCCATTTCTCTGGCTAAATTGCTGAGGCTGAGACTACATCTGTGATCTTCCTGTCTCAGCCTCTGAACTACTGGTATTACAGAAATAAGCCACCATGCCTAGATAAAAATCCCCTTTTAAATGTTGATATTTTGGAAGAATTAATGCCACTTCATAATCTAATCTCCTTAATTGCATTTTGAGTTTCCGTTAGGTGTAACCACCATACCCCATATTTATTTTGACTCTACCCTGTGAATTATTGTTCTTTTATCAGAAAAATATTTAAATATTCAAGAAAACTGATGAAGTTCACTGATTTTTTTAAAGGTGATCTTTAAAAGTTTAATTTCTTGGGACTAAAGACTTATTTAATATTTTAAGGTTTCACTATTTCCAAAATGTGCTTTAGGTGCATATTTATTTATTTTTTTGAGGGACACATTTTTAGTAAGCAAACCAATCACAAAGGAGAACAATTATTTTACTAAGATATACCACAGGCCAAAAAGACAAAGCTTCACGGAAATAACAAAACTGGATTTATATATTAGAATATATTCAAGAAAAGGTAAAGAAGTGCTCACTAGTCTCAGGCAGACAAGAGAAGAAAGAATATTTCAGTAAGAGAAGGATACAGTGCCCAAAGCCTCAGGCAGGACACTGATGGTAGCTTGGTGGGAGGAAGAAGTGTTAAGAAATTATCCGGGAGAAGCAGTCATGGGCTAGATCAGAGAACTTAAGATGTGTCAGTGTAAACTACCAAAGGCATTAGAGAGCAGGTATTACTGACTCATTAGTAAGAATTCCTAACTTATGCAGTTAGGTAAGATATTTATTACATTGAAGCTGACATTTCCTAAATTCCATAAAACATTTTTTCAGGTAGCTTGTCAGTATGAATAAGTGTCTGTGGAAATCTAAGTTATATCACTATTGTTTCATCTATCTGCTCCCAATTTAAACAATAAAACAGGATATTTCATAAATATCTCCTTTTATAGGAAATGTATGAAAAGCCAGAGCTCTATTTTTTTAAAAATACAGCACATATTTAAAATCATGGAAAAAGGTGGACTATATTACTTAGGGATAATAGCTATGTTGAACCTCTGTGGATAGTTAGAAACCAAATAAATAAACAATATATGCTTGGCAAAATTTCACTGAAGTAAGTTTGTTAGAGACAAGAATATAGTTCTGAACCTATGTCAACATATACACAAACAATGTCATTTTGACTACTTATTATTAATCCGATTCAGTACACCTTTCCATAGTTAAAAAATTATCAAATATTTCAAATAGGATTTCTGAAGCCTGCAGGGTCCCCCATCAAGGTTTGACCTATATTACTTTACTGCATAATAATGTGCCAAGGTAAGTTCCTGCTGCATCTTTCTCATCTCTTAGGATTCTGTAGTAAAGTAGTGTAGGATCTATAAGAATTTATAATAATCATTAAATTCTCTAGAGTAACTTTGATTTCTGGGCCTAACATGAGAAAATCTAGGTTTTTAAGCCGGGCGTGGTGGCTCACACTTGTAATCCCCGGGTTTGGGAGGTGGAGACAGTAGGATCACGCAGGTTCGAAGCCAGCCTCCCTGGCTTAAGAGACTCTGTTTCCAAATAAAGTATAAAATGGAACTGGCAGTGTAGCCCGGAGGTAGAAGGGTTTCCAGGAACCCCAGTAACACCAAAAAAAGAAAAAAGAAAAGAGAAAAAAGAAAACCTAACTGATTCAATTACTTACATTTTATTCTGTATTTTACTCTGATTTTAGGATGTTCATTTTCATTGCAGAATTCCAGTCTCTGGATTTTTATGCGCATGTAGGCCACTGAAGTTTTCTACTTCAAATATGAAGAAATATATTCAATAAGAAAGATTATGGAGCCTTTAGAACATTTCATATCCCACTGAGGTTGCTATCTCTGGATGGTCAGTAACTTCTGGCATTGATAAGTCAATAAATATGTACTGCTGGCTTCAGTGATTCACTGATCCTATCAATTATTTTTGGGCAATATAATATTAAAACTGTAGTTTTTACTGGTCTCTTTACTCTATCCGAGGGAACTGATGGGTGAATATGTTTACTTGCTACATCCGTGGGTGAAGGGAGAGTCAGAAACTTTTTTCTCTACTATGTTTCTGATATTAGAAAGCAATATACCTTTTGATAAAATATCCATTTATGTCAAAATATATGAAAATAAGAAATGGAGAGAAACATTTTTAACCTCATAAGAGGTATTAATGAAAGCTTCTTTTCACATCACTAAGTGGGAAGAGAATGAATACATGCCCTTCAGACCTGTTAGAACGGCCAAGAGTGAAAAGATTAACAACTAAAAACATTCATATGCTGCTTTTAGGAGTATAGATAGCAAAATCTCTTTGAAGACCAATTTATCTCTTTAGAGAAAGTTAAACATGCACTTAGTGCACAACTGGAATACTCTTACTTCTGCTTATTTACTCAAGAGTATTGAAACATATACCTAGCTATATTCATTTTAACTTTACCTGCAATAGCTCAAAACTTAAATAGTCCTGTTTTTCAACAGTTGAATGGATGTACAATTGATTTTATTTTTTGAGGTACTAGAGATTGAACCCAGGGGTATTCTACCACTGAACTAAACCCCCAGTCATTTTTATGTTTTACTTTGAAACAAGGCCTTGCTAACTTAGCTAATGCTAGCCTTAAACTTGCAATCTTCCTGTCTCATCTTCTCAAGTACTAGGATTCTAGATGTGTGCCACTTTCCTCAGCTTGGACATACAAATTTTGCTTAACCCATATAAAGATATGTTAGAAATTTCAAAAAAATTATTAATTCATGCAAACACATGGATGGATATCAATGTATTTTTCCTTGAAAAATTTATCATTCACAAAGTTTAAACTGAAGGATTTTATTTACATGAGAATATTGAAAAAAATCTTTATGTAGTGACTGAAATCAGATCAGAAATACCAAAACCTTGGAGTTTTGGTAAGGGTAATGACTAAAAAGATAGTAAAGGAAACTTTTTGAGTTTGGAAATGTTCTATCTTGGTTGTGGAAGTACTTCGACTGACAAATCATTACATTGTACAGTTAAAATCTGTGCAATCTCTTGAATGTAAATTACACTTCAATGAAGTATAATAAGGTACAATAAAATATAAAGATATTATACCATTAATACGAATACACATATATATTCATAAATAAATAATAATTTAATATATGAAATAAAAAGATAATGAAATTATATAATCATATTTAATACTATGACTTTCTTCATGGTAGTATTGTTTTTCAGTATGTTTCAAATAAACTCATGTAAACTTTATAAATAGAAAATATATTAAAATGAAAAATAAAGAGTTGCATTTCAGGGCTTAAATAAGCCCTTTAAACTTTGACCTGTTAGGCAGGTTTATCAACATGGATCCAAGAAATTGCCTCTGATCTTATTTAAAGAACAAACATTGTTTTTCAATCAAATTGTATTACATTAGGTTCAAGGAATATGTTGGAGTCTTATCAATTTTTAAAATGTCTAAATGACTGCCATAGTTTTCAACTGAAATATAAATTAACTTTTATTAGATTTAACAAGATGATAGAATATTTAGAAAAGTATTACATTTATCTTAAATCCACTATCTAGTCTTTCTAGAAAATCATCTGTAGAGGGCATATTTTAGTTCATTTCACACTGTGTTAATTGTGTAACACACTGTAACCATTACCTTTTACCAACTACAATTACTCTTCTAATGAAAAGTGATGAATTTAACAAGAAATTATTAGAACTGTTTGATCTAAGCATGAGCAAGTGGTTGATGGGAAATGCTTTCTAATGAATATTTAATTCCCTTTACCACTCCCTTCTTCAATTTTGTAATTGAATTACATGCTTCAATTTAGTTAAATAAAGAATTAATAATTTTACACATCCAGTGTACAAAGCATTATAATGTGCAACATTAGCTATAAGGAATCTCCTTCTATTTCAGAATAGAGAAGATACAGCTTTCTTGATGACTTATGCCATTTGATTTTTATTCATCCACTATATGATGAAATATATATGGAAATTATTTTTTTGTTTTGAAACTTATCTTCTGACTTACCTTTCTTTTTCTAAATTTTTATTGGTGCATTATATTCATACATCTTTTTTTTTTTTTTTGGTGGTACTGGGGTTCCTGGAAGCCCTTCTACCTCCAGGCTACACTCCCAGACTTATTTTTACATTTTGTTTGGAAACAGGATCTCCTAAAACAGTGCGTGGCTGGCTTCGAACCTGCGCGATCCTCCTGTCTCTGCCTCCCAAGTGCGGGGATTACAAGCATACGCCACCACTCCTGGCCATAGTCATACATCTTAATGGAGTACAAGATGGTGTAGGCATACATGCACACATCACCCAATTAACCCTTATCAAATTTCCTCCACCTTCCTCCTTCCCATGCTTGGCTTAGTGATTGAATTTAATGTTTAAGGACATCATGAGCTTTAGAAAGTTTCCCTTTTCTCCCCTCCCATCCCCTCAGTTAGGTCACCTTATTTGCTTCTCTATAGGATGTCCTTCTTCATCTAGAGTTCCTCCTGTTACCCATTTCTTCCTAGCTTTCACATATTAGGAAAATCATCCAATTTCTTATTTTCTGTGAATGAATAATCTCACTTAGCAAAATGCCCTTCAACTCCATCCATTTCCCTGTAAATGATGTAATTGTGTTTTTTCTTTACGTCTGAGTAAAATGCCATTGTGTACATATCTCACTGTGTAATCCATTCATTAGTTAGAAAGAATGATGGACATCTTGGCTGGTTCCATAGTTTGGCAATGGTGAATTGTGCAGTTATGAACATAGATACACATGCATTAGTTTGGTAATTTGGTTTCCTTTCTTCTTCTGGGTAGATACCCAGAAGTGGTATTGCTGGATCAAATGGTAAGTTAAATCCCATTCTTCTGTGGATCCTCCATACTGTTTTCCAAAGTGTTTGCACTAATTTGCAATCCTACCAAAAATGTTTTATTAGAGTTCCCACTTATCCACATCCTTACCAGAATTTGTTGTTTGTGTTTTTAATGATTGCCGGTCTTGTTGGAGTTAGGTGAAATCTCAGGGTAGTTTTGATTTGCATTTCTCTGCCAATTATTTTGAGCATTTTTTCATGCATTTATTGGCTATTTGAATTTTTTTTTGTGAAGATTCTATTTAATTCACTTTCCCATTTTTTGAATGGGTTATTTGTTTTCTTAGTGCTGAGATTCTTGAGTTCTCTGTATATTCCAGATATTAGTCCTCTTCTGAGGATCCTCCATACAGTTTTCCAAAGTGATTGTACTAATTTGCAGTCCCACCAACAATGTATTAGAGTTCCCATTTTTCCACAACCTCTTCAGGATTTGTTGTTGTTTGTGTTTTGAATGATTGCCATTCTAGTTGGAGTTAGGTGAAGTCTTAGGGTAGTTTTAATTTGCATCTCTCTGATTGCTAATGATGTTGAGCATTTTTTCTTTTTTCTTATTTTGCAGTAATAGGGATGGAACTCATGGGCAATTCTACCTCTAAGCTACACCCCAGAACTTTTTTTGTGTAGCAGGGTCTCAATGAGTTGCAAAGGACCTCACTAAGTAGCTGAGACTGTCTGCAAACAACTATCCTTCTGATTCAGCTTCCTGAATGCTGGGATTACAAGTATGTGTCACCATGCCCAGCTGGTTTTTCATGTAGTTATTGGCCGTTTGGATTTATTATTTTGTGAAGTGTCTATTTAGTTCATTTACCCGTGTTTTTATTGGGTTATTTGTTTTCTTAGTGCTGAGTTTATTGAGTTCTCTGTATAGTCTAGATATCAGTCCTCTATTGGAGAGTAGGTGGCAAAACTTCTCCCATTCTGTTGGCTCTCAGTTGAGTTCTTTATAGTTTCCTTTGCTGTACAGAAGCTCTTCAGTTTAATGCAATTCTATGTATTGATCCTTCTTTTTGTTTCTTGTGCCTTTGGGGTCTTGTTGAGAAAGTTTTTATCTGTGCCTATGCTTTACAGTATTGGACCTATGCCCTCTTCAAGGACCCTCAAGGTCTCTGGTCTAATTTCCACTTCTTTTACCTATCTTGAATTGACTCTTGTGTAGGGTAAGAAAGTGGGATTAATTTCCATTTTTCTGCATATGGTTAGCCGGTTTTGCCAACACTATTTGTTGAACAGACTATCTTTCTTCCAGTGTATGTTTTTGGCCCCTTTGTCAAAAATCAATTGGCTGTAAGTGTGTGGTTGTTTCTGAGTCTTCTATTCTGCTCTATTGGTCTATGTATCTGTTTTTGTTCCAGTACCATGCTGTTTTTATTACAATAGCTTTGTAGTGTAGTTTAAAGTCAGGTATTGTGATTCCTCCTGCATGAATTTTGTTGCTGAAAACTACTTTGACTATTCTGGGTTTTATTGTTATTCCAAATGAATTTAAGGACTGATTTTTCTATGTTTGTGAGGAATGATCTTGGTAATTTAGTGGATATTGCATTTAATTTGTAGATCACTTTTGGAAGTATGGAGATTTTGATGATATTTATTCTGTCTAGTCATGAACATTGGAAGATCTTTCCATCTTATAAGGTGTTCTTTGATTTCTTTATTTAATGTTTTATAATTTTCTTTGTAGAGGTCTTTTATCTACTTGGTTAAGCTTATTTCTAAGTATTTTATCTTTTTGTGGTATATTCTAAGTGTAAGTGTTTTCTAGATTTCTTTCTCAGTGGATTTATGGTTGGTATACAGAAAGTTTCCAATTTTTTAAGATTAATTTTGTATCCAGACATCATGCTGACTTTGTTGATCTTCTAAGCTTTTTGGAATTCATTGAATTTATATACTTAAACTTATTGATATAAATTCTAAGTATAGTATCATGTCATTTGCAAATAGTGAAAGTTTGAGTTCTTCTTTTCCTATTTGTACTCCTTTGATTTCCTTTACTTGCCTTATTGCTTTGGCTAAAATCTCAATTACTATATTGAAAAAAGTAGACATCCTTTTCTTGTTCCTGTTTTTAGGAGGAATTATCACAGTTTTCCCCCATTTAATATGATGTTGGATTGTGGGTCTATTGCAGATTGCCTTTATCATGTTGAGGTATGTTCTTTCTATTCAATTATTTGCAGTGCTTATACCATAAATGGATATTGGATTTTGTCAAATGCTTTTTCAGGATCTATTGAAACGATTATGTAATATTTGTCTTTGTTTTTGTTTATGTGATGAATTACATGGATTGATTTTTGTATATTGAACCAGCCTTGCATCTCTGGGATGAACCCTACTTGGTCATGGTGTATGATTTTCTTGATGTGGTTTGAATGCCTGTTGCTAATATTTTGTTTAGCAGTTTTGCATCAAAGTTCATCAATGATAAAGGCCTGTAGTTTTCATTTCAATTATACACCTCAAAGCCTTTAAAAAACAGTAATAGTCTGACCCCAAAGCCAGTAGAAAGCAGAAAATTATTAAAATCAGAGCAGAAATTAATGAAATAGAGAATAAAAATACATAAATTCAACAAAACCAAAAGCTGTTTTCTTGAAAAAACTAACAAAAGAGATAAACTACTAGTTAAATTAACCAAAAATTATAGAATCAATTCAAATTATGAAGAGATGAAAAAAGATATATTACCGACAACATTGTAGAAACCCAGAGGACTATCAGAAACTACTTTGAGAAACTATACTCTGACAAAATGGAAAATATGGAAGAAATTGACAACTTTCTAGATAAATATAACCTTCCTAAACTGAGTCAAGAAGGTATAGAAAATTTAAACCAGCCAATAGCAATCAAAGAGATTGAATTAATAAAGAGCCTACTATCAAAGAAAAGTCCAGGACCAGATGGTTTCCTTAGTGTATTTTATAAAGCCTTTTTATAAGAGCTAATCCCAGCACTCCTCAACCTATTTTGTAAAATAGAAAGAAATATTACACTCCCAAATACCTTCTATGAAGCTGACTTACTCTTCTGCCTCCCAAATAATTCTCATATATTTTCTCTATCACTGTATATGAATCATCATCTCTGGATTGTAATCTGCTTGTTCTCTTTCTTTTTTACTATTTTTCTTTGAATTCTCCATCAGAGTTACTCTTAGATTCTGACATGAACACTTCAATGGCTTCCCCATTTTCTCTAGGATAAAGTGCTAATATCTTAGAATAGGGCAAGTAGTCCTTTATGATGTATCTTCTACCTAATTTTTACTATTACCCTCCTTGTGTCACAAGCAAACCCTTTATCCTAAGAATGCTGTAAAATTATCTGCATTTTTAAATTTACCCTTTTAGGTAAGCATTAAAGAGAGTAAGATCCTACAGTTACCAATGATGATTTGCTGAGTAGTTCACCCTTTAGCGGCTTCTTTCTATACCTTTTCACACTCTTGGCTCATTTCTTGCAAATTTATCCCTGGATCCTTGGAATATTTTGGTATACATCATCTGTTCATTTGCAGTATAAAAGTCATCATATAAAATCATATGATCTCAATACAGAAGCACAAAAAACTGATAAGAAATCAATACAAGTTATCTTCAAAGACCAACATTAAGGTTAAGGATATACATGTTAGCATTACAACCTTTACAACCTCATGCCTAATGGAAATGATCACTTGATAACTATCTACTCTGTTAGAATCTACAAGATATTATTATACTTCCACCGTGAAAGGTCTTCCTAGTAGAAATAAAAGAGGAAAGCACACTTATTATTCTTACTTTGATACTGATATGTTAAAGATGTCCATATAATTCGGAGTAGGACAATAGAAATAATTTTGCACTGCATCATGTTTGTTTTGTCTTTTAACGAAATTTCCTTCTCTGTGTTGGCTGCTTCTGGGGCAATCCCAAGTAAGTGTTTTTTTTTTTTTTTTTTTTTTTTTTTTTTTTTTTTTCAGTACTGAGAATGGAACTCAGGGGCATTCTACCTCTGAGCTATACCCCTATCCCTAAGTATTATTCTTTATTTTGAAACAGGATCTCACTAAATTGCAGAGGGGCTCATGAAGTAGCTGCCGCTGTCCGCAAACTGTGATCCTCCTGTGTCAGCTTCCCAAATGCTGCAATTACAATCATGTGCCACCATGCCTGGTTCAACCCCAGGTGTTTTGAGAGGATGAACTTTCCTTTCCATGCTGATTTCAGCCAGTTGATATCATGGGCAGGGTTCTTTATTTCAACTCTGCTGTTGATCAGTGTAGGTCTTGACTAATGAGTTTTGAGTACTATTTTAGCATCATAATTAAAATTTTTGTTAGAATCAGTTTCTCCCTTCAGCAAATAGCTTTAGTAGTTGGCTCCTTGATGTTTAAAGGTTTTAATAGATCAAATTTATTTGAAATATTATAATATGTACTCCAGAAAAGGGAAGAAATGTATTGATTAAAATTAATGCTGCCAAATTCTTCTTTTATCCCTCCAAAGTGATTTTTAAAAATTAAGTACCGCACGCTGGGCATGGTGACGCACGCTTGTAATCCCCGCACTTGGGAGGCAGAGACAGGAGGATCGTGCAGGTTTGAAGCCAGCCTCACTGGCTTAAGAGACCCTGTTTCCAAATAAAATCATAAAATAGGTCTGGGAGTGTAGCCCTGAGAAGGGTTCCATCCCCAGTACCACCAAAAAAAAAAAAAAAAAAAAAATTAAGAACCCCTATGAGCTGGGTATGGTGGCACATGGTACATGCTTGTAATCCCAGCATTTGGGAGGCTGAGCCCAGAGGATCATGTTTCACAGACAGCCTCAGCTAATTAGTTAGGCACTTCGTAACTTAATGAAACCCTGTCTCAAAAATAAAAGAATAAATATAGGGCAGGGAGTGTAGCTTGAAGGTCGAACGCCCCTGGGTCCCATCCCCAGACCCACAAAAAAAAAAAAAAAAGAAAAGAAAAGAAAAAATTAAGTACCCCTAAGAAAGAAAAATTAAGCTTACATATACATTCTCAGTTAAATGAAAATCTGAGAAAAACAAATAATTTTTCTATGATATGCATTCACAAACATATCAAAGTCAATAACTAAGCCAAATATGAGGAGGGAGGGGGAAGTGAATGAGGAGGGAAATGGGGAATGGTTAAATGAGTGATGTGTGCATGTGTGACTCTACAATCTTGTACCGGGTTAAGATGTATGACTACAATGCGCAAATAAAAAATAATTACTTCATTGTATTAGAAGGACTAACACACACACACACACACACACACACACACACACACACACACGAGAAAAACTGATGAGTTGTTTCATTATAAATGTAACAACTGACATTCAAGCTCCCTCAAATAATTTTATAAAATAGGCCAGAGACTGGAGAAGAGAAATTTTCAACACATGAGACCCTCAAAATTTCATCATCCAGATGTATAAAAATTATTATGTTCAGCCAGACAACTCCAAAGAAAAATGAGCTACAGATATAAAAAGATAATACAATGAACAATAAACCTGTATGTTCGCTTAAGAGTACAAAGTTTGAGTTAGGAGCAAATAGTTTCAGAAATATATTATATGGCATGATGACTTTATAATACTGTATTTTACACCAAAATTGCTTATAGAGTAGATTTTAAATTTCTCATTCACCAAAAGTATTACCAGTATCACTGTACAAAATATTACATGACATAATCTATATATTCTACAATGTATACATATATCAAAAGCATCACATTATATATCAATTATATTCATCTTTTTATTTGGCAATTAATAAAGTAAAAAAAAGAATAAAAAGCAGATGAAATGCAGTCACAGGTACACAAACAAAATGTGTGTGTGTTTCCAACATTGAACAGGAAAATACAAATAAGATATTGGTGAGATACTTTTTTCTAACTTGTCAAAAAGGCTTATGGTATCAAATGTTGATGAGCATGCGAACACACAGTAACTCTCATATACTATGTCAATATAAATTGGTTCATCCTTAATGGAAAGCAATTTGGAAACTTCTAATGTAGGCGAGGGTACAGATAGCATGCAATTCAGCAATTTTACCCCCTAGTCATAAATTTTAGAGAAGCTCTTTCCAAAGCAGCTTGCCAACCACCAGACATATGAATGGCTCCAACGTATGGGTCCACTCATACTTGCAGTACATCTGAGTGCAGCTGTCAGACAAATCAACCCAGGCTAGAATTGTGAGAATTAATAAATATGATTTTAAGACATTAGATTGGATAGTTAGTTTTACAAAAAAGACTAGCTGGCACTATCCCTACAGAATTTATGTTTTATATTGGCTATAAGTACTAACGAGTAATAATAAAAATAGGTTCGTCTTACCATTATGCAATGATAATATAGAACAAAATTTTTCCATGTATGGCAAGATATTTGTTTTAGTTATTGCCTCTGTAAATAGAGAACACACACACACACACACAGAGAGAGAGAGAGAGAGAGAGAGAGAGAGAGAGAGAGAGAGAGAGAGAGAGAGAGAGAGAAATGTATTTATCTTACCATGGAAGTGGCTGGTCAGTCTGTGTCCTGACTCTGGGAGGTATAATTATCTTTGGGTTCTTGGTATTTCATAGTCACAAAGTAAATTTACCTTGTTTTTACCTGTTGAGAAAGGCTTGTTCTGAGATTTGAAGTGCCCAAAGTCCCCAGATCAAAAAGGAAAAACAAAACTGTGTTAGTTTAGATTAATCCCAGAATCAGATACTGAGGAAAGGATTCTAGTGGGGCAAAGAGCCACAGTGACTTACAGACACAAGAATATATAAGGTTTCTTGCATCTAGTGATATGAAAATGATATGTAATGCTCAATATGAATATATGTGAGATATAATTTTAATCAGGTTTCTATATTTTATAACATGAATGTATCATAATTTATTTAACCAGTTTCCTATTGATGGACACTCAATGTATTATGGGTAAAGTCAAGAAGGTCATTGTTAAATTTTATGTGTGAGGCTGTTTAAAAATATCCTTAGGAAAATTCCCTAACTATGGAATTGTGGTTAAAAGAGGTGTGTCCAGTTTAAGAATTTAAAAATATATTGAAAAAAAGTTTTTCAGAATGTATATATTGGTCTATACATAGTTTGACAATGTGTTTGGGTTTGAATGATGCACAGGTAGGAGTTCAATGTATATTTTAACTACATATAACCTTGTCCTCGCCTCTCAGTTCACAATACCATAGAAGCTAAGGTGTTATCAAGGGCAAATTTCAGAAGTTAAAATGATGCCAAAATTTTCTTAATGAGACTAGTGCATATTCTTTCTACTTTTGAGATACACCTGGAAATTAGTTTTTTTTATATTTATCTTAACCCATTTGTTAATTTTATTTTTTTGAGTGGCCTAATATAAAAATCAGATTTGATTCAGTTTAAGAAAAGATTGGAATTCTAGTTCTGTGACTCACTTTTGTTGTCCATTTTATTTCTTATTATCTTATTATTTATTTAGTTTGCATGATATAGAACTGAAAACCAAACTCCACATATATTCTAAGTACCGCCTGCTTGATTTATAGCAATTAAAACTCCCAATAAGTTAAAGAAAAATGAGAGAGATTGAATCTTTGATAAGATTAAAGTCTCATCAGGCAGTCATATTAAAATTGGCTTTCAGAGCATAATCAAGCATTTGTCCAGTTATCTTTAATTGATCTGCTATAAAATAAGAGTAAAAATTGTAGATGAAATTGCAGTGCATTACAAATCAAAGAAGAGTATAAAATAAAGCAATAAAACAGGATGGAGATTTTTAGTTCTTTTCCATCTGGGCATTCAAGGGCTACTTCATATTTTTCGGCATTGTGGGCAAGGGGTGATAGTTCAATAATAATATGAACGTGAAATGGAAAAGAAAGTTCTCACAATTCTGGATACTTTTTATTCGAGCAGAGGGTTATACTGCATACTGCTTGTTACTGCCTTGTCTGACAGCTTGGAGGAACTACTCATTCAGAAGCTTGGATGAAGGGCTAATTATGTCAAGAAGAGGAGAAAAAGGATAGGAATTAATGAGTCTGAGTCTCCCCAGTGCTATGTTACTCCCTTACTCCCGGCTACTAAGTTAGACTTGCAAGAATATGCATTTCATTTTTAGCCAGAATGTTTCAGGGAAACAGATAAGAACATAAAATTGGGCATCCCAGAGTTGGAATTTCACTTTTCTTTTACTAGCTTATTGTCAAGTTCTTTAATCTCCTTGAATCTCAGTTTCCTTGTCTATAAAATGGGAAAAATAATATCAACGGGTTCCTGTAAAGAGTAACTAAAGAAAAAGAATGTGCACAGGTGTGTATAACATACATTATGTCTTAAAGATATTAATATTGTTTTCATTTGTTTTTTTGGCTACTATTATTATTACTATTATTATTGTAATGTTTTACTCTGGATAGGAGTTCATTTTCTTACTAGAAATAAAGGTAACATTCTGTAAGATTTCATTTAAAGATGAAATGCAAAGGATTTTCTTATTGTAGTTAGAAGAATGGATTTTCTTTTAAGTTTCTGAAACAGAGATTCTTACTAAAAATTTTTACTTAGATTTAAATAATTCTTATTGTCCAGAAACACAATACAAAGACGTCAGTATTTCTATAATCTATTTATGAGAATATATATAATATAAAATAGTTCGGTGGATACCAAAACTAGATGGTGACCAAAATCAATTGGAACCTTTAAAACACACAGAATCAGGTCATATACTAGATTTTCTAAATTATAGTTCCTAGTAGATTATCAATTTGCAGGGTAGGAAGCACTCCTGAAGGAAAGACCGTGTTGGTTACTATGATTTAGGAACTCTCAGAAATGTTATATTTATACTAAATTGTTTCAAATTCACCCTATCTCTTCTTATGCTTCTTAATATTGTACTGTATTTGAAGATTAGTTTTCAAAAAATGTTTAGGGAAGCAAATGTGCTTTTCCCATTTCTGTTTACTTTTCCAACAATGTTGTTCTTAGTTTTTCTACTCTAGCCAGGTGTAGTTGTGCATACTTGTAATCTCAGTACTTGGTAGGCTAAGAAGAAGAATTCCAGGTTTGAGGGCAGCCTCACAAGGTAGTGAGACTCTCAACACTATCAAAACTCTGATTAAAAAAAAACTAACAAAAGGGCTGGAAATATAGTTTGGAGATAGAATGTCCCTAATTTCAGCCCAATATACCACATAAGAAAGTTATTTTAGTCCATGCTCCTTCCTATGCATGTGTCTTGGCCTTTTTGACTAGTGAAGGAAATAAATAATACTCTCTGAATACATCTCAATAATTTACAGAAATCCCCTTTTATATAGCTAAAATATACTTTCTTGTAACATTCACAGAATTTTGATGAGACAATCCTCTGATATGTTTATGTTTGATATTACCTGTTGTTTGAAAATTTAAGAATTAACTTTTTAAAGTGAGTGTGGTGGCACACACCAGTAATCTAAGTATTTGGAAAGTTGAGAGAGGAGGATCACAGGTGCAAGGTCAGCCTCAGGAATTTAGAGAGACCCTGTTTAAAAAAAATAGAAAAGTCTGGATACTGGTAGCTAAGAGGTAGAATGTTTTGAGGTTTAATTCTAAAAACGAAAAAATGTCAATGATTTATGAAAAATGCTGGGAAATAAAATGCAGCTATGGTTTGTGGAGACAGATGTGAATGAAGTTTCACAGCTTTTGTAC
The DNA here is from genome assembly GCF_963383645.1 of Muscardinus avellanarius. Lineage (NCBI taxonomy): Eukaryota > Metazoa > Chordata > Mammalia > Rodentia > Gliridae > Muscardinus > Muscardinus avellanarius. Next base: position 70,369,273 of record NC_137795.1, read on the forward strand.
CCATTGAGGTTTCTTCATCCAAATCATAGAACTAACTCAAGCCATCTAATCTACAGATTTGCAAAATGATTAGCCAGCCAGGTAATATGTGTGAAATAGGTAGAAACTATCTCAAAATGTTTTCCTTTGTTGGCTAAATGAAATCTTTCTTCTTCATTTGTACAATGCATATTAATAATCAACTTCACAGCAGGTTATGTGTATTCTTCTGGTTCAGTTAAAAACTGTGGTCCACTGTAGAGTTTCATATCTAAATTTTGATAGAGACATGCATCCAACAATGTTTCACTTTCCTCTTTATTATAAGAAAATTGGCAGTGAAAGTGTGGTGATAAATGGAAGCTAACTCTGCACTTCAGTATTGGATATAGCAAAGGCAGTGAGGATGATGATGGATGGAAGAATTCATTTACTGTCACATGGGAAGAGCCATTTCTTAGCTCATTGTTGCTATATAGGAGAAAAGGCACAGTGTTCCTGAATTTGATTTTTTAAAAATATTTTTATCTTTATTTCTTTTTTTGGTACTGGGCATGAAACCCAGGGGCATTTTAACTAAGAGCCACACACCCAGTCCTATCTTTTATTCATTATTTTGAAACAGGGTCTCACTGAATTGCAAAGTGCCTCACTAAGTAGTCTGTGAACCAAGATCCTCTGGTCTCAGCCTCCCAAATGCTGGGATTACAAGGGTGTATCACCATGCCCAGCTCCTGAATCTGATTTATTCCCTCCTCCTCCTCCTCCTCCTCTTCCGCCTCCTCCTCCTCCTTCTTCTCCTCCTCCTCCTCTTTCTTATTCTCCTTCTCCTCCTTCTTTGTTACCATCTTTGTTGTCATCTTTAGCTTCATATTTTAAGAGTTAGAAGTTAATACAAAATTAAAAATATATTTCATCTAAACAGTTAAGATTAATAAAAACACATCTCTGGGAAAAGATGTGGCCCATCTTGTATTTGGGGGGAAAATTCCATTTAAGGCCTTTAATTGTTTCTAACATAAAAGTATAAGCATGAATACTTAGTATTAATCTCCAATGATGCTGTTGATTATTTTTCATGTTCAGTAGAGTAAGATTTACTTTCAGAGTGTGTAATATGCTATCCAGGCTCTTCTGGCTTTCATGACTTGGTTTGGGAACTCTGGAGTGATTCTAATTGGTTTACCTCTGGAAGTCACTTGTTCTTTTTTTTTTTTTTTTGCCTTTAAGATTCTCTCCTTGGCTTCTACATTGGTCAGTTTGACTATTATGTGGCAAGGTGAACCTTTACTCTGATCTTGTCTAAAGGGAGTTTTATAAGTTTTCTGTATCTGTATATTGATCTGTTATTCTATTTTTGAAAAATTTTCTGATATTGCTTCTTTGAAAAGATTGTTGATTCTTTTGGTTTCATCTTTTATTCCCTCTTCTATGCCTATTATTTTTAGCTTAGCTCTTTTAAGATGGGCTCATATCTTTTCAATGTCCAATTCATGCTGTTGAATTTTTTTTCCTAAATTATATACTATGCATTACTTTTTGGAGTGATCATCTTCTAAGAGTGAGATTCTATTAATCATGTGGTCTAATCTATTATTTATAGTTTGTATTGATAATCACTTCAATTATTGCATTCTTTATTTCTTTCAGGTTTTTTATCTAAATTCTTTTCAGAAATCCTATATCTTTCTACTCTCAAATTTTTTATTTGTCCATCTGGCAATAGCTGCAATTCTGTGTTGTTAGTTTCTGTTATTGTGGGCTTGTGGGAGCTTTTTGGTTACTTGTTATTTGTCCTCATGATTTCATAAGTTTGTATCTGTTGCTTTTGGTATATTTCTCTCAGTCTCTAGGTGTCAGCTGGTATAATCAAGAGAAAATAGTGTTGTAATCAATGGTGAAGGTTGAGTGAGGAGGAAAGTGAAGTTGTAAATGCAAAAATAGGGTAAAACCACAAATAGAATTAAATAGAATGAGAATATGAGTTTGGTAAGATAGTATGTAGTAGAGAATAGAAATAGTAAATATATAGTAGGATTCTAGTAACCAGAGTAGAGTATTTAGCATAGTGATATGAAGTGGATTTAATACAAGATGAAGCCATAGTAATAAAAACAGCATGGTATGGCACAAAAACAGATTCATAGACCAATGGAGCAGAATAGAAAACTCAGAAACAAATCCACACACTTACAGCCAATTAATTTTTGACAAAGGGGCCAAAAACATACCCTGGAAAAAAGATAGCCTGTTCAACAAATCGTGTTGGTAGAACTGGTTAACCATATGCAGAAAAATGAAAATAAACCCCACTTTCTCACCCTGCATAAGAATTAATTCAAGATGGATCAAAGACTAGGAAATTAGACCAGAGACATTGAAGTTCCTTAAAGAGGGCATAGGTCCAACACTGCAACTCATATGCACAGGTAAAATCTTTATCAACAAGACCCCAAAAGGCACAAGAAAATAAATGGCAGATAAATATTTAGGTTGCATTAAACTGAAGAGCTTCTGTAAAGTAAAAGAAACTATCAGGAATCTCAACTGAGAGCAGATAGAATGAGTGAATATAGCCAACCATTCCTCTGATAGAGGACTAATATTTAGAATATACAGAAAACTCAACAATCTCAGCATTTAGAAAACAAACCATGCAATCCAAAAAGGGCAAGCGAACTAAATAGGCACTTCACACACAAAAAAGAAATTAAAATGGCCAATAAATGTATGAAAAATGTTCAACATCATTAGTAATTAGAGATTTCACCTAACTCCAACTAGAATGGCAACCATTCAAAACACAAACAACAAATTCTGGCAAGAATGTGGAGAAGTGGGAACTCTAATATATTGTTGATGGGATTAAAAATTAGTGCAACCACTTTGGAAAACAGTATGGAGGATTCTCATAAAAATAATAGAAAGGAACCTAACATATGATTCAGCAGTACCACTCCTGGATATTTATCCAAAAGAATGGAAACCTAACTACCAAACTAATGCATGCATATCTATGTTCATAGACACATAATTCACAATGGTCAAAGTATGGAACTAGCCAAGATGTCCATCAACAGATGAATGGATAACAAAACTGTGGGATATATACATACTTGAATTTTACTCAGCTATAAAGAAGAACAAAATTATTTCATTTATAGGGAAATGAAAGGAAATGGAGAATATTATGCTAAGTGAGATTAGTCAGTCACAAAAAAACAGGAAATTGGATGCTCTACCTAATATGCAGAAGCTAGAGAGAAAATGGGTCATAGGAGGAACACTAGATGAAGAAGAAAAACTATAGATGAGCAAATAAGGCAATCTAATGAGAGGGATGGGAAGGGAAAAGAGAAAAATTTCCTAATGTACATGATGTACATTCACAAACATATTGAAGTCAATCACTAAGACAAACATGAGAAGGAGGGAAGGGGGAGGGAATTGGGGAAGGGATATATGAATGATGTGTGCATGTATGCCTCTACTATCTTGTACTCCATTAAGATATATGAATACAATGTACCAATAAAAAATTTTTAAAAAGATTTAAAATTTTAAATTCTACGTAGCCTTTTACATATACTTTTATAACATTTATATAAAATATTCAAAGAAAAATATCTAGCTTCCCAAATGTCAGAGTTGTAAGTATTCTTCATATTCCAGATGAAAAAACTAAGGGAAAAGGGAGCTTCTGAACATCATACTTCTAGTTAGTGGTAGAGTCAGGATCTGAAACCAAAATTTCCTAGCATAATTCTCATGCTATTTTGCAACATGTTCATGGTACTTCTGATATGCTTGTTAGGTGAAGGCCTGAGAAATCAGTTTCAATAGAAATATTTCCTTATGCAAATGTTATATTTATCTATTCCATTAGACATGAATACATTTGTAGTAAATTAAAAATGACCTAAAATATTACACTTTGTTATGATACCTTAATATAGCTTAGATTAAGTGGTAACAGAAGTAAAATGATCATTTTTTCCCACATATAATAAACTACTAGTTTTCTATGTGGTTGTATTTGTCAGATGTTTTTCAGTATTGGCTAAGACATCAAGAATCGAATGTAAGCATATGCTATGCTACTTTCACTATTATAAATTGTCTCCTAAATTTTATGAAAAGTAAGGTTTCCTTGAGTCTTGTCCTGGGATTTGTATTTTGACTTTCAGCATATTTATTATAACTTGTGAATTTCAGATCATTTTCCAATAGAACTCAGATATACCAACTCAGCCACATTTAGGAACTAGCAGGTGAAAATGTAGCTATTTAGTTTCTGTTCAGAATCTACTATTTCTTGGTGATGTAACCCAAATCCTATTTGCAGTGTTTATTACCTTTCAGAATCTGTGAGCAAGCATCTTTTCTAGTCTTTCTATTTGTCTGTCTTGTCTATTGGTGATCCATTTTCCATTGTTGTCCAACTCTGGATGCCAGTGGTACATTTCTCAGCCACTTAATAACTTAACTTAGATTTATAAGAAGCCAAGTGCTGTCAAGTTCCTGAGATGTATAGATTGAGGCATTCTTCCTCTTCTCCATCGTTTCCAGTGTTACAGTGTCTGTCTCCTTAATAGCACTTTGGTCTTAATAGAGTGTATCTCTGGGTCCAGTTTACACTGCATTGTTGGAGCATGGCTGATGCGCATCTCTTCGGAACCAGACTGAAGTTAAATAGGAGCAATTTATTTCTGCTGTTGTCAATATCACATTTCATGAACTTGAAACTCGTTACATTTTTTTTTCCAAATTACCTTGCTTGGCTTTGTAAGGGTATTTTGTATTTGCCACAGATCATTCTTTTAGATTTGGAAAGAACTGAAACTTTTTTGTTATACTTTTGATGGATTTAATAGGGTGCTTTTTAGGTTAAGGATAGGAAGGAGAAGAAAAGAATGTCTTCTGACTGTAGAAACTGAGCTTGACATGCACAACGACAAGGAGCACGGTTGTGGAGCTTTCTGCTCAAAATTCAATGAAAAGAAAAGGCAACCTCTTGAATTAAGAAGTTTCTAGAAAGACCTAAGAACAAAAATGTTTTTTAATAGGAAATAAAAAAATATATATATATTGGGGGCAGGACTATTGGTACTATATAGGACATGGCCTGGTGGGCATTCTAATTCTTGAACCCAAATAAGATACTTTTTTGCCTAAGCACATTTTATACTGAAGTTGGATCCTCTATTTTATCTGTGTTTTCCTCTAGAACAGATATTGACAAGCTATGTTTACCACTTGTATTTTTATGGGTTGAGAGAAAATAATTATTTTTACATTTTTTGTGTGTGGTACTGATGGTCGAACAGGGGATTCTACCTCTGAGCTACACATCACACTGTTTTATTTTTTTATTTTGAGACAGGATTTTTCTAGGCCTTGAACCTGCAATTCCTCTAGTCTCAGCTTCCCAAATAGTGGTATTACAGGTGTGTGCCACTGTTTATGGCTCATTTTTAAGTGGTTGAAAAGGATGAAATGAGTAATCTTTTTTAACACATGAAGATTTGATGAAATTAAAATTTCAGCATCCATGGGTAAAGCTGTGTAGGAACACAGCAACCCTCTTGTTTAAACACTAAATGTATTTTTTCATGCTACAACAATGGGGTTTAGTAGTAGCTCTCAAAGTTTAATATATATACTCTGACTCTTTATAGAAAAGTTTGTGAATCCTTGTCCTACAGACTGGTGCTAACCCATCAAGGCATATATTTTTATTTTCTTCTCACTGTTCTGAAGAAACTGATAATAGAAGTTGCAAAGTCAGGGCTGGCTCTTGGCCCAGATGGAGTTGCATAAATAAAATGATTTATAGAAAGTAGTAAAGTTTCCTATACTTGCCAGTGTCTTGCTCATTGTCCTGTCAAGATTCAATCCTCTTCTCTTTGTATAATCTCAATCATTGTATTAGGTTTGATGATCCAAAAGTGATGGGGAGATGGATTATTTTAGAAGGTTATCTAAAATATTTTAGAGCATAAAAAGTTCTGGATAGAAACTTGAGAAATTTGGAATATAATTAGAAATTACCAATAATTCAGTTATGTGCACAAGAACAAGAAATTTTTCCTTAGTGGAGGTTATTCACCATCTGTCAAAAACACCTCATGCAAAGGAGGTACTTAATAATCAGTTCTAGACTAATGAATAATGAGTACATGTGTGAAATATCCTCATCATAACTGGTATGGCCTATCTAGCACCATGTTTCTGTAGCTCTCCCCATTTTTAAATGAGATTCTATCTTATCTATGTGATTTGTCTTCTTATTAATGACCTTACTCTATCCTTATGGGCTGGGATGAACTTAACCTTTTTCTTTTTCACAACCATCATCCTGATTCTTGTGCTGCCTTCTGCAGGGTTGGCTTACCTAGAACGAACAGTGCAGTCAAATCAGCTGACATGCAAGACCCATGTCATAACTCCTCATGCCAGTTTGCTGAATGCTCACTAGTACAAGCTAGAAACCCTGAGGGGTTAAGAAGCAGCTGGAAGCCAGGTGTGGTGCTACACACTTGTAATCCGATCATTTAGGAGGCTGAAACTGGATGATCAGGGTTCACGAACAGCCTCAGCTACTTAGTGAGGCCCTCTGTAACTTAGTGAGACCCTGTTTAAAAATAAAGAATAAAAATAGGTCAGGGGGTTTAGCTTGGAGGTCGAATGCCCCCGAGTTTCATACCGAGAAAAAAAAAAAGAAGAAAAAAAGAAGCAACTGTAAGACATGCAATTCAGAGCTGAAAGCATCTAAATGTTTGGAGGAAGCCCAATGATCAGAGGACTGTTGACATTAAACATTTTTACATCACAAATTTATCAAACTGATGCTTCATTAAGTATTAATGTACTGATGATTATATGCTGGTTATGTGAGGTTTGTACTTGGAAGCTCCTGTAGCTTCAGCTTTTCTACTTTCAAAGGGGTCCTTATTTCTAAGCAGCAGCAAAGCACATATTTAAAGAAGCAAAAACCATTTTTTATTAGGAAGTGCATAATTTTGTTTTTGATGCTAAGAAATATTTATGAATAGAGTTTGCATAGGAATGTTTGCCTTGAAAAGGAGCTGTTATAAAGGGGCTTCTTCTGATGTAGGTTTTTTTTTTTTTCTTGGTCCTTTAATAGTAGCAATACTTTAAAATATTAGCTTTCCAAAATGTATAAGATAGAAAAAATTATTGATATTTGTAGTACTGACAGCTAATTTTTACTTCATTCTATTATAGAAATTTGATAATGGTGCCCTTTAGCTAAGAAACTACAGCATCTCATAAATACTATGCAGTAAATACAATGATTTTCAGAGGACACTCTTAATTTATTCTCCCTACTCTTTGGTTAAAAGATGATGATTATGGATGATTATGAGAAGATGCCAATTATTACAAGGATAGAATGGAAAAATCAAATAAATAAACAAATATCTCTATTTTAGAATGACATCAATATAATCTACATGCGTGTCATACCACGCTCTGATGAAAGTCACCATCCATTGTGGATCGGATCAACCAAATATTACTTGTACATTGTCATTGTGTACTTAATGTTGTTATGAAATTAATGACTGTAAAATAAGGAGAACAGCTTTGGGTCTCCTTATAGCTGAAAATTTCATTTTCTAGGATGAACCCAGGAGGGGAACATGATATATTACTCAGACGGCTTACTCTACCCACACTGTTGCTGTCTATACCCTCACCAGTGTAAAACCCAGAGTAGGAAGGCTGGTATCATTTCTAGCTCAATAGTTAATAAGAGTCATTTTAAAGACTTCTATAAGCAGAAACATTTTTTGCATTCTTCACAACATTTCTCTTTCAGCTATCTTGAAGTAGCCTATTCTCTTTCTATACTTAAATATCTTGTTTATTGCCTTTTCAAACTGTTATAGCTAAGGTAGAATTTGCTAGCATGATGCTGCCGATAATTTTGATATCATCATATTGACACCAAGACTCATTTTACAAATGAGAAAATTGAGGTACTGAATTTTGAGGCAACTTGCCCAAAAGGACACTGGTATTAAAAACACAGTTGGAATTCGAAACCAGGCAGTTTAAGTCAGAACTCAATGTACCATCTAATTAGGTTTTTAAGACATATTTCTGATCTTATTGTATCTGTCACAAAAGTGCTATCCATTTATTATATTCAACTTCCAACTTACCTTTTCTATAATCTATTTCCTGGAACAAAAATTCCATAAGTTATTAGCACATGCCAGTAGGATCCTTGGCTGAATGTGTGGGAAATAGTAGGTGTAATAATCAAACCATTTCCTCTCATGGAGGCCTTCTTAGGGATTTCACTATAATAATGCACATGATAGTTCCTCAAGACTAGGAGACAGTATCTAGTATTTTACTTCCTGAGTACACTTCTATTTCCATTAGACACTGCAACCATGTGTCTGCCTTCTGATTAGAGTAAAATAATGCTTTGTTAGGTTACTAATCATATAGTCAGATATCTGTGTCACCAAAAGTGAATCCAGAGATAAAAACAATGCATTGATTACATTTCATTTTTCTATTGAAAAATGAATCTTTTGATTAAAATAGAATTGCAATATTTATGAATCTCTAATTCCTTATATCTTGGCAAAACTTTAAAAAGACTAACAGTACTTGGGCTTTGGAATTTAAATATGAGTAGTAAAATAAATTAGGGGAAACATGGAAGAGAGATTAGATTAATAACTGATCTTGAGTACAAGAACTTAGAGGCAAGGATTGTCCTTTCTGTGTGTGGGATCTGTTAAAAAAGAAGTATCTGTTGTATAATGAAACTAGGATACTTCTGTCCCAAATCACATAGAGATAATGGGTGTAAATGTGGCATTATAAGCATAACATAAGATAAATTCTATCATCAAAATGACATTAATGAGACAAGTAATTGATGATATTTCTGTTTATTGTTACATATTTAGGAATATTGAAAGGAATTCTTTTCAGAGTGCAGCCAGGAGAGATAAACACAAGAAGAGAAAAGAACAGGGATAGGGCAAGGATTAAAAGACCCCTGTAGAGGGGAGTACATAAAATACATCAGAGACTCTTCCCTAAACCAGTACTTCTGACACTGACTACCAGTACAAACTGGTAGTCATATAGGTATCCTAACTATGGTATAGTGAATGAAAATCCAAATTTCATATTTATGAAAATTAGTATGTAAAGGGTTTTAAGTTAGGTATCAAGATGCATTTATTTTGTTCTACTGGATGACTAGAAAAATAAGACATTGCCACTGTTTGGAGTTAGTTTTTCTGAATGCCCAGTATACTCTCTTTGAGATTCATCTCATTTCTAGTTTCTTAAGTAAATACCTGAAAAAATCTATAATATTGTTAATGCTAAATAGTATTGACATTAGAGCGGTTTTAAAATGTTCTAAAGACTAAGGCTTCAAATATATAAGGATAATGATGATTCACTTGGGCAACAATGCTGTATTTATGTCCAAGTAATGCATGTATATGGCCTATAAAGGAAAATAGATATTTGGTCCAGTCATCAATATTTAAAGACCCATTTCCAAATTTGAAATGTCATCTGACTAATGTACCTAAACTCATAATTTTTATTTATCAAATTTAGATATTAAACTGACTTTCTATTAAAGAAGAGAAAGATATCCCAGTTTCGACTTCTCTTCCTTCATTTATTAAAATCGATGTTCAATGTTCACATTATTACAGGTGTGTAAATATTATTTAATTATGGAATATAAATTATAGATTATAGATTTTAGTTCCTTTGGTTTTTCCTATGATTAATAATTTTTGTTTTATTTTTCTGTTTATACTTCTGTCACTTAGTTTTACAAAATATTCATAAAAATTCTGAAATACTTTAATAGATGCAAATCTTGCCACCTCTGATTTTCTTGGAGTTCATCTGTTTTTCAGCTCTCATATGCACTTGGTTGCTTTGCAGTCCTTGAAAACTGGTCATTCTGGGACTTGTGTGTAAGACTCCCCTGTTTGGAGCTCCTGTGACTTTGGGTCTTATATTCAATGTATCTACTTTGTTAATATATGCCCTCATTGGGTATTAGTTGCATGCCATCCTTAATTTCTAGAGAAACAAAACATAGAATTTTGCGTTTTTACCAAGATCTTTATTATTCTGCTGACAGTAATTTTGCCCAGATGAATAATTCTGAGAGCGATATGACTTAAGGGACAGCTATTCAGATGTACAATACTCTTACTTGGGAGAAGTAGTGCATGCCTGTAATCCCAGTACTTGGGAAAGTGAGACAATAGAATGAAAGGTTTGAGGCCAGCCTATGCAATTTAGTGAGACCCTGTTTTAAAATAATAAATAAAATAAGTTTGTGGGTGAAGCAAAATAAGTTTGTGGATGCAAGTCAATCCTCAGTACCCAAAACAAACAAACAAAAAACTTTAGGCCTGTGTAGCATTAGTATTAACCATATTTTAAATATCTGTAATTTATGTCAGGCGTTTATTTATAGGCGATTACAAGCTGCATGCTTGTAATCCCTATGCTTGGGAGGCAGAGACAGGAGGATTGCACAGGTTCAAAGCCAGCTTCGCTGGCTTAAAAGATCCTGTTTCCAAATAAAAATTATAAAATAGGTCTGGGAGTGTAGCCTGGAGCCAGAAGGTTTTCCAGGAACCCGAGTACACCAAAAATAAATAAATAAATAAATAAATAAATAAATAAATAAATAATAAATATCTGTAATTTAAGTAATTTAATACTATCATTTCCTTTTCTTTATTAATAAAATGATCAAGAATGAACTTTATCATCTTCTTTGTATTATTCCACTTAAAAAATTCTATGAAAGTAAAAGCAACAAATATTACAAGGCTCAAATGGATGTTTGAACATGTGAGAAAAGATCAAATATCTGCTACACTAAACCAAAACAGCAGTAAAATACTAGCACAGCTTGAGTGAGCCTAGCAAAACTTCAAAAAACAATTTAGTTAATATAATAAGGAATGAAGTTCAAGTGTGAGGCAGTCAGAACTAGATGCAAATTATTTAATATGTCTTACTTATTGTGCTTTAAGAAAAACACAACCTGACCTTATCATAAAATGTCAGTGCACATTTTTGTAAATTTCACTGCACAACTATATATTGTGTAGCTTGATTTAGCCCTTTTAATACAGTTGTGTGAGTTTGGAGGGTTATCAAGTACTACCTGAAAAGTAGTACTGTAAAAGAATGAGGAAAAACACGAAAATATAATAGGAAAATAATAAAAAAAACAAACAATTGTAAGAGCATCATGATGAAAACTATAGTCCAAATATTAAAAACTGAATAGCTTTTAAAAGAAGAGATAGGATAGTAAATAGATACATTAGATGTTTCTAGTTTTTTGTTGAATCAGTATGCCATAGTTTAGAGGACCAGAAAATAATTTCTTTGGCATAAAAGTATAACATAAGCTACTTTATTTTTAAGAGCTTACTGAATAACCTTTTATAAAGTGTATTAAATTCTTCATAACAGGGAGAGAGAACGATGGTGAAATAGATGAAAACAGTGCATTTTGGTTGCTCCAAGACTTGAAACTCAACCAGCAGGAAGACTCATTTTTGGCAAGAGAAAAAACAAAGTAGTCAAAACCCAATAGAAGATAGACAGTCTAAACGTTGTTCAATTGGACACAGAACAGAAAGCAGAGGACAGGAAAAGACTCTACACATTTTACCTGTTGAACAGAGAGTAAAGGCAGGCATCATCTTAGTGAGCCTGTGCTCACTGGTAGATACCAGGATCCATCCACTCTCAGAGATCAATTCCAGCAAGAAGAAATAGAATCTTGTCAATCCAGTAACTGTAGAAAACTATCACCAAAAGAAATTTCAGTCTTCTCTCCACACATGACTAGCTCAAGATGCAGCTGTCCAGACTACCCAGCCAAATTATCCAGTGAACCCCAGGGACTCAACCAAGAAATTTGCAGCTGAACTCAAACCAAGAAATGGCAGGACCTTACTACAGGGACACCAGTGGCTAAAACTTGCTTAGTCAAAACCACCGTAAATCTATAGACCAACCAGCCACATTGCCCAGTAAATTCTAGTGGCTGCAGTTGAACTCGTCCATTCTCACAGAGGTCCGAGTGGCACTTGTCAAGAATGGGACTTGCATGACCACAAACAGATCTGCAGATTCTATGAGTTTGAAAATCATCCCTTCAAATATGAAGGGGGTAATTACAGTCAGACACAGCAGAAATGTAAATTAGCAGACAGTCCCTAGAGAACCCCCGGCAGGCAGGACCTGTGGGCAGAAGTCTGCTGTGCACCTGAACAGTCTCCAGCAATCACTACAGGACAGCCAGTGCTGTTGTCTGTGGGGTAAAATAACTCAACCTATCATGCTGCAGACTTGGAAGCCTATAAAATGATACATGGCATTACTTAGGCATCAAAAGACCAAGGCTGGAGAACAAGTTCACACACGATCTCAGCTGCCCAGAGCAGCAGGGATGTCCCTGGGGCTAAGTAACTGAGTACCCAAGTCCCAGGCTTAGAAAAGCATAATCTCTCCCTGCAAAAAGTTGGCCCCAAAGAGCAGAGAGGCTAGGGGTCAGCAGGGATTCATGTGATCACAGTTATAGGTGGAAAACACAATATACTCTCTGCCAGCAGAGCTTAGGCCTGGTAAACCTGGTAAACGCATATGCCAATGACTAACAGGGCTTCACATGATATTAATAAGTTTATTAGCAGTGGTGTCTGGGCCATTAAAGCCCAGCCAGCTAGGCTATAAGCTCAGAATATAGTAATCTATGGCCCTGCTGAAGTTAGACCCAGTGGCCAGAGGTCAGCACTCTGCAGTTTTATGTGGTCTGAACCAGCAGAGCAATGATGGTGTCTATGGGACATTAAATCCCCACAGGATCTGAAAATCATAGTCTCTAGCCCTGCTGAGTTTGGCCCTGGAAAGCTTGATGGCCTATATTCAATCAGAGATTTCTGTTTGCCTGTACTGACTAAGAACTATATCTTATTAAAGAGGTTTATCAAAGAGGTTATCAAAGGTCTGATTTTATAAGACAGATTTATACAGACAAATATATACTACTAGCATAGGACTTACTATAAAGGGATAACAAATTAGACAAAGTACTCTTACATAAAACGGAGAGGATGCCAAGACAACAGAAATACATATCTGGGAATTATGAAACATCATAAATAGGAACAATGAGAAAATAATCATGTCCCACAATTCAGTGCCTCAGAGATCACCAATGCTGAGCTGCAGAAAATGTAAGAAAAAGAACACAGAATTTTGATTTTCAATCTAATAAAGGCCTCAGAAATAAAATCAGAGTAAGGGTAAACAGAAAATGAAAAAACAAGTGAATAGAGAAATTGAGGCTTTAAGTAAGAATACCATTTCTTTTCAATATGGTATGCAAAACTCTTGTCAGAGTAATAAGGCAAGAAAAGGATATAAAAATTCAAATAGGAAAATAACTGGAATATTTCTATTTGAAGATAATATAATCTTTTATTTAGAAAACCCAAAATACTCAACCAAAAGACTTCTAGAGATGATTAACAAATCAGCAAAATCGCCGAGCGTGGTGGCGCACGCTTGTAACCCCCGCGCTTGGGAGGCGGAGACAGGAGGATCACGCTGGTTAGATGCCAGCCTCGCTGGCTTAAGAGACCCTGTTTCCAAATAAAAATATAAAATAATTCTGGGATTGTAGCCCAGAGAAGGATTTCCAGGAACCGCAGTGCCACCACCACCAAAAAAAAAAAAAAAAAAAAAAAAAAAAAAAAAAAAATCAGCAAAATAGTGGAATGCAAAATCAGTCTAAAAAAGTTAGTAGATTTTCTATGTGCCAACCATGAATCCATTGAAAAAACAAACCCAGAAAACAATTCCATTCACATTATCCTCAAAAATTATAAAATGGTAAATATAATAAATGCAGGCAAAGACCTCTACAATGAAAATTATCAATCCCCTAAGAAATTGAAGATCTTAGAAGATTAAAAGATCTCCCTCTCATGCTCTTGAATAAATGGAATATGATAAAAATGGCTCATATACCAATAGTGATCTACAGAGTCAATGCAATACCTATCAAAATACCAATGTCATTCTTCACAATCAGTTTTAAATTTTATATGGAGAAACAAAAAAACCTATAATGGCCAATACATTTTTCAATTTTTCATCAATAAGAATGATGCAGAAAGCATCACAATTCCTGACTTTAAATTATACTAGAGAGAGATAGTAACAAACTACATATATATATATATATATATATATATATATATATATATATATATATATATATATATCTGTTTTTGTGTTTTGGCACACAAAACTGATACATAGACCAATGGAACAAAATAGAAGAAATAGAAGCGAATGCACAGACTTATAGATAATGGATTTGACAAAAGTACCAAACACATATATTAAAGAAAAGACAGCCTTTTAAACAAATGGTGTTTGGAAAATTACCTTTGTAGAAAATGGGATTAAACCACTATCTCTCACCCTGTACAAGAGTCAACCAAAGATGGATCAAATACCTGAAAATTAGATCAGAGAATTTGAAATTACTTGAGGAGAGAAGAGGTCCACTACTCCAGTATTTAGACACAGATAGAAACTTCCTCAATGAGACCCTCGAAACTCAGAAAATTAAAACAAGAATTAATAAATTGGGTAGCACTAAACTAAAAAGTTTCTGCTCATCAAGGTAAACTTCCAAGAAAGTCTACTGAATGGGAGAAGATATTTGCTATCCCCCTGATAGATGACTAATATTTGGAATGTACAAAGAACTTTAAAAGCCTAACACTAAAATAAAATTTAACAATCCAATCAAGAAATGATAAATTGAATTAATTAGACATTTTACAAAAGAAGAAATACAAATGGACAAAACATACATGAAAAATATTTAACATTATTACTAATTAGGGTGATGCAAATGAAAAATACACTGGGGTTCCATTTAACTCCAATTAGAATGACAATCATCAAGAACTCATACAACAATAAATTTTGGTGAGGATAGGGGGAAATAAAACCTCTTCTACCTTGTTGCGATAGCAAATTACTATAGCTACTTTGTAAATCAGTGTGGAGATTCCTCAAAAAACTAGCAATGAAGACACCATATATACCAACTATACCACTCCTACATAGCTTTCCAAAGGGATTGAAATTAGAATACTATAGTAATAGATGCATAACTATATTTATACAAATACAATTCACAGTAGCCAAATTATGGAACCAACGTAGGTATCTATGAACAGAGGAATGGATGTCCATGAACAGATAAATGGATTACAAAATTATGAGATATACAGAAAATGGAATTCTACTCAGCAATAAAGAACTAAATTATGTGCTTTACAGAAAAATGTATAAACTCTGAGAATATTATGGTAATGATATTAGACAATCACAGAAACTGAACAGTCACAAAAAATGTTTGCTAATAAGTGAAAATGAATTCTCCTTTTTCAGCCAATTCTGAATGATTTTGTTTTTTGTTGGTTTAGATGATTGAGAAGAAGATAAATTAGGAGATGCTGAGCATCCCTGATACTTTTAATTGTCACATTAAATTAAAACAAACAAACAAACAAACAAACAACAACAACAGAAATAAAGACCATGTTTCAAAAAAAGAGGAAAAATAAAACTACTGAAACCTCATCTATCAACAACTGGCCGCCTCCTTTCAGGCGAACATAAAACATACTTATAGCCTGTTTTGTTCTCAAAGAGAATATTGCTGTGATGTTAATGAGATATTAAGTTTTAGTATGGCTATCAATAATTTATAAGTTAAAGTGTACACATTTTATAAGAAGTGGTAAAATTACAAAATATTACTTCTAGAAATACAAGTTATGTATCATATGGTCCTGTGGTTAGTGATATTGTTCAAATTTCAGGGATTTGGCTTACTTTATTAACAAGTATGTTTTACTGGGGTCTTTTCTCTTTAATATTGTTGATTGATCCTTTAGTTTCTTTGCCATTTCCAGGATGCATTTTAGAGAAATTTCATTTAATAATATAGTTATTTATGGGAATTGAGCAAATGTAAAACTATATCACTAGAGACCTGACCAAATTAAATATTAGGGTGAGCTCCCAATGAATGTCATGTTTCTTCAACCCTGAGATCACTGCTGAATTTTAATCTGCTACACTGTGCGCTCCCATATTACCAAAATAATATTGCCTGTGAGGCAGGGCAGATGACAGAGGAACAAAAGGGGTTAAAAGAAACCATCTGTATAAAGAAGACAAATACAGAAGGTTAATAAGATATAAAATTAGCAATGACCAGGCAGGGAGTATGTAAATCAAACTTTAGGACCTTTTGTGGGTCAATTTCTGAGAAAAAGCTGCATAAACAAGGATGGAAAGGCAGTTTGAGTGTGAGACAAGTGATTCCAGGATACTAGAACCCACTGGCTTCAGGAGGTTAAAGTTCACAGGCTCCCAAGATAGTGATTCAAATTAACTAGACAAATGACATTGAGTCCACAAGACCTAATTCTGACCAATGACAAAAGAGCAGATGGAGACCACAGGAAAGGATAAAAGCTCACCTCTCAAGAACTTCAATGGATACTCTCTTTTGGAGCCCTTTCCCTGAGTGAGAACTATTTTGTCTTCCTATTTTTTTATCTACCTTGGCTCACAAATAAACTTTAATATCCCTACACCTTTGTAAGTCCTTGGATTTTTATTTGTTAAAAATCCACTGGACGCCGGGCATGGTGGCGCACGCTTGTAATCCCCGCGTTTGGGAGGCGGAGACAGGAGGATCGCGTAGGTTCGAAGCTAGCCGCGCTGGCGTAAAAAAGACCCTGTTTCAAAAATATAAAATAGGTCTGGGAGTGTAGTCCGGAGGTAGAAGGGCTTCCAGGAACCCTAGTACCACCAAAAAAAAAAAAAAAAAAAGTCCACTGGACAAGAGCCCATCAAGAGTAGACCTCATATCAACTCTATTATAACCCCATGTCTAATTTCAACTAATGCCAAGATTCTTAATAACCTGCCTAGAACTCCTTCTACTATTTCTGTTTCTCTTGCACTCATGTACATTCATGTTTGCCAAGAAACTATCTAAAAGTATGGTACCGCTACTTTCTTACTAACATTCTTTTTCCTCTTAGAGAAATGGATAAGTTGCAACTACTGATTGTCTTCCAGAATTAAACGATTTGGGTTTTAAAATTACACTAGTAGGGTGAAAACTTTGATTAAACCTCATGCAATAATAAATAATCCACAATATTCAGATAGAACAAAAATTATTTTTATTTTGAAAGACAATCAGGCTTTTGTATAAGATGTAAGATATACACAGAAGATTAGCAAATAGCATTTTTAAAATTATAGTAGTTCTTTGCCATAATAACATCATTTTTTAAATTGTTTTTCTTGTTCAGATAGCATTGCTCCCTGAAAATGACAAGAATGAAAAAACTAGCGCTCTCTTAATTTCAAGCAGTGTTATCTCAAGCAACAAGAGTTCAATGATTTTGTTCTTCTCTTTAATGACCTAAGCCCAGGGTAAATGATTTATAATGTTTGCTTCACAGTCATACCAGTGAAATCGTATCATGAAATGATCTCTTCATTTTTTATGATAGATTGCTTTGAATAAAATCACATTTAGGCAATATCTAATATTTACCAGCCTCTTCTAGATATATCTAAATTATAACAAACAATAGGATCCTCTAGCTGCAGATTGCTTTATTTCCACAGCAGATATTTCTTCCTTCGCATATCTTCACTCAGATAGTAAGAATAAGTAATTCTAGGGATAGTGATGTCATAAAATTATGGCATGAACTCAATAAATCTTTGGAAGCAGAAATTAAAAAATATGTAGGAATATAGTAATTTTTATCATTCTAGCCAATTATATACATTCATATTTCATAAATTATTATATATAAATGTATATAACATTGAAAATTATTTTGAAATCTTATTTATTTTATAGTCTTAGGTCATTATATTTTTCTCAGTGTTTAAATTTAAAGATAGCTTATGAATTAAGCCAGAATAAAACAAAATTTTATTTAACTCTCTGAAATTCAAAGTTCATTACTCTTCTATGTACTTTACGTGATTTGAATTGTGTTATTATAAACTAATAAATTAACATAAAATTAATTTTGTTCTATAAATCCTCTATAATTTTCATAGAAATATAAAATATACAAAATAATTTTTAAGAGTTTTTATGATGATTCCTTAACAAATTTGTTTTGAGAAAGTTAGTAAATAAATTGAAATTTATTTCTTGTAAATTAAGGGGTTAACTGTTTTCAGGGATTATATTTATAGAGTTTTGGTAATCTGCAAATAAGTTTTATGCAATAAACATTTATTTCTGAACACACATTATTTTGGGCACCTCCCTAATCTGCCAGCACTGACCTTTTGAAAGCTTGGTATAATTAAGTGAACTGTAAGTCATACTTATGTAAGATACAATTTTGTAATTACATAGAATGTTAGTTTTAAATACTTTGTAAGAAGAATATAAAATTATTTTCTAAAAAAAATTAGAAAACAAAAGGCAAAAGAAGACCATAAATACAAACTGAGAAAACATTAACACCACCACCAACAACAAAACACTGAGAGCATAAGGTCAGGCCCCTCAGCCTGTCTTTGTTCTAGTCCAGACAGATATGTGACTAAAGAACATTGTCATCTGATAATCATATTTTATATATGAGAACCTCTTGACACCTCAAAACTGAGCTGTTTTGCATGCTTTATAGGCTAACTAATGATAAGGAGTGGTGATAGAAGGAACTGTCCACACTTAAGTTTATGAGAGCAATTATTTTGACATAAACATCTTCCTCTCCTCCTCCTCCTCTTCCTCCTCCTCCTCCTCCTCTTCCTCCTCCTCCTCCTCCTCCTCCTCCTCCTCCTCCTCCTCCTCCTCCTCCTCCTCCCTCTTCCCCTTCTCCTCCTTCTCCTTCTTCTTGCAGTACAGGGGATTGAGCCTAGGGCACTCTACCACTGAGCTACTCCCCTTTTCCTTTTTATTTTTAATATTTAAGCAGGGTCTCACTAAGCTTCTATGCACCACCCTTGGATTTGTGATCCTCTGCTCTCAGCCTCACAAGTACTAGGAATACAGGCATGCACCACCACTCCTGACTCACATGTTTTATTTTTCTTAAGGCTAATTTATTTTTAAAGAGGTATTACCAAGCTCAGAAAAGAAGAAGAAAAAAGAAAAAAAAAATGTAGATAGCACAAATATGCATAAGCAAATTGAATTAATTAGGAAGAACAAACTTTATCCTTTGCTCTAGGATTTAATATGACTTTGAGAGTACATAATCTCTGTGAGAACAATTTGGAAAATAAGGGAATGGTATTCTAGTTTTAATGTATAAAAAGATTAAGTGTTCTGAACAGAATAATAAATTCTGAAAAATAATGAAATTCACTCAGATGCTAATATGTGAGCACCAGGGGGGCTCTAAGAAAAATATAACAATAAAATATAGTTCCATATTAATTATGCCATTTGGAAAATGGAATGCTGAGTTGCTTATGTCCAACAGCCCTTGTATAGGCTAGATCACAGACATAGTTTGAGATGTTAAAATGCTAGGAATCTATCTTCCCAGGAGGATTTTTGCCAATTAGTTTGGGACTAAAGAATCCTGCAGGCATGAGGCAGCCCAGCAAGGTAAAGGATCAGAAATAGGAAGAAAGAAATATTTTATAAGAGAAAGCTGAAAAATCAGCAACTCAGCTGGCAGCAAAAAAAAAAAAAAAAAACTATTCTTGAAAGTAATGTTAGGATTAGGAAGCTTTCATAGGAGATTGCATTATAATTTTAGAAGTCTTTTGGGAAGATTTGCTATATTTCTGGCATTAGAAAATTGCATAAAGATTATAGGATGTACTTTCTCATTATGATAGCCTACACCTAATGAAGAACCTTATCACTAGTTGTGCACATATTAAAGAGCAATTGATGCGACCATGATGGAACAAATTTTTCACCATAAAATGAAGAAAGTATTCCTGAATATTAAGGCATCTGTAATAATTGATTATATAAACCTTTATTTTCGAAGTCATTATCTGGAAATGAAGCATTGCCATACTTAGGGGAAAATTAAAAATTACTAATTAAAAATAAAACTCAAAATATAAATATAACTTTCAAATCAACGAGTATCTTTAATTCATGGAAAGATTATGGACTTTATTCTTATTGAATCACCTACATCTTTTATCCTTGCCTCCTTAGCTTCATGGCTTATGAAGAAAAAATGGGAATGCATTTATGGTGATTATTTTTCAATTTTTCATTCCTTTATTTTCTCACTGTTACAATTTGGATCTGGAATATCATCCAAAGTCTTATGTGTCAGAGACAGGGCTTTGGGGGTACTGGATCTTGAGCTCTGTGACTTCAGCAGTGAATTAATCTACTGATGTCTGAATGGACTACTGGGAGTTGGGGCTGACTTAGGGAGGAGTTCAGTCACTGAGGACATGCCTGGGAGGGTTTCCTGTTTCCTGAATTCCTTCTTCTTCCTCTGCTTCCTACCTGCCATGAGCTGAGCAACTTTTCTCCACTATAACCTTCTGCCATGGTATTCTGTCTGAATGCTGGCTCAGAGTGGTGGTGATAGCTGACTATGTATGAACTGAATCCTCTGAAACTGTGAACTCAAATAAACCTTTCCTCCTTGATGTTGTTCTTGTCAAGTATTTTATTCACAGTGATAAAAAGCTGGCTATCACCCTTTTTTATAGCTCTAATATACTCCAAGATATCAGAATCACATGCTTTTTTGGGTACAGGATCACAGTATACCGCTTCTGAAAAACCATCAAGATATGGCTTATGAGTTTGAACAGCTTACTGGACTTCATTGAGCCTTTTATTAGTTTTAATTTTTTGTGTTGGTCATAAAACTAAAATAATTAATAAATAACAGAAGATCATTGAAAGACAAAGCTAAGAAAACCCAGGGATCATTACTATATTTTGCAACCACAAATGAATTAAATATTCTGGCTGTACTTTACACTCTTCACTATTGTTTTATTGAAATTCTTAATTTTCTTGACCTGGGCAATACAAGACCCTTTCTATTTTTCCCCACTTCATGGGGAAAGGTAAGGAGGTAAGGAGCAAATATAATCATTGATATATTTTACCCAATAATCGGCATACTGCTAAAGACCCTGCAAATTTGAAATTAGTGACTATTGGATAATAAGCAATTTATAAAGTGGTGCTCAGTTGCTGGGAACTCTATTATCACTTATCAAGCAAGAAATATCTTCTACAACTTGCAAAAGAACATTTACCTACTACAGAAAACAAACTTTATGAAACTAAGGCCTATGACGTTTTAAGCTTTTTATGTATGTACCTGTTAGGGTCCAACCAGAGAAACAAAATAAGTAGGAGGTCTATCTTAATATATGCATTGCAAAGAACTGCCTCTCAGGATCACAGGGGATGCATAGGTGAGTCTGGCATCCATTTAGCACCTGTCAGGAAGAGTAGGATGGAACATGGACATGGTTAGCTTTGCCACCCCCAGGACAATTTTTCTTGCTTCACTGAAGCCTTTCTACTGTTCGTTCTTAAGGCCTTTCTGCTGATCAACTCAGGTCTTCATAAATGATTTGATATAATATCCCTTATTTAAATTCAACCAATCATAGACTTTAATTATATCTATACAATACCTCCAAAGCAGCACATAAATTAGTGCTTTTGGTTGAATGACTGAGGGCCGTTACCCTGCCAAGTTGACACAGAATACTGAAGCAAATCAGATAATACTTGGAAGATTATTTAGATTAGGTAAAAAGGAGAACTGAATCAAGTAAGTTTTGGGTATTAAATTAAATTTCACCCATTGGGTTGTAGGTAAATTGCAAAAAAGGGTTTTTTCCTTCTTTCTAAAATATGACATGTTCTTATAAATAAGTTTTACTATTACTAAAATAAAGGTAATCCAACACATTTTCTATATCATACAGCCCTCAAAGAATCTTCCTCTCCTTAGAAATTATAATCTCTAGTTAGAGTAGTGATGTTTCTAAAGTGACAATACTTTGTGAAATGTCATATAAATAATAAAAGTAGCAAAACAATAACAGAAAGGTGGTGAAATGTTGTTTCCTTAAGGTATATTCTCTAGGTTGTTAGTTGGAGTGAAGTTTAAATTTGAATATTATCTGAACTAGTGAACAATGGTGATGCCTTGGTATGTCACTTTGTTATTCTTGACCTCAGCTTACTTACCTGTGAAGTCAGAACACAAATACTTGTTCTATCTGCCTGATGGAACAATTATGAAAAAAAATTAAAAGTACATATGAATGTTTTCTATAAAACCACAAAAATCATTTTTATATTAATCATTGGTTCTGATCCATCCTCTACTGAATATAAGAATCTTCCTTCTTGAGTGTTTCTTCAGATGACTGAGAATATTAGTTTTTAAAATTTATGTTTATTTTTTCAACTGATAGTTAAAAATGTAAGAAGTATATTACATATTTTTATGGGGTACTATGTGTGCTTTGATACACTGTATTGAAGACTTACAATAAAATGTATGCATTGCAAAGTTTTAAAATAATATTGGGTATATCTATCTCCTAAAATATTTATCCTATTTTTCATGTGAAAACATTCAAATTACTTTCTTTTATATTTTTTAAAGAAACCACACATTTATCATTTTCTAAGGTCACTTCACTGTACAATAGTGCACCATAACTTTTTACTATTATCTAACTATAATTTACTACCTATTGATCAACTGCTCCTTATCCCTCCATCCCCCATAGAAGTCCAGAGTAGAATGCTGATTACTACAGTTGTTATTTTAAAAACCACTAAAAAATGGGGGTGGAGGGGGAAACTCTCAGCTATTTATTATTATAAAAACTAATTTCTAAGGGCTGAGAAAAATGACAAGTAATTAACTAAGATATCATGGTAGTTTGCCAGGCTCTATAAAACTATTTTAAAGTATCTTAGTAGATTGTGAAGTTCTACTATTACACAGAATTCATTCTGCCTAGGTCATCAAAGTTTGTAGTTTTCATTAATTTATTTTTATGTTATTATAAAGAAGAATTTATCTGTACTCTATGAAGAAAGAAATTTCTTTTTATATAAAGTTTCTGGAGTAATTTATTCTAGTTACGTTTTTCTGAGTAGCAAACCATATGAAAACCTACTGGAATAAAAAAATTCTGATGGATTTTGTTGGGCATGAAATTAGACAAGACATAGTAGTGACAATTTGTCTCTTTCATGGTCTTTGGGAACTCATATAGGAGTTATAGAATATCTGGGATAACTAGAATAGCAGAGGGTGAAGAACACGTGGAAGCTTGACACCAGGGATGGAATGTTTCAAAGGTTGATCTCATTGAAACTTTTGAGTTGTTCCTGTAACTTGTGACTTTATCTGGGTTTTTTTTTTATTTCTTGTATTATGGTCACCACAAAATAACTGGGCTTCAGTGTCTCAGAGTATCATGGTGACAAAAGGAGAAACTATCACTTGTATAAGCTGGTTTCAGAAGTCACAAAGTGTCTCTTCAGACACATTTATTGGTCAAAAAAGCCACAAACCTTTGCAGAATTGAGGAGAAAAGACACAGTACTCAACTCTTACTGAGTCAAAGAATCATGTTTTAGCTTTTAAATTTATTTCTATGATATAATTCAAATCAAATTTCGCATATGGAAAGAAATAATGGTTCAACTTATTTACTCCCCCATGAACATCCATTTTTTCTAACTTTCCTTTTTATACAGATTATCATGTATATCATGTTATATATAAATGTTCATAAATGGTAACATATATGCCATTTATAAATGTTTATATATGTGTGTATGCATCATATATAAATGTATGTATATATATATATATGTATGTATGTCAGACCTTGCATGTCAGAACATAAAATAAAAGCCAGAGCAGACTTGTAAACTGTTTAAAATTGAAAAGAATTTCCCACCCACAGATACATTACCAAAAGGTGAAACTACTTAAAGAAGTTTGAATACCTCTTAACAGGTACTGGCTGGCTATTAAACTATGTTCATTTTCAGTGTATTGTAAGAGTTTCACATATGTTTAGAATTAGGATTACAGTTAGCATTAGGACTAATATAACATTTAGTTTAATTTCTTAAGTACGTTAGTTACAACTATGTTTAAAAGTTTGGAAAAGTGTTTTACATGTCATATATATGTGCAATTGTGTTCAATTTCAGTGTATTGTAAGAGTTTCACATAGGTTTAGAATTAGGATTACAGTTAGTGTTAGGACCAATATAACATTTAGTTTAATTTTTTAGATGTGTTAGTTACAGATATGTTTAAAAGCTCGGAAAACTGTTTTACATATCATATATATGTGCAATTATGTTAAAAAAAAAACTAAGTTGATCCCGATGTCAGTCCAAGTAAATCAGCCATAAAATAAACATACCACACACCTTAGGAGAAGCAGACTGTCCTATACTGGTCCAGGCGAGTAACTGAACAAAAAACAAAACAGCAACAGAGTTCAGAAAACAGAATTGCTATAATACAGAATCTAAACTGTACAGCTTTCAACAAAATTATAAGATTTTATAAATTTTTTTTGGTGGCACTAGGGTTCCTGGAAGCTCTTCTACATCCGGGCTACACTCACAGACCTATTTTATATCTCTTATTTGGAAAAAGGGTCTCTTAAGCCAGCGCGTCTGACTTCAAACCTGAGTGATCCTCCTGTCTCCGCCTCCCAAGCGCGGGGATTAATCCACAAGCGTGCACCACCACACCTGGCACCAAGATTTTATTTAAAATGTTTTTTTTTTTTTTCAGAAATAACTGTTGTAATAAGATGTTTTTTTCCTGTGGAATCTAAAAAGGCCAGACTTTAAGATAAAGTACCTAATCCAAAACCCTGAAAAGTAAACTTATTTTTATGTTTATTATTGGCGTTTCTTTTTATTCTTCACGTGAATTAGAAATGAGAAGATGGTGTCAGTAGGATATTTAGTAAAAAATTGGGAGAATTCAAGTGTCACAATAGCTCTACCAAATTCATTGAAAATACTGATAAGAATTTTTAGTCAGAGATAGGGATTTTTAATCTAATATACTTTTTCTCAGACCCATAACATTGTTAAGAGTAGTTTAGTAAATGGAGTTTTATTAATTAATTATTATAGATTTTCTATATGTAAATGTAGAATAAAGTATTTGTTACACTGATTTTTTACATGGGCACCTATATTTATTTTGTTCATTTAAAATTCATTGTTTTCCAGGTTAGTGAGAAACAAAGTTATCATGTTTACAAAGTTTTTATGTTGTGATTTGGGAATTATTCTGAAATTATTTTATTTGCTGTTTACTTTTTGCAGATAAACTTGCTAAGAATTTTTACATATTAATTCTGGTTTATTTTCACCTATTTTTAGACATATGCATGCCAAGTCACACAATTTTTATATGTATTCTCATTTTAGTTGTCATTAAATTTTTACTTTATAAGACATACACAACTCTAATGTTTAAAAAACAAAATAAGAGCAGTAGTTAGAAGAAACAGGTCTTAAAGTTAATTATATTTAGCATTAAGCAAAAACACTTGTTCACCTAAGTTTAAAGTTAATGAAATAAAATGAAAATTTGGGTTTTTATACAAATTTATTTTACTATAAAGAGCATTTGTTCCTTATTTATCAGAGTATTTTAGATCTAAATCATTACTTGATATATAGAAACTTACTTTTTATTTGGAGTCTGGGATCACTTGTACTTGACTGCAACTCTGAGATTGTTTATTACAAAGTAGACATGAGAGTTTTCAATTATCAACACAAATAAATAAGCATACATACATGGAGAGCTAGTTCTCCTTGTGATCATTAACTGATAGGTGGCTACCAACATGCTACGAAAATAATGGCAGTTGCGATGACAGAAAGCACTCTGGTTACAGAATACATTTTGTAGGTATTTACCTATTTTGGATGATTTGAGCTACTTGAAGTCTTAAGGATATTAAAAACCGAAATGAACAAAGTCATAGATACAGTCTAGAACATGGGAGATTCAAAGAATGTTTTAATATGTAACCCATTTATAGGTTTACGGTATTTTATTGATTACTAGATACACTGAACTGTTTGAATTTGGTTGAATTTAAAAAATGATTGGTTTTTATTTCTTGCAAATCCCATGTAACACTACAACAGCAATCAACTCTTCACAAAGCTTTGCTTTCTTCATTCTAATAACTCCAGAGACCATTTACAAACTCTAGACATTTAATTTTTATGTACAGTTCTTATTATTTTGACTAGCTTTGTCATTTTTATCCAATAAGTTTATTTTATCCAAGCTTGAACATCTGTATACACCTTTATCAGCAGAAAGATACACTAATTGGTCTGTGTTGGAATCGGCATATTTCTTCCATTACTGGCTAATCTTTAAGCAGAGTAGATTACTCACAAATTCATGATCTGAGCCTTACACACTCTCTTATACCTAAATGTATATTGGGTGACATTTCAGTTCAGTCTTATATTTATGTTCTTTTTTATTTAAAATTTTTTTCCATATAATATTTTAAGCTTAATCAAAAGTCAACTTAGAAAGGCCATTCTGCCTAAGGGATATTTTTCCATTAAGTATTATGACATATTGGTGGCCTTGAGGGATTATTGGTTTTTGAAGAAATATTAACAGCTGGAAATTTGCATTTTAATACAGTTCTCCTCAGCTACTCAAGCAATTTTATTTTTAAGACCTGTGACAGGTTTCAAAGCTTTAGTTCTAAAGCAATCTAGTCAAGTAGAGCTAACATAATTTTTATTATAAATAACGAAGTTCCTAATATTTTTTTTCACCTGAAAATTTTAGTTTGAGATGTCAAGAAAATCAACACCCAAATTTTATATCTGCACTGAAACCAGACTTGATAATTGGAAAAAGTGAGGAAGAATTCTTTTTAAGCCTTTACTTTCAAAAATTGAGAATTGAGAAAATAGGACATCTAATTAAGTTTCCCTGATTAGTAGTTAAAAGTGAAGTTGCTGCAACCCTTCATAATAATTGTTTCAATCTATCTAGGTGGTTGTCTTTGGGGAAAATGATTTCTGGGATAGCACAAGAAGGTTCTGTGAAATGAGAACTGAATCTATCACCGTTGATCCTGGTATTAAATACATATTCAGAGTTGCTGTTGAAATTAATTGGGGATTTTGAGTCAGGATCAAGTGATACTACCATTTACAATGGTGGCAGTGAGAAAACTGAATGGTAATCTTAACAATTACAAATGAATGTTTTCTCTACAGAAGATTAAGTGGCTATCTTAGGATGAGGCAATGAGGGACACTGGCTTTCCATTGTTGTTTTCAGTCTCAAATAAAAACTTGATTTGTTACCCAATGAAGACATCTCATGAAAGGGCCAGACCATGGGCAATCGCTCATTTGCTAATGACTAAATGCAACCATCAAGTGTTACTCCTCTCTTTGCATTGTGGTATATAATACCAGGAGAACAGAAGAATGGGGAAGGAAAATTAGAAGGTATAGGACACCTGAATTCCTAAAAAATGATATGGAATCAGCATAATCACTGCCAGAAATGGTTTTCAAGGGCCTCTGACTTTAAAAGTGTCATATAATTGATTACTAACTCTCACGATGCAACATTTAAAAACTTAAGTTCACTTTTACTTAGCTTCTTCTATATTTATTAGCATTATGTCAAGTTAGGAAAAAATATGTAACTCTGGTTAAACTAAAAGGATTTTTATAATTCTTAATTTTGTCATTTTTACGAACAGATAACTGATTCTCCTTAAGTTTAATGCATATTTTTTGAATTCCTATTAAGAACATAAAGTCAAATGCTAGGAACAATTTTCAGCCATGTTGTGCATGGTGTTGACCTCATTGTTTCTGTTAGATAATATTTAAAACATTAACCCAACTGCTGGAATTCTGTTTTAAAACAGAAGACAATTAAATTAAACCACTGTCATTGAATATAGATGTTATTATTTTTCAACATAATTGACATGGGAGTGGGTTTTTAGGTATAAATCATGTGAATCATCTAGATATGTCATTTGAATTTTATTAATCTTGTGAATTTTACCAGCCATGTCTGTTGATAATGGAATTTTCACTGTGTCACATATGTAAACAAATACTAACCTATGAAAAAACTTTTATTTGCTCATAGAAATACCACATAATTTAAATTACACTTTGCACTATTACTTTTAGTATTTAAAATTTTATTTTATTACAAAAGGCATGTGCCCTGAAATTAGCTATAAATAGGTTTATATCCTGCTTATAGCATAGTCCATCTTCCTATGCATCCTGGAAACGCACATTTGTGTATTTTTTTTAATACGAAGGCCTTTTGTACTGTCCTGATTTGCTTGTGAAACCCATGGGCAAAAACTATAAATGCGTTTTGAATAGGAGACAGTATTAGGTAAACAATTCTCAGGAAATTACAAGGATACAAATAACTAGAATTCAACCACCCTTGCTGCTTTCTTCCCTGATCAGACTCATAGCAGCACAAAACTGGACATATTAAGTAAGACCTCCAGGGCAGGGGATATTTCTGCCAAATAGTACATGTCCTGATCTGATAGACTAATGAGAGATTGTCTTTGATATATGTGGCAAACTCCTCAACTATCTGTGATTTCTTTACCTAGCTAAACCACTTAAATACTGCCTACATTTTTTCAGACTTCATACATCCATTCAATCCTTTCAATCTCTAAAACCCCGCGGAACAGTGAAGCATTGGTAAAACATGTTTGGGATCTTAGAAATAAAATTTGCTTTTAAGAAAAAAAATCATAAACTTGTTATTTTTGTGTTCCTTATATTCTTACTTGCTTTTAAACTACCTTGACCACCCCATTTTATTATTGAGAAAAGAGAAGTTTCTGTGGATTTGAGGATTAAAGTTCTGTCATGTACTTTCTTGTTTCCTCTCTACATTCTTTTGGTTAAAAAGTAAAATAAAGCCTGGTACAGTGGTACATGCCTGTAATATTGGTAATTGGGAGGCTGAAATAGGAGGATCACAGGTTGAAAACCAGTCCACCATAACTTAGTGATACCATGTTTTAAAATAAAAAATAGAAGCAGAGGCCAAGGGTGTAGCTGAGAGTTAAGAACTCCCTGGGTTTAATCCCCAGTGTGAAAAAAAAATATTTTAAAGAAATAGTTTTGAGGCTGGGCATGCTGGCACACAGTTGTAATCCCAGCATTCGGGAGGCAGAGACCAGAGAATCACAGGTCGTGGACAGCCTCAGCTACTTAGTGAGGCCCTTCATAATTTAGTGAGATCTTGTTTCGAAAATAAAAGGACTAAAATCTAGGGCTGAGGATGTAACTCAGAGGTAGAATGCCCCTGGGTTCTATGTGCAGTACCACACACACAAAAAAAAAGAAATAGAATGGATATCAAAATATATACCCTTTTCCAAGTTGGTATAAAAACATTAGATCTGATTCCAAAAGCAGTAACTTTTATTTTTTATTTTTATTTTTTATTTTTTGGTAGTACTAGGGGTGGGACCTAGAGGCTTTTTACCTGCGGGCTATACTCCCAGACCGATTTTATATATTTTTTGGAAACAGGGTTTCACTAAGTTGCTGAGAGCCTCACTAAGTAGCTGGGGCTGGCTTCAAACCCACAGGATCCTCCGGTCTCAGGCTCCCAAGTGTGGGGATTACAAGCATGCGCCTCCACGCAGTAACATTTTTATACCCAAATATGGTGGCACATGTCAGTAATCCCAGTACTTGGAAAGATGAGAGAGGAGGACTTCAGGTTTGAGGATAGCCTCAATAACTTAGTAAGACCCTGTTTCAAAATAAGAAACTAAAAAGACTTGGGTGTGTAGTTAGAAGGTAGAACAGTCCTAGGTTCAATCCCCAGTACCAAAAAACAAAACAAAAACTACCCAACCAATCAAAACCTTTTCTATAAAGTCATTCAAGATACTTCCCAAAGCCAAAATCAGCACCAGTTTCTTATTATGTATCTAAGTTAACAGTAGTATCTATATTAGCAGGTTAATGAAAAGGAATAAAGGAAAATCTGAGAAATGGATTATGGCTTGTAAAAATTAAAAGAAAAAGCATGAAATTCACAAAATAGCCCTTACATTGTATTTTATGAACCACAAACATCAGAAGTATTAAGTGTTCAAATCTCATGTTAGTTCTGGGTAAGAATGCAAGCAGTCTGCAAGTTTTATTATCTGCATAACTAGAGAATCGTTACATATTTGCTTTTAAAAATTATATAGTAGGAATTTCTCTCTATATAAAATGCCCTCACACATTTCATTTTCATTTCAACTCCCAACAGTCTTGTACACAAAGTTTAGACTCATTTTATTGATGAGGATGCTGAGTGTTAAAGTGGTTCTCTGTCATACTGTGCCATATGTACATGTTAAACACACATTCACTTCACATAGGGAAGAGTTGCCATTATTCTAGTAATAAAAGCAGACATTGTTCCTATTCTTAAGGACCTTATGGTGGGATAATAAAAATAAACAAATGGGTAAACAGGGTAACTTCATATGCTATGGGAGATAGGTATTTATGTCAAATGAACAGTCAGGGAAGTTTTCCTTGAGGAAGTAACATTTGAACTGGGAACTGAATAATGAGGAATAGTCAGCCAAATTGAAGAGCTGGAAAGATCCAGGCGATACTTTGGTTGAGACCTCAAATCATTATTTTTATATGAAATAGATCATGGCATATGAAATAAATCTGTGCTTGAGGTCTGCATAGCACACAACTGCTTTTTAATGTTATATGTAGGCACCACCTTTTAAAATGCATTTATACAGTTATTTTCTATATACAAATTCCTTGGTATTCCAGAATGTCCTTTCGGGTCTGGAAATAATTCGAAGGGTAGGGATTTGGTCTGGGCTGTGTTTTCTTAAAAAAAAAAAGGGAAAGAAAGAAATCTTATATTCTCTGGCAGCTGTAATATACCATGAATATTAAATTAA
The DNA here is from genome assembly GCF_963383645.1 of Muscardinus avellanarius. Lineage (NCBI taxonomy): Eukaryota > Metazoa > Chordata > Mammalia > Rodentia > Gliridae > Muscardinus > Muscardinus avellanarius. Next base: position 70,400,422 of record NC_137795.1, read on the forward strand.
AATCAATTGCACACTTACTTATCTCACTCTAGGGATAAAAAGCATAAGCTAACTTCAAATTAACTTTCACTTTTAAAACATTACTTCATTTCAAAAGCTTAGGGTGCTTTCTGAGAAAGTTTGGTATCTTCATGTCTCTTCATTAGAAGTTTTGGGCAGCTAGCTTGGGTATAAATAGGAAAAAAAGAAACAGTATATAACAAATAGGCAATAAAATAAAATGAAAGTCAAGCAGACATAAGGCCAACTCAACTTTTCCCGTGGATTCTTTATTACATTTGGAGTTGTATAGTAGAAGGGAAATGGGTGTCCCCCAAATATATTGGAATGTTCTATATTCCTACTTAGTACTCTCTTAGTTAATGATCACCTCAGGTACTGAAGGCTACAAAAAAAGACATACTTAAAAAGTTCCAGGAGTGACACATGTTTGAACAAATAAGAACTCAAGGCTCTGGGCAGTGCTGAGCTTAACAGAAAGGGCTGGATGTAGAATGATCAGATCTGCTCTTAGAACATGAAAAAATATAGCCCAGGATCCTTGTGAGTGTGATACATTGTCATTTAAATTGGTGTCTAAAATTGTGTGGCAGTTGTGGTAAGAGAGGGATTATAATCCACATTTCAGGGAAGGACTAACTGAAAGGCAAGGATGTGCTATAAAGACCGAGGAGACCAGGGCAAGGACAGTTCACAACACAACATAGTTAGCTATGTGATTATGTAGGTCAGAATGCGCGTTTGATATGGAGATATAAATTGAAGCGTTATTTAAGGCTATGAAATGACTGGTATTATTTGGAGTGAAAGTATGAAGATGGGAAGAAGTCATGGAGCTATGCAATAATTTTAGCATTTAAACAAAAGTTAAAGGAGAAGAATCAGAGTACATATAAAATAATGAGAAAAAAAACAAAGACAGAAAAGCAGACTAGGATATTTTGATGGAATTGGATGCTAAGGACAAGAATGTTTCAAAGTATAGGAAGTAAATTGTGTTTTATCAATACTGAGAATTAAGAAAGATGTGAACAGAAAAGCCTCTGTTAGAGTAAGCATCTATTACATTTAGTAAACAGAAGTATTGGTACTAATTACTAAAATAGTTCTAGTACACTGGTGGGAAGGGAGAAGTAAATTTATAAGTGAATAGGAAATGGAGCTAGGCTCTGTATTCAAGATGCTTTTTCTGCAAGTTGGGATGTGAATCCAAAGTAGAAATATGGAGAGTAGTTGAAGGTTGACTATAGGAGTTGATGAAGGTTTTGTTTGGAGGATAGGAGATATTTCAAAATGTTTTAATAGCCTTGGGCCAAATCCACTAGAGAATGAAAGAGGAGGAATAGGAATGGGAGCCCAGATAGGTTAAGTTTGAAAAGAGCCACTTTTTCTTAGATGCACTGAAGTGAGATATGGATAGCAATGTAAGAAGGGAAATGGCACAGAGTAGAGGAGTTTCTCTTATTATTTTAATTTTTTATTGGTGCATTGTAGTCATACCTCTTAATGAGATACAAGCTGGTGGAGACATACACACACACATCACCCAATTAGCCCTTACCCAATTTCTACCCCAATCCACCCGCTCCCTCCTTCTCAGGTTTAGTGATTGATAGTGATATGTTTGTTAAAGTAAATCATGAGCATTAGAGAATGACAACAATGCACCAATAAAATACAAAAAAGAACCTCAATGGAGTTTCCCTTTTTGGAAACACAGCTTCTGGTGGAAGGAAAGAAAGTGAGTAAGTACATGGAGTTGGTTCAGCTGCAGCATTTGAAAGGATCACATTCTGCTCTGGGAGCTTTCCCTATGGCCTTCATCTGAGTCTTGAATTACACTCCATTTTCTAATGATATGCAGAGAATTTAGGAATGTGGAGGAAGGCCACATCCACATGAGAGCAAATTTTCTTTACTTTCACTACCCAGCTCTAGGGTGTGTGGAGGTCTTCAAGGCATTTGAAATCAGGTAAAATGCAAAAAGGCATAATAAAAAATGATCACATATCAGAAACTGCCTATGAGTTATCCCCTTGATGACTTTGCTCCCTGAGACTCCTGTAAAGGAAGGATTCCACTTTAATTTAGGAAACTAAAACGTTTAAAGTCTAACTCAAAGTCATATAGTTAGTAAACAGCAGAGTTATTCTTCTTTTCCTTCAGGAGAAGGATAATAAATATAGATCAATCTAAATGGCTTCCTCTCCCAAGTTGTAGCAAATTACATAATACTTCATATCCTGAAAATCTGAAGTTTCTCTGTTAAATTTGTTTAGAACATCCTTTCTATTGACAAATCATTTAAATGTGTGCCTCTATAAAGGGGCACACTTACATTTAGAACTTCTCTGTTATACATCCTCTTCTTTACAAAATAAAGAAATTCAGTTGAGAAACACATATCTAAGCAGTAATAATAACAAATGTATTATAGATGAATTAATCATGTTGCTATATCAATATTCAAGTATTTATATTTTTAAAAAAACTTACCCATAATTAAGAAACAATGACCAAATCTTTGCTTTTCCCCAAAACACCTGTGTATTAGTCAGGCTCTCTAGAGAACCAGAGTTCATAGGATATATTTATTATAAAAGAGAATTTATCAAATTGGCTTATACAATCTGAAGCTCTATTGTCTGGCAACTGCCCCTACACCACACAGCTGAATGAACCAGAAGCTGGAGGAACTACTTAAAGAACCTGGACTCTCAGAATCTGAGGGACCAATGATGAAGTTCCATTCCAAACATGGAAAGGCCTGGAATCCATTGCATTCTCCCTGGAGAACTGCTAAGATTCTGTGTTGGAAGAGTAAAACTGGAGCCAGATAGACTCAGGGGAGAACTGCAACAGCAGATGCACCAGATTAGGAAGGATCAAACTTGCCTTTATGATGCTTCCTCTTTCTTCCACCTTTGTTTTATCCTGACCTGGCCTGTTGGACAGTGCCACCCACATTCATGTTGAGATTTCACCCTCAACCTGCTGTTCCACATGCCAGTCATCTCATCAACATATCTGTAGTTTTCCATTTCCAGATGTCTCTCAGTCCACTCAAATTGACAGTTCCCATTAACCATCATATGCAGTAACACCAATTTTGAAAGATTAAATGCCTAATGACATTGATCACTCCATTCACAAGGCTTTTATACATAGAACCCGTGTCCCTAGCATATGGTACATAAACATATGGCTGGTTCAATAATGAAGCAATGGAAATAAAATGTAGTGCTTCAGTGACTATCATTATCTACCACTATTCATTGTCATCTCTGGGAAGGATGCTCAGTTGGTGAGAAGTATGCTTTTAAAGATTAGTTTTATCCATGTTTTCCCATCATTTGATCATGAATTTACTGTTTATTCAAATTTTTTAGCATTTAAGGACAGAATAAAGTAACTGTGGTAATGACTGACATCAAGTTGATAAGAGACTTCCACCACAGACAAAAGAAAGTCTACAATGAATCTGCCAGCATTACCTTTTATTTCAAATAAAGTATGAATGATTCATGATACTTCTATATCTGTGACATTTTCATTACTAAAGATCATTTAATTATCAGCATTATGCCCCTTTCTATTAAGAAACTCATATTTTACATTGACCGATTCCTTGTGAATGGAGTGATCAATGTCATTCAGTCCACTTGGAAACCTGAACATTGGTTCCATTAAGCTGACGGGCTCACTATCGACAGGTTAAATAGAAAACATTTTCCCAGGGCTTTCACAACTTTTCCACATATTCAATTGCACTCTTTTATGCTAGTAATAAAATGTATATAAATGGATGTCTTGTTGTTTCCTATTTATTTCCTCTAGGTTCTGAGTGCTGATAAATTCAACAACAGTGCCCACTCCTTACTGTTTTCTAGGTTAATTCATTTTGCTGTTATTTCATTATAAATGCACAAGGAGTGAAATAATCACTACTTGTGATTTAGCAAATGGACGCACAGACTAACCACATATATTTTGTTAATGTTAATTGTTTTCAGCTTGTCAAAGTACATTAAAATATATTATTATTTTATGTGAACATTAAAATTAACATATTGTAATACATGTACCTATTTTTGTCTTTCATCCTAAATTGAAATTCATTATTAAGACTGATGTTTTTCTCTGTATGTACTTGTAATTGAGCTCTTATTTAGAATAGATAGCAACTATTTACATGAGAAAATTAGAATTCCTCCAGCCAGAAAAAGATTTCCTTTTCTAGTTAAGTTGTTCGCATGCTCAAATAATATATTTTCCTTGTCATTATTTTCAATTATTATTATTATCATTGGGTATTTTACTTTCTATTTTATTTTTTAGTTCAAACCATGGAACTGAATATCTGCTTTAAGGTTTTTTTTTAAGTTTTTTTTTTTTGCCACTTCTCCTTCTTTGCTATGTTATCCATTGACTGGTAACCTGGCACAGGATTCTGTTATCAGGGGTGGTTTTTGTAATAATCCTTAGAGTTCATATCATATTTTCATTTAAGAATTATCAGAATATCATATATTTTAATTATATTCTATCAGCCACAGTAAAACTTTCTATATATTTTGAAAGGATATACTGGTATATTGTCTTGTGTGGAACAATTTGACAGAATGAAAATCAGATAGAAACCCTAGACAATAGATATTAGCTTCTTTTCTAAGACACTTAAAAAATCTAAACTGTGCCAAGACATTTTTTGAAAAGACATAGCTATCACTCTGTAGCAGAAGAATAACATTTCTTTCTTTATTTTAAAATTTTACTATAGATATTTTAACATCCATCAAGAAGTAAAGAATATAAGACAGTAAAGGTCTATATACAATTTTCAGAAGGTACCAATTTTATGACACTAAATAGGTGGCTAATCTAAGTTAATAGATGATTATAAGTTCACAAGTAACTAAAAAAACTACCTGATGGTCTTTATGCTTGAACAAGTCTAAAGTGTTTTTCTAGGTTTTATTTTCTCTTTCACTAATAGAGTACATAATAAAGCTTAACATTCTACCATATTAAACTATATAATAAATTATATTAATATAGTTACATCTTTATTGAACAGAAAATTCTCTTTTTATTGAAGAACAATAAAATAGATTAGACTTCATTCCTACCCTCAGGAATATTACCCATTACTAATAAATTATTGGAGAAGAGAATGTAAAGATAACAGTTTTTTATTCATCCAAACTAAGGCTGAGTTAGTATCTATGAAAAGAGAAGCACATTAATTAGGATCATATTTGCAATCTTATTGTCATGAAAAAAATATTTGTGTTTTAATTTAGACTTCCCTGTTACATTACTCTTATTACCACCTCTCAGTAAGGGATAATCAGCCTGAAATTTTATAAATGTGTGAATGATACAAGATTATCTCTAGCAGAAGGTCCTGGACAATATGTTACAGCATGCCATTCCTCTAACATAACAATTATGCTATACAAATAACATTAATAAAATTGCAAAAACTAAATTTGTTTATAGGTTTTCTAGGTATTTTTACCTTAACCTGAGTTTGTTTTCTATGCATGATTATGACATGCAAGTTATGCTCATGTGTAAAATATATACATGTACTCACTGTGATGAAACAAAATTGGTCTTAACATTAAATATATGGATTAGTGCCTGGTTTATGCTAAAGGAAAAATGTCTTGCAACATAAATAAACTTTGCAATGCAAAATAGGTAATAACAGGAGCATATCTGGTGATTGGAAGTGTAGTGTAAGAAAACCACACACAGGGGAACAAATGTGTTTAATATGAGAAAGTAATGGATTTCAAAGGAGAGTGCCAGAAGGTTGAGAATCTAAGTACCTGAGATGATTTGAGTCATTATAGTCAGACAGTACTAAACATTTAGTATTATATTTTTATATTTAAGGTATGAAATATTTGGAAGATTTAAAATACTCTTACAGATAAAATTCTCAAATATGAATAAAAATGAGAAAAACAACTTTAAATATAAAAGTAATATAATAATATGATTTAGAATAATAATATACAATTGCTAATTTCTCTTATACTCTATATAGCTGATCATGTACATCAGTGTTGAACTTGCCTGAAACAAAACAATAGCATAGCTGAGCCCTGTTTTTACTTGAACAATATGGGTTTAAGTATAAGCTCATACTTTTCCAATGAAAAATGTGTTCTTTTCACAGTGACTACTTAGCAATTGTAAATTTTAGCCTTTTGCTAATAAATTCAGGAAAACAACAACTTTCCATTAAAAATTTTGTTGGTTTGAATTTTTACATCTAAAGAAAAAATAAATGAGTATATCATAGCATCCAGTAACACGAATACTTGTTGAACTGAAATATTCAGCAGAAAAGCAAGGCTCATTTGATAGGGGAATTTGGTTCCTAAAAAGAATCAACATCCAATGTTTTGAGGAAGATTCCCTCTATTAAAACAAATGCAAAGGCGGGTTTGCTTATTCAGCAGAGTATACAGTGTTAACCAACTGTTTAGCTTCCAACTCTTGTTTTTATTAAAGCTTCAATTATTATGGAGAGTCGTTTTTTGATTAATGTTGCTATTTCTATTTGACGGCTTTGCCTGAAGGATCTAACCGTTTTTGTGAAACATAATGCAGCTTAAGCTTGTTAGATCGATCAATTCCCATATCAGATAATCATAAACATTTGCAAACATCTTTTAATCTAAAAGTTACATAATAACATAATTTCAGAGGCTGTTTAGTAGTATACTTCATAGTAATCAGCCATCTATGTGTCTGAAACTGTTTAATTTTATAAACATATTTGAATATGAAAATAATGATTCTGTAGTTCATAGCATGTTGAAAAATTCATATAGAGGATAGATTAGTGTACTATTCAATTTCATATAAAGCCTTTCATAATTTTCTTAAGGATACACAAGGTGCTGCATAGTAAACATCCTCAAAACAGATGATTGTTTTGTGGTACAATGTAGGATTCAAAGATAATATCAACATACAAATGCAGGCAACAAAAGGTCATTTGCAATGCATGCATATTTCACAGTGAGTGCCTCTGCGAACTGGGGAAGGGACAAATGAATGCTCAGAGAGAAACACATTGGTGTCTAAGCAGCCAGATTCTCAGATGGATGATGTCATTTGGCTCATTCCCGAGGAAGATGTCAGAAATCCAAATGCAGCCTTTGAGCACTATCAATACTGGCAAGTATAAATCAGTATAAATGCCTTGTAATTCATGCAAAAATTGACCTATTGAAAACAAAAAAAGCAACTAACTACAAGTGATCAGCTACTCCTGCCTAGAAACTTTGTCAGTATATGCCATTACTTATCGCAGCATATTAATCAAGTGAGTCAGATTGCCAATAAATGAAACATTACCATATTCCATAAAAGACATAAAAGAGGGTTCTAAGACTTTACATCATCCAGAAAGAACGAACAGAAATTTAATATGCTTTTTGGGCACAGAACACTGTCAACTTAGGGAAGTCAAGGATCACTGTTATTTCCTGTCAGTGTCCCATGGTTTAATTGGTAGCCTATGTTAGATAGCAAAGAAAAAAATTACTCTTTTGGAAGATCTACATGACTTAACAGAACAATACTCATGTTGAGTCTAAGTCCTACTGGTTATTTCCTAACACAATAGCAATTTTGAAAACACCAGAGTTGAGCAAACAGAACTCAGTAGGAGCTCAATAGTTGATTGTGGCTTGGATCAATCAAGGCTCCTTGATTCTTTGTCCATAACACACAAAATGATACTTTCAGAGAGGAAGAACACACTGTGTAGCGGGGCTGTGATGAGCATAATGATGGAAACCTATATTTAACAGTTAAGACTTTTGTGAAAATGCATAATATTCTAAACAAAAATTCTATTTATTCTCATAATGTCCAGAAATAAGAAACATAACAAAACTCTTTTGAACACATAGAGTATTCATAGTTTTGTGCCTGATAATGATTCTTAAATGCTGATACATGTTTAAACAATGACAAAAAACAATTCAAAAATTCTTCTGAGATATTATTTTTAACTATTTCCAAAATGGAGTACATTTTTGTTTGTGTTTGTTTGTTTTTGCAGTATCAGGGATGGAACCCAGGGGCATTGTACCTCCTAGCTACACCCCCAACCCTATTTTTTTTAGTTTTTTTAGTGTTTGAAACAGAGTCTCACTGAGTTGCAGAGGGCTTTACTAAGTAGCTGAAGCTGTATGTGAACCGTGATCCTCCTGTCTCTACCTTCAGAATGCTGAGATTACAAGTCTGTACCACCATGCCCAGCCTGGAATACTATTTTAAATTGAAAGATACATATTAGGTTAGTTTTGAATCCTAAATTTTTTTTACATATGTACCAAGTTCTACCACTCTCACATCAAAATGTCTGATTTATTAAAGCTTTCCTTTTTTGTTATTGTACTGTGGATGGCACCAGGGGCATTCTAACTCTGAATTGCACTCTAAGCTTATTATTATTATTTTTTTATTTTACTTTCTTTTTTTTTTTGGTGGTACTGGGGTTCCTGGAAACCCTTATTCCTCTGGGCTACACTTCCAGACCCATTTTTATATATTTTTTAAATTTGGAAACAGGGTCTCTTAAGCCAGCAAGACTGGCTTCGAACTGTCCCCGCCTCCCAAGCTCAGGGATTACAAGCATGCGCCACCACTCCCGGCCTATTTTTTAATTTTTTTTTTTTTGAAACAGGGTCTCACTGAGTTGCAAAGGGGTTCACTAAGTAGCTGAGGCTGTCCAAGTACCGCGATCCTCCTGTCTCAACCTCCCAAATGCTGGGATTATAAGTGTGTACCACCATGCCTGGCTAAGCTTTTCTTATAATAACAAAGCCTTTATCTGACTCTTGAGTTCTAATTCTCAATGTACAATTTGCCTGTTGAAATACCATTATAAATGATTTCAAGTTTTATCCAACTTATTTGGGAAAGTAATAATTTTTATCCGTCGGTCCAACATTATTAAATATTCCTTATGAATTTCTCACATTGGTAAATAAAAAAGTTGTTATTTCTCCATTTGTTTTTTTCTTATTGTAGATAATTATAACTTCCATAATCTTTCTTTGTGTGTATATGTTTCTTCCACCTGTTAGTCCATTACAATACTTTTATAACTTGAAAAATTCTACTAACATTTTAAATAATTTTTTATGTTATGGATGGAATACATCCCCCCAAAAAACACATGTCAAAAACAATCCATAATACAACAGTGTAGAGAAATCAGAACTAATAAGAAGAGTTTTAGGTCTTGAGAAACCCATCCTCATAAATACATCAAAGCTAAATATTGAAAGGGCTGCGGCTGCCCATTATATAGTTTGCTTTCTTCTTCCCTCTCACTTCTACCATTGGATGACTAGAAAGTAAGTCCCTCACCAAAGGCTGGTGCTGATATTGGACTTCCCAGTCTCCAGAACTGTGAAAACTAAATTTCTTTTTTTATTTATAAATTATTCAATCAATGGTATATTGTTACAGCAACATGAACAGACTAAAACATTATCTTGAAATCGTTTTTCCTATTCTCTTTTAAAACTATGAATATATGGCTTTTTCTTCAATTTGTCATGAATGTCAAGGTGATTCACATAAAATGGAATGGTCAAGTCTCAGTTCTTTTTTTCATCTGGTTTATCATTCTAACTGACAGAATCCATCCCTTCAGTGCCCTTGAAATCACTTATTTGCTTAGGTTTTTATCTCCTGTTGGTCTTCTATCTTGTCACCTTGCTCTTAGATTCTTTGTGCTGATTCTCCTTTTCTTATCAATCCTGAATTCCCTGAAATGAGCTGGGTGCTCATTGTTCTGCTCCTATAGCACACTCTGTATTTCTTTTAGAATCAAGAATTTAAATACCATGTAATATTCAAGGTCACAACAGAAGTTAGAATTACATAGTAATTAACAAGAAAACTTTAATATAAAATTATTATGTTTAAAATAAAAGCACTTACTAAGGAGACAGAGAAGCACTAAGTACAACAGTTATGCCAATGAAATGTAATTCCACTATCTCTAGGGCTAAGGCAGAACACCTCAGGATGAAAGGAATCTGAAACAGAACTTCTTTCCCCTAGCTCTGATGTCTAGAAGTTATATGACCAAGCAGATGGTAGAAAAGTCACTGAAACACTGTTCCATGGAATTTAGGCAGTGGCCTAAAAAGATGGTGGGTGAAGTTCTTTGGAATCCTCTGGGAAAAGGCCTTCTAGGGTGCCAGAGGTAACTGCTACGGAGAGCTGTTGCATGCTCCTGGCTGCATTTCCGCAGCGATCTGACAAGAGAACACTACTAAGGAAGAAAAAACACTCCTCAAGCGTCCTCCTAGGACCTTCTATGCATTTACCTGGTACCAGCTGACCAGGGACAAATATGCTCATATCAAAAGTAAGGTAAATAAAGGAGGAGTAGAGCTGAGAGTAATAGATTTAATAACTGA